>NC_057923.1:933361-1243361 GCF_018873765.1 Telopea speciosissima | reverse complement strand
GTAGTGTCCCAGTAGAGATGTGCTTAATAGATAGATGTTGGTACGTGTTAGATAAGGTCCATGGTGTTCGGAGTCCGTATGGGTCTGTGTGGCTGGTAGGCGGCGGCCTAGTGCCCTTGAGACAGTGTATGTCTTGTGGATGGCGGTGGTTGTAGGCTGGTCTTGGGTCTCGGTCTACGTCCAAGGTCCGATCTGTGCCCGAGGTCCATGCCCGTGGTCTTGCCTGGGTTCAAGCTCGTGGCTTTGCCTGAGGCAACGCCTGGGAGGCCGCTCCTGGTGAGGCTGCTCCTGTGAGGTCGCGCGTGTAGGCAGTGCCCATGAGGCCATGCCTGTGAGGCTGCACCTGTAGGCTGCGCCCGTGAGGCCGCGTCCGTGAGGCTACGCCTGGGGGGCCGCTTGTGGTTCATGTTTGAGTTGGTTCTCCGTCGGGCCTGGGATGGCCCACCTCTTTGGGTCGGGACACGTGGCGGCTCCCGATTGATCAGTGTGAATTTGGGTTCATTACCACCCAATAGAGATTTTTTTTCTTTATTTTTTTTTTATCTATACTCGAACACTTGTATGGGGAAAATAGGACTTATGGATGCAATCAAATATTTAGTATGGGAGAGGGTTCTCTAAGCAAGCAGGTACTCTACTCTCTATCATATTGATTTGTAAAATAAGAAATATGTCTGCTTTGTAAAAAAAAAAAATAGTTCACAGGGTATCCCAAATTTCACTTTTGAAACTTTGGGTACCCAGACCGTAGAGTGTGGGGAGGTTCATCAAATGGGATCTACTCTGTGAAGGCTGGATATCACTTTCTTTGTAACCAAAGAGACAGTAAAGAGCATAGAAGAAAAACTCGACCGAAACCTATCGAAACCATCGAGTTAACTCGGTTTCGCAGGTTTCCGAGATGAGTTGAAGGGAGATTTTATAAAATCCTTGGATTCGACCGGGTTTCGATGGTTTCGACCATATTCGGTGGTTTCGACACATATGCCCATTGAAACTAGGGGAAACTTGGCTCGAAACTAGGACAGACAGGTATTTATACAAAAAATTGCCAGAAACCAGGCTAGAAATATAAGAGTCAGGACAGACACTTAGTTATGTCTAATATCATTTAAGTAAATGGTTTTGTATTTGTATTTCATTTACTTAAGTTATTATTCATAAATAAGTAAATATCCCCTATTTGAATCCAATAAAAATAGTTAAAAAATCAATATCCAAAAGAAAAAAAAAGTCAACCCCCTAGTTCAAGAACAAAAACTAGATTATCGATGGTAGTTGTTAGGTGCAATTTTCAACTTTTTAATACTAGGGTTTTTGTCAAATCTAAAAATTCCATAAATCTTAATATGTTAAAACATTTATAAAAACCAAAAGTGCGGTAAAATATTCATTTGTTTTGATGTCCAAAAAAATATTTTCATTTAGAGCGATTTTGACAGCATTCGCACACACCAAATTAAGTTTGACCGGTACATAACTCCTTCAATATAAATTAGATTTAAGCAATCTTAGACTTGTTGGAAATCTATCAAAACAAAGCTTTCTAACAAATCCAAGTTTGCTTAAATCTCATTTATATTGAATGAGTTATGTTCCGGTCAAACCTTATTCGATACCATGTCCAAGAACAATATACAGTATCAAACTTGGATCAAAACCATAAGTAATATTTTTAGTGTTCTCTATGTGGAACTAATACATGGATTGAGTTTGAAATGTCAAAAATAGGCAACACAATAAGAATCAGGGCAAAAAAAAACAACTTCTGGGCCTCGAAACCAAGGTTCGAGTTAGCTTGGAGAAAGTCCTAGGTTTCGACCGAGACAAACTCATTTTCTGGCTGGTCGAAACCTAGCCGAAACCCGAGTTTTAGAACCTTGGTAAAGACAGAACTGTTGCAGCTTCTTCTTCTACAGCTTTGCCCAATGACATTCCAGATGAAGTTTGGAAGAATATTTGGAATTGCAATACCAGCCCAAAAGTCAGGAATTTTTTATGGCGTGCTTGTTCCTCTGGGATTGCTACAGGGGTAGGTCTAATAAGGAGGAAATTCAATATTGATCCGGGGTGCCCAAGATGTGGTGTCTTAGAAACGACCGATCACATTATCCTTGACTGTCCCTTTGCAAGATCAGTTTGGTTTGGGTGTCACCTTTCTTTTATTCCCCCTCCCAATCCTAAGCTCCAATGCTTTATTCAGCAATGGCGATCTCGCTGCCCCTCCAACAAGAAGGCAGGAAAAGAAATGTCCAGTTTGGCAGCCTTTATTTGTTGGGCCCTGTGGAAAGCGCGAAATGAGATGTTGTTTACTGGGAGACTATTCTCCCCTCTTGAAGTTATCAACAATGCTGAAGAAAGGCTTCATGAACTCCAATCTATCACAACTGGCTCCACTACTGCTCCCTCTCCACAAAACAAAAGTTCAGCTACCTAGTCTCCACCTCAGTCAAAGTTCTACAAGTTGAACTCTGATGCTTCAACAAAAGGGGTTGCAGGGGGCTTGGGTTATGTGATCCGCAATGATGCCGGTCTCCCTATTGCGGTTGTCTCGTCTTCGGCTTCCTTCTCTTCTACCCTGGAAGGAGAAGCGTTGGCCCTTAGATCTGGTTTATTGCTGGCCATCTCGGAAGGTCTTGAAGACTTGGTTGTGGAATCGGATTGCCTGCAGCTGGTGACTTAGCTTTCAGGTTCCCCCCCCTCCTCAACCACCTATCAGAGTGGCTAGTGTTGTTGAGGATATCCTTCATCTGGCCTCTTCTTACTTTACCTCGGTTAGCTTCAACCACATCTCCAGGGAGATTAACAGCGTGGCTGACTCCCTGGCTCGGAAAGCCATGTCTTGTGCGTGTGAGATAGCTTGGCACCCTTCCACTCACTGGCTATTTGATGCTTGTAACTCGGATATCTTGTGTTTTTTACGCTTAAAAAAATAAAGTATCTTTCAACCCCCAAAAAAATAAAAAAACTTTGGGTACCCCAAGTCTCCTTTTTTTTAAAAAGTTGGGCACCTCTCGTGTAATTTACCCCCTTTTTTTTTTAAGAAAAAAATTCAAATAAAAAATAGGAAAAAGTTTTCATACACCGTGTATGTGAGAGGGTGGGAGTTTCAAGACATTAATTAATGGGTGGGGATTTATGACTTTTCCAATTCTTTGTGAGAGCCCCTCTCACATACACGGCTTACACAGCCGTGTATGAAAATTTTCCCCTAAAAAATAATAAAAAAGATGAGAAGAAAGAGAATACTGTGATTGTTTTGTGTTTTTTTTTTGGGAGGGGGGGGGGGGAAACAACGAAAACAGTGATTCAAGAACCTACACCATAACTAAGAAATAAGAACAATACAATAAAGGGAAAGTTTTCCCTTATCGCATGGTGAAGGGACAATACAATCATCAATGGTCATAAATATCTACCATTGTTTACGAATGATAGAAAATACATGTGTGTTGTTTGATACCCTATGGACACTGATTGAAAGCCTATTGATGTGTCATTACCTTGACCATGGTTGATGAAGCAAAACTTAGACGTATTTTTTACACGTGTAATTGTAAAAACGGTCCGCACTATAATAACTCTTAATATGACGGTAAGTCATTTTCAATTATTTTAATATATATTTTTTAGTTTTGTATGTGGCTTAAAATACTCTTGAAAAGCAAGAAAAAATCCATCAAAAGAACATGTTTTAAATACACCCTACTGGTGTGTCATTCAGGCAGTTCTTGAATTAAATAAGGGAATTGACCGGCACACTGCCAAGGTGTCCAACATATGTCATCTTCTCTTTTACCTTTTTGGAAAAGATCCCCTTGTCCTGTCATGTGTAGCCTTGTGATTGGTGTATACTCAACCCTCTCTTATTAAATAAATATAAGAAAGGAGGAGTGTTCTACAATCCCGACATTAAAGGAATAAAAAAAGGCGCAAGTTTTCTGGATGGGCACACATCAAACACCTATGTGAAAATTTATGGACAAACATCTAGTTATGCCGGTTGATAGGTTGTATGTAATTAAAATTTTGTAGATTGGTAGGCCATGATCTTGGATTAAAATCATTTGTTGTGCGGCCTTGAGAGCTTGATATGTGCAAGAAGCCTCATCCAACAGTGTGAGCTTGATGCAAGGTATTTTTTTTTTTTCTTTCTTCTTGAACTCGGTACCATTGGATATTGCATATTTCACGTGTCAAGCTCTCAGACTTGCAGTACTATGCATGGTCAGATTAAGGCAATGCAGAGGATTTTTTCCCTAAGATCACCCAAATAAAATTGATGAGAGCAAAACAAAATTATGAAAAATACGATGGATTTTTTTATTTTAATTTGGCTTAGAACACATACTATAGGATGATGGGGATTAATAATTCAATTAATGTGTAAGAAATTTTAGTAATTACAGCCGGGGAGAAGATATTCTCCAGAACGTATCGTCCAAGTAAAGGAACAGAGGACTCGACGGTTGAGTGCGGCGAGAGAAGCGGTCGGTAGATGTTGTTTGAGCGATTGACCCTGTAACTTCAAAGGTTTCTCTATCTCTCTGTCTCTCTGTCTCTCTGTCTCTCTCTCTCTCTCTCTCTCTCTATATATATATATATATATCTATCTCTTCGCGGTTGGACCATAAACTTTAGGATGTTTTCGTCGATCGGTCATTATTCTTGTCTCTTGGATCTGTCAGCTCTTTGGCCTCTGATATTTCCTTATTGGAAGGATTTATCAGCTAAACTTTTTTCTCACTCCCGTTTCTATTTATGAACGAGCAATCACTCGGTCATATCCCGTTATCATATCTTCCAATGCATCGGTAGATGGCTCCCATTGTGTGTTACAGCTGATGAATCAGATTCTATTTTCGAATCCTGGGTTTGAACTTTTCTTTTTTTAATCTAGATAACCTGATTGGGTCTGGAAAGCTATCCCGCTTGAATCTTATTTGAATTTCGTTTTTCGTTTGCTCTAACTGTTTTCCGTCGTCAACCCCAGGGTGTAATGCCGTTGGCCGGGCTCTTTTGCTTTTTTTCTTTTCTCGAGAAATTGATTGAATCAGCACGAGCTATTGTGGTTTGTTCGTGCATAGCTGAATATTTTTTCTTCCATTCAGATCTCTAGTGGATTAGTGCTGGTATCATTAGATAAGCTGCAAATCAGTTGTTGGAAATTCTTTATTTCAATACGTGTCCTTTGATACTCAAGTGGTCGACTAATTCATCTCCTGTCTGGCTTGTTTGAAACTTTTGGTTATATATGTGAAAAAGTCCATCAAATATTTTACTTCAGGGAAAAAAAAAATAAGTGGTGTGTTGGATTATGAATCACTTCACTTTATTATCCGAGGATTGAGGAGATATCTTATCTCTTGGTATATTTTTTGTCATTCACAACAGTGATAGACAACTTAAGACCTTTATTTTTTACTTAATCGATATACCGTCCTCTTGAGGAAATAGACCCCCTCTCTCTCTCTCTATATATATATATATATTTGTTAGATTTTTATAACTTCCTTATGATTCTGTTCGGACCCATTTGAGCAGTGAGCAGTAGTCCAAAACTAAGGGTCCTGATCCCAGCTTAATTGGAATCTCTTAGGGTTCTCCTGAAGATGTGATGGATCAAGGAAACCTTGTTGGCTTTCTGGGAGTTGTACCACTAATTGAAGATTATTTGATGATCAGTAAATTCCCTGAGATTGGATCAGTTTTCATCTGCACCTAGGTTCTCTTTGATATCTGCAATCCATGGGGGAGTGGGTTATTGGGGCATTTATCAACATCGTTGGTAGCATAGCCATAAACTTTGGGACAAACCTTCTCAAGTTGGGTCATGACCAGGTACATGCTTTTTGACTAAACCATGCTGTCAGCAGTCTTGCTTTATCAAGTTTTATATGTTCTCTAACATCCTTTTTAGTTTACTTGATTTATGCTGCGTTACTCTATATATTTAGTTTTTACAATACTGTGGTGATGTGATAGGTAAATTTAATTTCATCAATTATCAATTTATATTTAGTTGACGGTTCTCCCTAAACCCATGGAGCTTTGATACAGTCACAACCTCTTGTATAGAAAGATGTCTACTGTGGATCATGTCCTCACTGATAACACCTGATTTAAGTGTTCCTCCAAAAGCCAGGTTCAATTTGTAACCATGAGTGAACATGGCTCGGAGAAGCATTTGTGAGAGAATAACCTTTTCAGAATTGTCTGGAGAGATTTTCCCCTCTGTTACTTTGTGCCTTTCTTTAGGGCCCGTTTGTTTGCCGGATAAAAGTGGGATAGGCAAAAAGGGGTGGGAAAAGTGTACTATTTCCCCACAAAATACCAAGGATGTGTGTGTTTGGATACATGGGATGGGAAACTTCCAGACAAGCTCATTATATGCATTTATTCTTGTCTAGTGAGGTGGCACCCCTTTTTTCCCACCCCATTCACTTTCAAAGTCCTACCAAAATTGGTAGGACGACTTTGGCACTATTCATGGAAAAGTTACTTTTGAGTCTCTCTCTCTCCTCTTCCTATTTCCTTTCTTTCCCATGGAATCCCAACCCATGTCCATGTTCTCTCTCTCCCACTAAATCCCGCTCCACTACAAAATGCATTTTCCACTATTTCCTTTCCTTTCCTTGTCAACCCAACCCACAACATATGGGTCCCACCCCTTTTTATCCGGCAAACAAACGGGGCCTTAAAGATTATTAATGGAATTTTAGTTGTTCATTCAACACAGTAAATTATGCACATAGTTCTTTATATTTTTCTCTTTTTTCTTGATATCTTGAACAATTTCTTTTGATTGAGGGGAACCGGGGGAGGGGGGGGGGGGAGGAGAGAATAGAATGCCTTCTCAACGAAAATGTTGCCTTAGGGTTATCCACTGTTTTTTTTTTGGGATTAAGAGCTTGTATAACGGGGGGGGGGGGGAATTAGGGGATGGGGATAGGCCCCAAGGTGGTTTGAACTCATGACCTCTTATTTGAGGAGTTGGCCTTTTGCCAATTGGGCTGACTCCTTGGGGTAGTTATCCACTGTTTTGATGCAAGGCAGTAAGGAATAAGTTGGCCAAGAAGAGTTCAATTTATAATTTATAGTTTTTGGCACTTTGGAATTTCCATCTCAGTTGCTTTCCAATTAGCATTGGAGACAATTTTCTCATGCCATTAATCATTGAGCAATTTTGTTGAACTTTCTAGATATCAGTTGTTTAATAGATCACCTGAAGAATTTTAGCTTGCTTATTCATGATGCTTAATAGTGTTAAACTTTAGCATCTAAAAAAGTACTTCCCATTGTTTGGCCACTTTCCGACATGCATGTAAATTACTCTCAGATATGCTTATACTTTAGGGTCTGACAAATACTTGAAGTTGGACCATGTGGATGATCTCCACCAGTCTTAATGATTCATACATGGGCTATCAATTAATGTAATTTGTTTGTGTTTTTTAATATAGTAGTTATTGTAGTGAGGTGTGGCTTGTAGGGTTGCTGAAACTCCAATTTTCATGGTGAACTTTTATTTAGTGCCATTCAGTATGGGATATTTTTGTAACCTCAATCTTTTCAATCTTTTCATGGCAATAATCTTTTATTAGTTGAATATTGCTCACAGTCATTAAAGCTGGTGCACCTTTTTTTTTGTTTCTGCTTCAAACAATGTTGCACTTTCTTATAGCTCTGACTAAATTTCTTGCAGAGAGAAAGACTTTCTATGCTAAACAATGATGGAACCACTAGCAAAATTGTCTCAAAGCCAATCATATACTTTCAGACTTGGAGAGTTGGTAATTTTTGTTAAAATAGGTTCCTAATTCTTTAGGATCTTAAATGATGAGAAAGGACCTTTTTGCAAGCCACTCTAATTAGGTTTTTAAGTACTAGATTTTATTGTGCAGGTATTTTGTTTTTCGCACTTGGGAATTGTCTTAACTTCATTTCCTTTGGTTATGCTGCACAGGTCAGTAACTCACATGTGCCTTCTTTTCGAATTTCATACATTGAGCTAACCTTCATCATGTCTCCTTTTGTTTCAAAATAATCCCAGAAGTAACTTTCCCTACTTAAATTTACAGTTTTTGGGCATAAAATAGTAGATCACCCTGTAAGATTTTTACATTCCCTTTGTAACTTCCAATGAAACAAATCCTTAATTGAAGTTATATTTTTTATTATTTTTTTTCCTTCTGCCTATTTTAGTTGAAACATACAGAACCTAAAGCAAATCCTGAATTACTTTCATGAATGATTAATGCAGGATCGTTTAAAAGGATTTTTACAGCAGTTGGTTTGGTTTTAACTGGTTCAAACCAACCCCTGCGGTGTAAGAGTTGGTTCAATTATGGTTCTTCTAGAAACCAGAAACCGTGGAATAGTTTTTAGGAATTTTATCTTCTTATTTTCTTGTTATTATAATGTTATAGTTTGGCTGGATTAGGACTTTATAAGTTGAGCCTCAATGGGTTAATTTGTTAAGTTGTTAAGATAGATTAGGATACCTAATCACACCCTACGGCTGGGAGAAGGTTCCCTTTTTTTGTTGGGTTATCTTTTCTTTATTATTATAGTGTTTGAGTCGAGGAATGACTCTCCACGACAGCTTGTGATGGAGAAGAGTTTCCTGTTCTGTTGGGTCTTTTATTCTTTTATTCCAACAGTAGCCAGCGATTGGAGAGAGAGAGAGAGAGGGTTTTGGCTTTATGGACGAAGCCAGACATCTTGGCTTGGGTGAGGAAGCCTACCTCATTAGAGATATTTTAGGAATTCCAAACTCTATCACTTCATTAGGAAGCTGCTAATTTAAAGAGTTACAAAGCAGTTGAAATAACCATGGTTCGAGAAATCGCAAGATCTCGTCGAGTTTCTTGGTTTTTCGAAATCCCGAGACGAGGCTACCTACGAGTCTCAAAATGTCAATATCTCGCCGAGATCTCGGATCTCGGTCGAGATCTCGGTTTGACCTAGGAAAATGCCCATCTAGGTCCTTTATATGAGTGCCAGATCTCGAGATCTTGCTGGAAAATCTTGGTATACAGACACCTATGTATGCCAGGAACCAAGACAGACACTTATTTATGCCTAATATCATTTTTCCATTTACTTAAGATATTATTCATAAATAAGCAAAGACCCCCCTATTTGAATCCAATAAAAATAGTTAAAAAATCAAATTCCAAAAGGAAAAAAAGTCAAACCCCCAGTTCAAGAACAAAAACTAGATTTTCGGCGGTAGGTGCAATTTTCAACTTTCTAATGCTGGGGTTTTTTTTCAAATCTAAAAATTCCATAAATCTTAATATGGTAAAACATTGCTAAAAACCAAAAGTGCGGTAAAACATTCATTTATTTTGATATCCAAAAAAATATTTTCATTCAGAGCGATTTTGAAAGCTTTCCAACAAGTCCAAGATTGCTAAAATCTGATTTATATTGAAGGAGTTATGTACCGGTCAAACTTAATTTGGTGTGCGCGAATGCTGTCAAAATCGCTCTGAATGAAAATATTTTTTTGGACATCAAAACAAATGAATATTTTACCGCACTTTTGATTTTTAGCATTGTTTTACCATATTAAGATTTATGGAATTTTTAGATTTGAGCAAAACCCCAGCATTAGAAAGTTGAAAATTGCACCTACCGCCGAAAATCCAGTTTTTGTTCTTGAACTGGGGGATTGACTTTTTTTCCTTTTGGAATTTGATTTTTTAACTATTTTTATTGGATTCAAATAGGGGGGTATTTGCTTATTTATGAATAATATCTTAAGTAAATGAAATAGGCATAAATAAGTGTGTTTGTCTTGTGTCTGTCCTGGTTTCTAGCATAAGTAAGTGTTT
Organism: Telopea speciosissima; assembly: GCF_018873765.1. Classification (NCBI taxonomy): domain Eukaryota; kingdom Viridiplantae; phylum Streptophyta; class Magnoliopsida; order Proteales; family Proteaceae; genus Telopea; species Telopea speciosissima. Next base: position 1,233,519 of record NC_057923.1, on the reverse strand, counting down.
GTCCTGCTTTCCCATTAAGTGAAACTCCTATTTGGACTTTGTTTTTGCAAAATCTGATAGTGCCATTGTGTTTAAATGGCCTAAAATAGGCTGAATACCAAGTTTCAGGCCCAAACTAGGTCTAAAACCCACCAAGATGAGGCTTCGAGTCGGGGGGAAAAAAAAAGTGCACTAACTCAGCAAGATCTCGACTCGACTCGGTTTTTCAAGGGTCCGAGTTGGCACAGAGACCCGAGTTTTCGAACCTTGGAAATAACGACTCCGATTATAAAAAACTACACCCACTACCTTTACATGGCACTACTTCCACGTACACTAACATAACTCCATTTAGTTACAACCTCTAACTATAACTACGTTACACCTCATATTACCCGAACTACTATTCCACTCACATTAGAATTCCTACTCCTTCGTTACTCTCAAACACGTAACATTCTACCCCCCTTAAAATTTGGTCTTGTCCTAAGACCAATTGTAGGAAACGAAAGAGTGCACAAAAAAAAATTTAAATAATTCCCACTAAGATCCCAAATCATGTTGGGTTAATTCCCAAGATGCTTCTACCGATGGCCAATGGATATAAATTGGATGTTACGCCCATGACCTCGTCGGCCCAACAATGCTTGAAGTTTGAGTTTTGAGATGTAACGTGTCACGAACAAATGAAAAACCTAATGAAAATCTCGTACGGACCCGGGACGGTCTAAACAAATCTCTTCCATTCACCCTTGTTTTAAGCTGTTATTCCTGTTAAACAAAGGAGGATATTCCCATATAGACCCGAGACAGTTGATTTCCTCCGTCGTGCTTGGCTCTGATACCATTTGTTACGTGTAAGGATAACCTAAAGAGAAAAAAAAAAAGAAAAAAGAGAGAAAAGAGGGAGAGAGAGAGAGAGAGAGAGAGAATAGGATAGGGGTTTGGCTTACGGACGAAGTCGGACGTCTTGGCTTTGGGTGAGGAAGCCTACCTCATTACTTCAGAGATATTTTAGGAATTCCAAAGTCTATCACTTCATTCGAAAGCTGCTAATTTAAAGAGTTACAAAGCGGTTGAAATAACGACTCTAATAATAAAAACAACACCCACTACCTTTACATGGCACTTCCTCCACCTACACTAACATAACTCCATTTATTGACAACCTCTAACCATAACTACCTTACACCTCATATTTCCCGAACTACTATTCCACGCACATTAGAATTTAGAACTCCTACTCCTATGTTACTCTCAAACACGTAACAAAGAGTTGAAGTCAGTCTTTGATTTTTTTTTTTTTTACAGTTTTATAAATAAAGTAACGACTAGACAGGCCCCCACGGTTTGATTAATGAAAATATTTAATTCTTTTGAAAATTGAGGTTTTTGCCTCTTTCTCTCTCTCTTTTCTCCAAATTACCATTCACGGATATTGTTCACAATCCTAGAATCCCCTATCTCTTCTCTTTCTTCTTTATTCATTTCTCTCTTATGCTCATCACTTGCAGATCCATTGAGATCCATCAATGGATCTGCATTGATGGTGCCAATATAGATAAAGATTCTATAAGCAGAAAATTATATTTATCATGGAAAAAGGTTTTTGAGCTGACGTCGGAGGCTATGCTAGCGCTCACTCTCTCTTCCTTCTTTCTCTCCTCTCTGCCCCCTATTAACAAACCATGGTGTGTGCCCCTCTGATTTGTGCGTTCTCCAAGCAAGAACCCTCTCCCATTTATTATTGTCAAAAAAAATAAAAATCTTAAACAGTTTTTTAAGGGCAAAGTATATCTAGTTGGCCCAGTAATTTGTCAGCATGTAAGATGAAATCTGCCTAGTGTCAAAATAGAGCTCTGAAAATCCAGGATTATGGGAGAGTGCACAGTAGTGGTTAGAGTACCATTGGTGTGCAAGAAATACTTGGAGATGGATGCAAATACACTCGGGAGTAAATGGTTGAATTTGAGTCTGAAACTTGATGAGTGGTCTATCCAAATCATTCTGCCACGTGGAAAAATTTTGTGGATCGTCAAGGGAAGCTTATCTTGACCAGTCTGTGAAGTGGCATTTTTTTTTTATTAAATTAATTTAAAAAACTTGGGTGAGGTTAATTTGAACATCTCCTTTGTAGAGATTATTTTAGTTTTTTTTTTCAAGATTCATAAAAGTGGCAGCTTAATGTAATAATTCAACTTGGACACAATTGTATGGGCAAAATCCTGAAAACCAGCAGCCCTGGCATTTGTCCTTTTTGAAGATTTTATTTCTAATCTTTTTACTTTCTTTCTTCAACAGTCACTTCTTGCAGCCCTTGGATCTATTCAGTTCATATCAAATATTGCCTTCGCATACTTTGTTTTGAACAAGTTGGTGACTGTGAGGTGGGTTAAAAAACGGAAGCTAATACGTGTTATTTTCTGAATTATGACGTTTTCGATTTCTTTTTCAAACTCAATTATCACAAATGTTTCTCTTTTCAGGGTGCTTGTTGCCACAGCTTTTATTGTTGTTGGAAATGTCTTTCTTGTTGCTTTTGGCAACCATCAGTCACCTGGTATTTAACTCACACTCACCGTCTATGACTAATCGGTGTTAGTCCCATGGTTTGCCTAGGGATGAAAAGCAGATCACATCATTGCTGCCAATTTTTCCCCCCTCGCCTTCTGATGGATACGTCTTAGCATTAATTAACTTGATACTTCAAAAATGTCATATTATTATTATTAACGGTGAAAAGTCTAACTTCATGACCTGTCATGGAAGCCTTCTCATGACAGTCCACCACTTCTGTCCCACATGAGGTCATGGAGATGACTTTTACACCCTCTAGATTAGCCACATGTTAAATTTGGGATCCTATCTCAACCTTATGGCCACATTGCATCATATTTTTTTCCTTGTGTTTTCAACCATTTGAAAGAGAACTGCTAAAGTTGAATTTTTAAACCCCCTTTTGGAGCTTTATATCTCCATGTGGAAAGTTTAGACCGGGATGGACTTACCAGACTAATTGATGATGATCTGGACAACCAATCCATGAAACTTAAGCACCAACAGAAATTCCATGCGAAAGAAATCTGGTGTGTTGGGAGAAGCTTGGCCATCCAAGGGGACTTTGCCCCCTGGACAAAGTGACAAAACACTTTTATTATAAACATATTGGAGGAAAATGGAGCCTGATAAATGAAGAACTGGTAAAGTTTCAGCTAGTGCAGATGTCCAAGGATGGTCTACCAACACTCTACTAGTATGTGGGGTACTCATGGATGGTTTGGACCAACCATTCTGTGGTTCTCTTGGATGGATATATTGCACAAGATTAATTTGATTTTATAAGCATGACCCTCTGATCCATACTTTTTTGCTTTATCCCATTTGCCAAAATCTGTTCCCTTGCCAGAAAAAAAAGCTCATAAAGTTTTGTGGTTCTAATCCCTTAACTGGTTAATTTGGTGTGGCAATGTTCTCTCATAAACTCATGATTGGGTCCTAAGCATGTGTGACAAATGTGCTTTGTGGGGTATCATTTATATTTGGGTGGTGAATGTATGGCCTCTTGTTGGTTTCCTCAATGGTCAAAGAAATTATTTCTCTCAATCTCATTATTATAATATTTTGGCAGTTTACACTCCAGAGCAGTTGGCAGGGAAGTTTAGCAATGTAATATTCCTTCTTTATTGCCTGTTTTTGATATTGGTGGTTGCCGTGCATCATTTCATTTACAGGTGAGTTCCCTCTCCCCTCTCTTCCCCACCATTTGTAAGTATGCTAAATCAGCTTGGCAATATGCCACTTTTAAAGAGCCGATTGGTGTGCATGTCCTGCTTGAGTTCTTTTTTTTTTGGGCTTTACTAATGATTAAATCAGGCATTGACAACCAATACATGATTTTTCGTAATGATCAATAGATGAAAAATGCAGGCGAGGAGAACTTCTGCTTGCCGTTTCTGGACTTGACTTGAGCCATTATTGGCATATGTTGCTGCCCTTTTCCTATGCTGTAGTTTCTGGTGCTGTAGGATCATGCTCGGTGTTGTTTGCAAAATCCCTGTGAGTAGGCTACTTCAGTTTCATTTATCTGATGCATGATCATGTAATTTGTTGACTTCTTTTTGTTTCTGAGATGCATCTTCTTGCATTTTCTTTTCCAGGTCCAACCTTCTCAGATTGGCAATGTCCAATGTTTATCAGTTGCATAGCTGGTTCACATACTCCATGCTGCTTTTGTTTCTTAGTACATCTGGTTTTTGGGTAATGATACATGCATGTATCAGATATGCTTCTTTTTGCAACAACTACACTGAAAATGCTGGTTTCTCATGCTTTCTGAATTTCGTTTCCTATTTCAACAGATGGCAAGGTTGAATGAAGGATTGTCAATCTTTGATGCAATCCTGATTGTCCCCATGTTTCAAATAGCTTGGACCTTCTTCTCCATTTGTACAGGATTTGTGTATTTCCAGGAATATCAGGTCATCCTACAGTAATGCTTACATCAGTTCTTTACTCTGTTAGGCTGGATCATTAGTCTTACATCTCAGGCTTATTACTAGATCTATAAACAGGTTTTTGATGCATTAAGGACAACAATGTTTATCCTGGGAATGATGTCTGTGTTCATAGGCATTTCTTTGCTGGCGCCTGATGAGTCAAAAGGTATTTCCAGTAAGCTTCCCAGTTTCTGGCTTAAGTTTAAGATTGTACCACTGGTAAACTAATCCTGATCTTTTCCACATCAGTTGTCGAAGCCAAGGATTCTTCTTTTTTGGGTTCTTCCACATCTGCAAGCCTTACCCCTGATACGGACAGGTGCAATCCTTCATTTCTTGCAAACATTACTGATCTGATCGTTGCTTTGAAATTTCTAGCAGGAGGCTTTTGTGATATTAAACTATCTTATGGAGGAAAAATTGGGGCATTAGGAAGAGAAACATAACTATCTTTTTAGATTGAAACTTGAAGTTTATAAATAACTTATTTTTAGAAAAATTATCCTATGAGGAAATTATGAACTTGAAATCTTGCCAGATGTATATCTTAACATGAGAGACTTTTGTCAGTTTATTCAGACAAGAGTATAGAATGTTTTAGTTATTTTAGAATCTCAGGTCTTTAATTTTTCTCCTTGTAATAGGGCACATTTCCCCCCTCCCCCCGTTTTTGGGCTCAGATTCAGATATTTTCATATGAGCTTTCCATAAGTTCCTATGTTTTTTTTTACCACCACAGGCTGCTCAAATTACCATCTGAGGAGGTAGAACATAACGGCTTGGATTCATTTGGGGAAGCAATTTTGACAAAAGCTAGAACAATAGTAACAAAGGCAAAGGTACTGCAAGCTGGAATGAAAATCTTACATTAAAAATATATGTTTAAGATGTATAAATATTGACTTTTCAAAATTGGCATCCAGACTGCTTGTACACTTTCATTAGGCCTAGGAGATGATTCAATGAATGCATCTTCGGTTCTTGTAATGCCCATGGTGTCCTCAAGGATGACGGGATTTAGAGGAACTGGTATTGAACGGTCTAAGCTTTTCTTCTCAAAAAGTGGTGGTTGGAGTAAGATTTCAATGGATGAGGAGGACATGGAATTGCTGGAGACGAGTTCTATTATCTCACAGAGCCATGGGTAGAGGTAGCAATACTTCTTAATGTTCATCGGGGACATTCATTTTTTTTAATTGCTTACATTCTTGTATATAGAAAATGGTTTCTTTCTCTCTCCTTTGACTTTTTTTTTTGCTCCCTCATTTTTGGAGCCTTGAGGTGTAATTGATAAAATTCTTGATATCATACTCTTTGAACTTTGAAGTTGTTTCTATTTCTGGGATCCCATTACTACCTTACATTCCATTATTGTTTGTTTGATCCAAAATCCATTTTTTAAAAAAAAAAAAATTGGCAAATGGAAAACAAAAACAATTTATTTGGTTTAATGAGTTCAGTTGAGTCTTAAAAAAAAAGCAAATACTTTTGCAAAACTTCTAATTCAATTTACATCTTGTCGTGGAACAGCAATGTTTTTGTTTAATGGTCCACTCATCAGGAAATGGTTATTTTTACAAACATACTCCGATAACTGGATGTGAATGCTTCTTGGATTTGAACATCATACCAGACACTTTCAGGACATTACTAGATAGAGATGGGAACCGTAAATGAGCTGAAGCTTTATCTGTACTTGAGGATCCAAGGATTATACTATCCAATATTAAAGGTATCTCCAAGAATGATCATAGTGGATTTTGAATAAGGATACACCATTCTTGGTAGTCCCTTTTTATTAGAGAGAACCATGAAGAAGTTCCTGTTTTGAATGCCTCAATTTTTAAATTCTTTGATTGGCTGGTGATATGGAGGAGCCCTGTAGCAAGGGGTGATTCATGAAACATGTCCAAAGTTGTGTATATGCTGAAGTGCCCTTTCCCCCCTGCTTTATTGTACTTTTTCCCTCTTGGGCTGCACAGATTTTGCTTTTTGTTTTTCACCTGTGAGAAAGAACAATGCAATTCAGCATTCAGCTCTTGGTGCGGGAGATGCTCACTCAAATCTAGTAAGTTTGTTTTTGGGACTACTGTTCCTTCATTTTCTATTGGAGCTAATACATTTTCAGGTCAATGGATAGCGAGCTTTTGCACTTCCTGGAAACATTTTTTGGCTTCTTTATGGTGGGAAAACTGGAACCTGAATCAATTTGGGTAGATGTAAAAGGTATACTTGAACCATTTTGATTCATGCTGATGCACTGATTACTTGTAAGAAACACAGCATAACATGAGTTTACAAGGAGCCTTTCTCTTTGGTAGGACCCATTGAGTACGCACAAATCCCTGTATGTTGGCAGATGTGCTGTAGCCAGGGACAACTTCTTTAGGCCTCTGGCCTTAATGTGAAGATCAATATTTCCTGCAATCCTTTGTATGCTATAGGTAGCAAATGATTAGGTCATTGGAACTCTTTGTATTTTCTCTTATGCACATCAGCACATGTAGGGAGAAAGACCATCCAATTGAGCCCTCAATCTTGGAGATCTTGTCATCTCAAGATCAGATGGATGTTATCCTAAGAATTCTATAAAAAAAAAAAAAAGAAAAGAAAAGAAAAAAATCTGGGAGTTTTCCCTTTATATTTTTTAATTGTAAAAGTATTTATCACACAACAGGATCATCTGTTCAGCCCGAAATCTGAACTAGGAGAGGTGCAGGTGGGTCCTTCTCAATGATGTGCGTCACATGGGAGCAACAACCATGACATAAGAAATTGTATTATGTCAATTTGCATTTGATTATCTGGAAGTCTAATGAAAATGCTTCTGGATATTTAAGGTTGGATATTCTTTCTGCTGCTCATGTCAAACTCCCAATAAGCAAAAATATTTAAACCTGGATGTAGAAGAATAAGTAATAACTTCTCAAACTCGTTTATTCCCAACTTTATTTGATTCTCCAAAAACCATAGCAGGTTTGGATTCTGAATGCTACTTATAGTCCCTTTGTTTGTGCTCTTCTACACAAAAAGAGAAGGTAGAGTTTACTGGAAGAAAGGTATGGAGGAAGCTGTTGCTCAAAGGATACCTTAGATCAAACTGTGCAGCTGGCGAGGTAAACTATCCCTTTTCTCTATTCTTCCCTACCTCCCCTTCCCTTTCTCTCGATGAATTTTCTCTTCCTGCATTTGCTTGCTAGGTTCGTTAGCTGTCCATATGATTATTTAGATGGTATGGTGTTGGGACAGAAATGAAGACCAATCACAGGTGGCTTATGACATTCAGGCAGCCTTATACCCTCCAAACTGCTCTTAAGCTTAAATGTTGTAAGCAGTCGTACATAACTCTTGATCGAGGTAAAGTTCTTCTCGTTCAAAGAATGTCGTGATTGAGCCCAAAAGCGTTGTCCACTTTTTTCTTAAACTATTTATTTGTTTTTCCTTCATTCATGGTTAGCTGGAGTCAGCATGTTACACCTAATGGTCCCTGGGCATATATCAATCGATTGAATTGCAGGCTCGATCCATAGTCATCCTTTCTCTGCTGCAATTCTATACGCATCTGAATATATAATGTGAGCCTTGTTTGAAAAGGGATGGGGAGAGCGGTGCAGAATAAATATGATGAATAGGACACACATAAGTGCGCGTGTGCACACAGTCGACGCACATTTACGTGTGTGTGTGTGTATATATATATATATATTTGTCTTTGATATATATGCACAGGCATCAATAATTCCTGAATGATATGAAGGAATGATCGATGTATTTTTTTATGTCTTCTTAATCCATGTTCAGCATCCAGCGGACCCCCAATTGCATTGCACTTGATATCCCCTATTTCACAGCCCTTTGTAAGAAACATTTTATTCCATGAGTTGCAATCCACTTGGGGGGGGGGGTCCTGAGGTCGTCTAGATGGCTGTCCCAAGGATCTTGTAGATGTCCCGGTCCATTTGATCTTTAATGACGATGTTTAGTTACCCTTATTTGATTTATTTATTTATGTATGGATCGAAAAATGGTGAACTCTTGGCATAAGGATCTTTTGACAGGCGCATTATGTGGTTGGTGAATTAAGATTTTAGACAGGATACGAATGGGGATTTATTTACTCTCTTAGGAGGAAAGAAAATCCCTCTATTATCGGGAGCGGATACTGATCCTCTATTGTTCCAATACAACTAGGAACTGCATCGGCCGTATCAGCCAATCCAAGTAAGAATGTATGTTTCAAAAAATCAGGAAAAATGGAAAAATCATATTATTTTTTGTAATGAAAAAGGATGGAGAAGATTTACACCTCTTTGGCGCTCTTGGGCACTTGAACTCCGATACTCCTCCTCGCCTAAGAAACCTTTTAGGCAGCTCTTTAGTGTCTTTGAGCTCTTAGTTAGTAAAGCCTAATTCTCCGAAAACTGACTGTTGGGTGAGAAACGAAGTAGGTATTCTTTAGATCTTTGAAGAAGTTATTTTTAAAACCCAATGGAAGAGGCGCGGTCTCTTTAATTCGTAAAAGGGTGCTTGAGATCATAAAACACTTGTTATCTTGGAGGTTTATTTAGTTGGAGAGGATTGATTTGAGGGAAAACTCAAACTCAAACTCAAACTCAAGAAACATGAAATCGTACTTCATTAACTTAAAAAACCTGAGTAAACAAACGGTCGATTCCAACTTTACATACATCAGTGAACTTATTAAGATTGAATATTGCTGATCTAACAAGTTAATTCAGTTGCCGATACGGCTGATCCCTATTTACAACAGCGATCATGTGATCCCCCCAAATCCATGCTTTCATTTGTGAGGAATTGAGGATCCGATCAAACCTGAGTCCGGGCATTTACATCAATAAATTTAGCCTTTTTTTACCAAAAAAGAAGAGAAATGGGGGGATGGGGGGAAGCAAAAGGAAACGATCAAATGGGTCAGAAGACTTAAAAGCAGCATGGTTCTTGAAGGCCGATTTCGACTGATTCCAATCCAATCGTCACTGTCCGATTCTGCATTTTAAAAAGTTGCTTAAAAGAGGTTCAGTGATGTAGCTGACTAGCTTAGTCTCCCGCCGTGTTTTGGCCTTTTGGGTAAATGCAATGTGAATGGGATGTGGGGTGCTCAGGGGCAGCTTATTCGGTAAGACAAATAAGACGGTCTCATTCAAAAGTCACAAACTCTAGAGTAGAGTGGAGTGGTACGGCCACTGGAATAGACTATCAAGTGTTTCAAAAAAAAGTTCAAGTTCAGACCTCTTTATAGTAATAATTCTCTTGTGAACTGGATCCCGATGATCACCTCCTTGGTACTCCGCCGCTTTTTAAATCTCAATAATGTGGAAAAGTTAAGCTCTGAATATTTTCATCGTTCCATGGGCATGCAAAGATCGACTACCAAGCTAGACAGTTTCGACCGATCTCACTTTGTAGAAGTAGATGGCCAAAGCCTACCACTCTCTCGCGAGCCTCGCCGGCCTGTTGAATCAGATACTTGCATCTCTGTGATCAAGCAATGTGAGACCCTGAAAGCCCTCAACTCCGTTCATGCCTCCATGCTTCGAACTCACCTCCACCTTAATTTGTTTTTCTTCACCAATCTCATTTGTCGATACGCCTCCGTGGGATACGTGGCTCATTCTTATGCTCTCTTCTCTGCATGTGAAGCCCCCGACGTTTTCCTCTGGAACATCATGATCCAAGGATTCGCCGAGAATGGCCCTTGTCACAGCTCTGTCGTTTTCTACCGTCATATGAGAGATTTAGGCGTTTTACCCGACAATTTTACGTTCCCTTTTGCCCTCAAGGCATGTGCGCAGCTTCGGGACCTCGAATCAGGGAAAGCGCTTCACGGGGACATCGTGAAGTTCGGGTACGATTCTGATGTATTTGTGACGAATTCTCTTGTTGCCATGTACGGTAAATGCGAGCTGCCCCATGTTTCACAGGAACTGTTCGACAGAATGCGTGCAAGAAATGTAGTTTCATGGAGCTGCTTGTTAGGTTCCTACGTACAAAACGGGTTTTACGAAGAAGGTCTGTCCCTCTTTTCGAGGATGTTGGACGAAGGGATCAGACCCAATAGAGCCACGATTTTGAATGTGATACCTAGTGTGCATCGAGAGGATGATGCTCGTGGCATTTTTGAGGTTATAGTAGATTGTGGACTTGATTTGGATCAGTCTGTCCAAAATGCAGTAGTCGGAATGTACTCGAAATGTGGAAGAATTGACATTGCTAAGAGATTCTTCGATGTAATCCTCGACAAGGATCTATTGTCTTGGAGTTCAATGATCGAAGCTTACGTGAGAGCTGATTTGCCAATTTATGCTCTGGAACTGTTCAAAGAGATGGTGCTACTTGGAACTCGGCCGGACTCTGTTACCTTACTTAGTGTTGTTCGTGCTTGTTCCAATTTGGCATCCCTCCATCAAGCACGTTTTGTTCATGGTTTGGTAATTCGGAGATCCTTCTTCAAACATGAAATAGTACTTGAAACTGCATTGATCGATCTCTATGTGAAATGTGGGAGTTTGGATTATGCTCGCAGAATTTTTGATAGACTTCAGGGAAGGAACTTAATTTCCTGGAGCATCATGATATCAGGATATGGAATGCATGGACAAGGAATAGAAGCACTACATCTCTTTCATCAGATGATGAAGGATTCCGTGAAACCAGATCTTGTTACATTTGTCTCAGTGTTGTCAGCCTGCAGTCATGCAGGCTTGATTGATGAGGGATGGAGATGCTTTTATTCAATGACAAAAGATTTTGGGGTTGTACCCACATCGGAACACTATGCTTGTATGGTTGATCTGTTGGGTCGAGCTGGGCAATTAAATGAAGCTCTAGAGTTCATTGAGGTTATGCCAATAAAGCCTGATTCTGGTGTCTGGGGTTCTCTATTGGGGGCATGCAGAATCCATTCAAATGTAGAGCTTGCAGAATTGGCTGCTAGATATTTATTTGAATTGGATGTTGATAACTCTGGGAGGTATGTTTTATTGTCCAACATCTACACATCCTCAGGCAAGAGAGAAGAAGCCGATCGGATTAGAAGTCTAATGAGATATAGAAGGGTGAGAAAAATTGCTGGCCACACTATTGTAGAAGTTAAGAACAAGACTTATAAGTTTGTGACAGGGGATCAATCAAATCCACAAACGGATTTGATCTATGAAGAGTTGGAGAAATTGATGGAGAGGATTAGACAAGAAGGGTATGAACCAGATACAAACTTTGTATTGCATGATGTAGAAGAAGAAACAAAGGAAACGCTGCTGTATTCTCATAGTGAGAAGTTAGCAATTGTGTTTGGACTCTTGAATTCTGTCCCCGAGACTGTAATTCGAATCAAGAAGAATCTTAGAATTTGTGGGGATTGTCATACTGCGACGAAGTTTATTTCTAAAGTCACTCAAAGGGAGATTGTTGCGAGAGATACTCACAGGTTTCACCATTTCAAAGGAGGAGCATGTAGTTGTGGGGACTATTGGTGAAAGAGCAAAGAAGTAGATAATACCAGATGATCAGTGATGCCATTGAGCCTGTTGATAAATTGTGGGACTCAATCTAAGCTGCCTAATAGATAACATTGGAAAGCACCTGTACTCATACTGTAACCAATGCCTTTGGATTCAGGGGATTGCTCCAGAGAATGGGATCGAGCGGAAACCCAATTCTGTGTTTTTAAACCCCTGAGGTTGGAGGGGGGGGTGTTGGAGAATAGAATTCTCTGAGAATCCAGGTATGAGGCAAAATCATAGAGATCTTGATGCAAATCCAGATTCCAGATACAACTGAAGGTACAAGATTTCAGAGAAGAAAAGTGAGAAGAAGATTATCATTCATCGGGCACTGAGACAAACTGCATTCCGGGATGTTAACAAATTAGGAGACAGATCCATATCAGATTCACTTTTCAAATACAAAATCCAAACATATGAGTTCTAGCCTTTCTGTGTCCTGCTGAGATGGGGGTGAAAAGAGCAGTGATGGAAGAAAAGAAGTGTCCCATGACCCTTTATCCCTGACAAGAATTGGCCAATAGACCAATGTATGACCTAGATTAATTACCCTTGTAACTAATAATCATGGTAAGAAAAAGAGGGGGGGGCGGGGGCGGGGGGGGTAGGCAAATTTGGAGAAGGGATTTTCTTACTGATACCCCTTGAAGTTGAGGTGTTAAAATAATTTGTTATTTTACTTTTTAACCTTTTTAGTGGTACACATTTGTTTGTTAAATGCTATTTGAGTTTGTATCATCTGTTCCTACTGAGAGGTGGGAGAGCACAAGTAATATCTAGAGGTGCACGTACGCATAATAATATCTAGCGTATTGGTACATTGGCATAAGAGTTGGGAGGGTGTATAGTATTATCGAGAGCGCTAGTGCCGTTGGTGCACAAACATGGACATACATGAGCTGTGTACAAATACAAAAGGGCGTACTTGATTAAAGGGAAAAAGAAGGTTGTGTGGCACTTGCATCCATAAATAGGAAGGGCAAAATGACTGCCTTGGCCCGGTGAAATGAAAAAACTCACCCATGTTAGATAGCTCTTGTGTGTGCTCTCATTAGTGTAGGGTCACGCAGCGGCCTAGTGGCAATTGTCCTTCCTTTTTGAATTAGACTGATAATTGACATTATGTTCTTCTATCCAGTGGTTGCAATGGACACATCATTTGTCCATGTGGCATAATAGATGTCTTATGACATTTGAAAAAAATAAAAGGTATTTAAGGCAAGGAGAAATGGTTTCTGTGGGAGAACGGGGGATTGGCTCCTCTGCAGCGCGGGGGTGCGTTGGAAGATGTCTGTTGCAATGCTCGGGCTCGACAAGTGGCTAAGGTGTCGTTCCAATGGTGGGGATGGATGCACACCACTGAGCTGGGTGCACATGCAATGGAAAGAAGGATTTTCAGTTGGGTGGTGCTCATCCATCCCCACCGTTAGACTGACACCTTAGCTATGTGTCAAGCTTGAGGGCTGCACCACTACACCCCTACGCTGCAAAGGAGCCCGATTCGAGGGCAAGTCCTTGTGCCAGACACAAAGGGGGCAAAATGGTGCACCCCCCCCCCCCCTCCCCTGAATGATAGAAATACCTACTCTGTTGAAGCTGTCACACATGTTTCCATTTGCCCTTGCATGCAAGGTGGCATTCCCCATAGAGAACTCTTTTCCCTATAAATAAAGGGCATGTTTGTTTGTCAAAAAAAGGGTAGGATAGTAAAAGAGGTGGGACTCATCTGTAATGGGGAAGGGAAAAAGGAGAGGAAAGGGAAGGGGGGATGGAAAAAGTGATTTTTATGGGTTACACATTAATAAGATAACAAATTTCTTTCTCCACAAAATCCTACCTAAAAGAATGGGATTTTGGAGAGAAATGGGGTGGGAAAATTTAATTGCCATGTGAGTGCGACCAGTCCCTTCTCCATTTTCTTCCAAACAAACAAACAATGAGTTTTGATGTTTTATGGATTTTTTTTTTCGTTCAAGCTCTTTCACTTTTTTCCGGCCCACAAACAGGGCCTGGGACATTAATAATTCGCCAACATTATTCAGTTGCCGAATTTTATTTTTTTTTTAAAAAGAAAAGAGTTAAAATATCAGCTTGTATTGGAATTAGGTGTGTACCGATTTCTCAAACATTCGAATAGCTGGTAGGTTTCTACCCCAAAAATAAAAAACTGGTAGGTTTTCTTCACCAAAAAAACAAAACTGGTAGGTTTCCTTTGACACGCAATTTGTATTACACAATACATTGGACCAATGATCCTTACCAAACAATAAAAATGATGAAGGACCGATGATGATGATGAACGATGGTTTGGTTTGAGTAGAAGAAGAAGGGATATGGCTATGGCTATGGCTATGGCTATGGCTATGGCATGGAAAATCAGTTACAACCCTCGCACTGCACAGCACAGCACAAACTCTTTGACTCTTTCTTTCTTAAAGAATCTTTGATACAAACAAAAATGTCCTTTTCTAATAATGAATGATAATTTCTTTCCCATGCCCGGTTTACCGTTCAGATTTGGAGAAACATCAACGTCAATACTCTTCACTAGTCTCGCGATCGAGGAGTTCGACTCTATTTTCCATTTTCCATTTTCCTTACGTTTTGTTCCGCGTCAGCTTAAATACGAAGCTCAGAAGCTGTTTCAAGCAAGCAAGGTCAGGAAAGGAAGGAAGGGCTTCTTCTATTTTAAAATAACAATAATAATAATGTATTGCGAGAAACATGTTCTGCACTCGCGAGTCGTGCGACTCGGGGCGGGAGTATGTCGATCAGTCATTCTCACATCAGCCCTCTCAATTCCTCATCCGTAATGAATTAATTGTCTCAAGTCTATTCTCTAATGTAATGGTGTCTCTTAATCGATACGGAAGCGCATCCATCGACTGCAGTGGCTGGCTGTGTGCTCTGAATCTCTGATTTGATTGATTAAGCAGCAGCAGCAGCAGGAGGAGGCAGGGGATTGATTTCATAGGAAGGAAGACAGTGGATAGTCAATGGATGATCAAGGCAAAGGCAAAGGCATGGAATCGAGCTCCAGCTCCTCCTTAGAACTCAAGGTGATGTCCTGTAACGATCTAAAAGCCTTCAATTTCTTCCAGAAACTATCAGTCTACGTCGTCGTCTCCCTTGTGAAGGTGAAGGACGGCAACATAAAAAATGAGAAAGAGAAACAGCAGCGCCAGAAGACGCCGATCGACAGAGAAGGAGACAGAAACCCTCGATGGAATCACGTGATGCGGTTCGATCTGAAAGGGGATTATCATCCGCTTCTTCTTCTTGATGTCTCTTCTTCTGACCATGACGTCTTTTTCGAATTCGATCTGCGTTGCGAACAGATCGTCTTCGGTAACAAGACCATCGGCGAAGTCCAAGTGCCAATCAAGGATTTGATGACTGGGAATTCCAAGGAAGAGGAGGTGACCAACTCCAACTCCAACTCCAACGGAAGAACAGCCAGGTTCGTCAGTTACCAGGTGCGTGGCCCCGACGGGAAACCTAACGGTGTCCTCAACTTCTCTTATAAGATCATCCACAACAACAACGTTGATGCCAGTGGCAAGTTGTTGAATAATAATGATAACCAGATCGGGGGCACCGCCGCTTCTCCTTTGGATTTGGCTTATCATCCCCATGGAACGCATCTCTCAACGGGAGTGGAACTTCATTATCCATCTGTGGAAGTTGAAGTTCAACCCCCATCCTTGTCATCTGGAGTTCACTATCCGTCTATTGAATTCGAACCACCTCCTCCTCCTCCGCCTCCGCCTCAGGAAGCTTATTATTCGGCACCAGAATTTTACTGCACGGTGTACCCAGCACCACCTCCACCGGGAATGCAACTACCGTATTATTATTATCCACCGCCTCCGCCTCCGCCTCCTCTTTATCCGCCACCGCCTCCACCTCCTCTTTATCCACCGCCGCCACCGCACTTGCTCTACCCTGGGCCGCCGGTTCCGTATGGATATGGGTCGGGGAGCAATGGTTACGAGGAATTAAGGAACGATCATTCGGCGATGGATGGATACTACTAGCTAGGAGGGAGGAGAGTGATGACTTACATTACATTGCTGGTAAGGTAATCTTTGTGGTAGTTGTGAGTTGTAAGTAGATAGATCCCTTTTTCCACCAATACACTTGATGACTTCCCTTCCCCTCAAAAGGGGAATATTTTAGTTTCAGTTTATAAAATGATCAATTATGATGATGCTTATATTCTTCAATAAATTTAAAGTAAATTATAATGGGATGTACAAACAAGGCTATAGAAAGTTCCAAGTTTGTTAGTGATAAGAACAGCCACTACTGCATAATGATTCTGCTGGTTAAGGATATTTCTTTTTATTACAAACAAACAAACAAACCAAAAAAAAAAAAAAAATACAAATCAGGAGTTTTAATTACAGAAAGGACTGATGTTCTCTATACTGTAACCCAACCTACGCCCCCACACACGATTTTACAAAGATAGCACTTTGCATAACGAATCCCTCTCTCAGTCTTATCATTTAAGTATCGGTTGAATCAGCTAGCTGGTATTGTTTCGATTCAAAATCAAAAAATCACTTCACTTGTTCATTTTAATTTTTTTTAATATAAAAGGTGGAATCCACCACTACTTCTTCCACCGATCCACGTACATGAGTAAAGCTTAAATTCCATTTAAACTAGCTACAAGTTTCTTATTAGAGAATGTTTGAAGTTAATTAGTTGGAGACATTGTCTAAAGTAATTATTAGTAGTAGTAAACAAATATGATGAAAGGGGATCCATTTGCCTCGGCCCTTGTCGAAGTTGGGAAAAAGAAAATGGAGAGCTTTTAAGAAGAATTGCCATGGGGGAGGGGGGGGGGGATTGAAGTGTCATATGCATACAATTTCATTTAATTCTATCATAAGCTTCACTTACATAGTTTTTAAAATTTTTTAAAAAAAAAAAAAAAACCCTCTACTTAATCATTTACAATTTTTTGATAGTCATATAATCAAATTTATCCTTTCTCTTTTCATAAAATATACTATTTCATGATCCGCTATTGGTTTGACAAGTAAAATTCCAATATAAGCCGACGTTTATATCCCTCTCCCAATTATCTGAAAACACTTTTCTTCCCCACCTGCCTGCCAAATGACTAGTGGTGAGTCTGATCTCTGATGACCTATTTCAAACCTATGGCATGAACCTATTTCCAGAAATTGAGCCCCCTGCAAGGCTATTAAAGTTAGAAGACAAAGTCACAAAAGGCCAGCGGTTAGTGGAGTACCATTTTTTTTGGTCCATCAAAAGACCTTTAGGCGCCCAAACAATTTATTGAAACAAAGAAGAAATGTTCCTTCAAATCTCCTCAGAAAAAGAAGGGGTTTACAACAAACAAAACTAGGGAGTAAGTGTAACTCACTAAACAGAGGATATATAGAGATAACAAAGACATGAGCTTCCTTGTTTAGCAGCCGAGCTAGGAATATACAGATCGAAAAGCAACTGAAGTAAATGACGAATCTCATGGTTTCTCCAATTGGGTGGGTATGACACTGTTTTTTTGCCTAGCTAGCTGTTGACTGTTTTTGGCACTAATAAATCGAGACTCAGCATTGGATGCATCACAGCTCAAACATATTCTCTATTATGAAAAAGAAAAATTAAAATCAGCCTGAGATATAAAATCAAGATTATTTTTTTATTTTTTTTAAAAAACGTTTTTTTTAACGGTTATGAAAAAAGTTTAGCGAAGCAAAATAGTTTTTTTTTTTTGTCCTTTTTTGAATGATTGATTAAGAAAACAGAGTGAAATTAAAATAGTTAAGAGTATAGATGATGGTGGAATATATTGGGTATATTCTATAATCCTAATAAATGTTCTAATATAAGTTTACTTGAATAAGGAATCACGGTGTGGTGGGCCCTATTGGATAGAACCCATCTAATCTAAAAATCCTAGTTTTTTCTATAAATACTAGCTGGAGGCAGCAACCTACACTATTCCAAACTTGATATGCATGATGTATTGCTTTAAACAAACTTATGCTTAAACCCTAAACCCTAACAGAATATCATCTGATCATGTTGAACTTCAACCCACCAAATCTTTGAGATATATAGGATGTACTGAAAGGAGGGACTTGTGTCCCAGACTCATTGTACATGTCTATGGTCATATGACCATAGCTACTGTAAAGCATATCATCTAAATTTGAATCAAAAGACATGTTTCAAATTATTAATTTACCTGACAACTATAAGAGAGAGAGAAATTTGAGGCAAAGCACATTAAAGCCCAAGCTGGCTTCTAGCTTAATTTTTTACAACCTCTTTAATTTCTTGAATTTTTTTGTTTCAACAATATCTAACAAGCAAAGAGATGGGGAAATGCCTTATTTTAATTTAGTTTCTTAAAAGCGTAAGTATAAAAGTTTCCTATGTGGATATTGCGGAAATGCTTTTCACATGTACAACTTTTCTATCGTATGGATCGAGATTTTTTGTGGCATTTTGACATTAGATAAATGAAGAATCCCTTGGATATTTTGCTTGTCAAATTTGGTAGCTTATTTCAATATATATATATATATATATATATGTATCTTTCCCTTATTTTTTTAATTGTCTATTTTCTTAAATATTTTTCGACACGTTTGACCTTTCACACAATTTTGATATATTGACACGTGTCAAAGTTAGATTAGCCAAAATATAATTCATAATGAAATTATGACATGGACAATCTGTCTAAAAAATTTGAACTTTAAGAAATAACGTTATGCGAATAAAATATCCAATCCTTGTGGAAATGGCTTCCCACACTGTTGGTGTAGGAAACCTACTCGCAATAGACAACTAACATATGTCACTTTAGAAATAATTAATTAATCCAATACATGGGACTCGCTCCCTTGCATGCTCTCCTTCCCCACCCCCCCCCCCCCACCCCAAAAAAAGAAAAAAAACTTCTTAATGTGAAGGATTATCAAGAGGATGGCAATAAACATGTTGACAACTAGGGGAAGAGACTTTGTCTGATGATCAATTATAACAGTTTAAGGATAAACTAAAGAACTAGTAAAGTTTATATAGGCAAGAGATCGTTGTCTGGTCATGTAATGTCTGTACTAATGCGAGGGCCAATGGAAACGTACACAGGAACATCACTATAGGTGCACTTTTTTATTTCAAATATGAGGGGTAAGGCAGTACTTTCGTCCGCTCTTGCATCTAGACGTAGGAGCCATGCGACTAGGTAGCGTTGATTTTCCAATATTTAGACCCTTTTCCTCAAATTGTTAAAAGGGGAGGTGGTGGTATTCCTTTTTTATTCCATAAGTGTCCCAATCAATTGTTTTAAAAGTAAGAAAGTTTTAGTTATTTTTCTAAAATAGAAGGATCAAGGTAGGCTATCTTTGGTATAGTTTTAATTTTTTATTTTTGTCTATTTAACAAAAATCATTAATGAAAACCATTTTTGATCAAAAACTAAAAATCATTTGGTAAACATTAGACATAATAGAATATAAAACTGAAAAACAGTTTGGTATGATCATGTGCAGAATGGTTTTTTGAAGAAATGGTGTATGAAGATATTCCCTCTCCACCCATCTTCCTTTCTGGAAAACGGAAAGGGATGAGAAAAAATTCAAAAATTTTTTTTTTTTCCATTGTTATGCTTATCAGATTTGCTACTACGAAGCAATGAATTGAAAAATCTTTGGTTTCTTCCCTTATCCCTTTCTCATGGATTCATCGGATCGATTGTTCAACAGACAGAGGACTGTGCATCAGATCCTCGGTGGAGGACTCGGTAACACTCTCTATCTCTCTTCTGTTTATTCGATTGATGATGAGTTATAATGTTAATTCCAATGAGATTCTCGACTCGATCTATTGTTGTTCCACATATTACTTTTTCTTTTCCAATTCCCCTTTGTGGACTTCACTTTTCACCTCTGATTATCCTTTGGTGGCCTTTGTTTGATTACTCGGATATAAATTGATTTCTCTGTGACAACCTTAGATCTTGTGGTGATAAAAATTTGCCTTTTTTCAGATTGAGCGATTTCCTCCAAGTGTTACCCTCTTCTTCTCATTTCTTGAGTTGTTGGAGCAAACCAAACCCAAAACCAAATGGGTTCGTTAATCTTTTCATTTACTTGTGGCAGGGATGAAGAATGTAACAAAGAATCAAACATCAGGTAGAGGTCCAGAAACCGATTTAATTTATCCTACAGGAGGGGAACCGAAGGAGACTGCGCTGTGTGAAGATAAACGAAGACGATGCATCAGAGAAATCCAACTGTGTGATTAGGAAGAAAATCACTTCTCGAGTTGATCGGCGTGTCGTCGGAAGGGAGAAAGAATCTCCTCTCCCTCCTCCGCAACCCAATCCCATTAACCGGTAACCTTCAAAATAACTTCAAGCAAATCGACTGCGAGAGCCCATCTGATCAATAATTTTGAATTGCAGAATCATCCATTAAATTATAGTTTTAGACATCTGTGGCAAATGAAGTTTAAGGACGACCTGGGCTTTCAAAATCTTTCTTTATAGTGTGCTTTTTTTTTTCTAATTAACATAAGGGCTTTGGGCATAGTTCAACCACTAGCTGAATTCACCCCAAAAAAAAAAAACTTCAAGCAAATTGGGTTGCAAACATTGAAAATCCGAAGGGGATCGGCATGTCATCAGACTTAATTTTTTTTTTGGTTCTGTTTGGTTTCAGGAACTCCGAGCCAGCGACGCTACCATCTACTGCAAGAGAGAATAGAAAGTCATCTTCGTCGGAGAAATTTCTTGAGAGGAGGGAGAAGAAACCAGCGACCGGTGGTAGTGCTGCTGGCGCCGGCGGTGTCGGCATTAGCTGCGATCATGGTCTCCTCAATCTCTCTCTTGATCGATGAAGGAGGAGGAGAACGAGTCAGAGACTTGCCATTTTAAAAAATAAAAGCAATTTACAATTTTAACCTTCAATGTTGGGGGTATATGAGCACATGCTCATTAAAGAGTCCGAACAAATAGACTTAAACAGTTTTCAACGAAAAACCATAAATGACTTTTCATCTATTTTTGGTTTTTGATTTTTTTCAATCATTTTTAAATAGAAACAGATTCCATAAACAATACCAAACACAACCAAAAATGTTTTTAAAGGCAAAAATCAAAAATAAAAACTATACCAAAGATAGTTTCACTATAATGTATTATCTAAAATCAAATTGAACTTCATCCCCCTCCTCCATTCATTTCTAAAGAAAAAAATTTGGTTGAAGTATACTAAGTAAAGGCCGATTCCAATTTGAATGGGTTAGAATTGGCCCCAAATTTTGAGTGGTTTAGATTGAATATATTTGGGGATCTTACTACAAGAGTAAGTTTTATTGATTTTATGCTATTTACTAATTAAAAGAAGGAAACAATGGCCAAAATATAGATCATTTTTAAGGAAACCAGAGTGATCCAAAAGAGGGTTCACAAAAATCAATAGGATTCAGTATCGGATGCCGTTGATTCCGATTCACCTGATCCAATCCCAATTATTACTTGAACCATGGGTGGGAGGAGGAAAAGGGCGAGGGGAAACCTTCTTTCAAGTTCTTCTTTGTTTGGAGTATCCCCTTCCAACTCTCTAAATCACTTGGGACTTGAGAGTTACAGTATACAAAGTGTGCTAAGTGTGCAAGTTTGTGAATTTGGTGTTGATTGGGATGGGTTAGGTCTGATAAACGAAAAAACAAACCGGATGTATTAGTTCATTAGATCTATCCGGTTCATGCATGCCCAATCCCAAGCCCAAGCCCAGCCCATTTACTAATCATATAAAGGGAGTGTTGAATGACATCTTGATAAGTGTATTTAAAACTTAACATCTTGTAATTATTCCATGTCATATTCCCAAAAATTCTTTAAGATAGGAGTATGTTTTTCAAAAATAAAGTTAAAAATTATATATCATTATGTCATAAGACTCTCTGGTGATGATGATTTGTTGGTTGTCTCTGATCGTACAGATATTATCATTCATCTTCAACAAGGTGGAGGTATCGTTGCTTTAGAGGTTAAGCCAATCTTGGATGATATTATTAACTTATCATCCTAGTTTTCTTCTTGTATGTGTTTTTTCTTATGTTCCAAGGGAGAAAAATAGCTTTGCTGACTTTGGTAAGGAGGGCTCTGTTGCCTTCTGTGTACAATAGTTGTATGATCTATTTTCGATCAATGGATTATGGAGTTTGTTTCATCTCCAACCATGTGTACTACACGATGATTATATAAAGAGTACCGTTTGCGGTACTAATACAATATAAAACAAATCTTAAATTCCATTTATAAACAATTTATCATAAACGTCGCAAGGCCAAGAGAATATAGAATTGTGATCCCGGCTAGAAAATTCCATTTTGATGGTTTCATGTAGCGACTTGGCATGCATGCGAGAATTAATGCGCTTCATCAATAATCTGCTTTAATTGATGATGAAGAGAGAAAAAGAAATGATCGATCGATGTTGGAATTGAGGATAACCTAGCTTGCTTGGATGAGTTTAGCTAGGCAATTATAACCTCAGTTTTAATTTGTTCAATTAAGATTAAACAACAAATTAATACATTGTATATATTAGGGGATTGGTTAGGCAAAATAATTTGTCTGTAAGCGGCGAATTAAGCTTTACAGCCCACAGGGTCGATCGGAAACCAAACTTTTGTATTTCTGGGAAACTTAATTAAAGCCCAAATGCTTTACGTATGTGAGCAGTGACAGACAACTAGAAAAGCTTTTGGCCAAAAGAACAAACGTACGTAAAAAGTCATGGCCCATGGAGTGGAATGAATTAAAGCCGGCCGGGCCGCCCATATGTTTCTCACCAGTCCATGTATGCTTCACTACTAATTAATTCAACTTCTTATTACTGCATATGGAATATAAAAGTCCATTGTACAATCTGCACGTTTGTTGGAGAGGGAGAAGAAGCAGAGAGTGTAAAGATTAAAATTACAAAGTTACCCTTCATTTTCAAAAGAAAAAAATAAAAACCCTAAATAAGAAAATCCCAATGATAAAAGAACTAGGTTCCACACTCATATCAGTGTTCCATAATTCAATTACATGTGTAACTCTTTCCTAGATGTTCCTTCGATAATTATATAACCAAATAGGAAAAGAAGTCATTAATGCCCAAATTTCTTTTTAACAAAACTCTCTGTAGCTGCATAGGTAGAGTTATCTCAATGGAGATACTATCTGTCTATAACATCGGAGGATTGTCTTTGCCAATGTTATCACCTTCTCAACGTACCTAGAGCTAGCATTCCTTGAATTATTATTAAGGAAGCAGTTTTTTGTCTGGGATTGTGGTCTATGCCAGCATTCCCATATGTCTATTCTCTCGTCCTCAAAACAAGGGGGCATGTAGATATATCTTTTCATATGGAAATGAGAGAGATAGACTCATCTACTCCAACACTCCCGGACAGAATTCTTTTTCTCTTATTATTATTATTTTTTTTTTTTGAGAGGGGGGGGTGGGAAGGGTTAGAGCTAGCATTCCTTAGGTTACCCACATGTACCTAAGGATCCAAGAACTTTAATCACGAGAGCTAGCATGCATTAAAAAGAAGTACATGAGGAGGGTCTCTATTATTACGAAAATACCAATATATACTTTTTCTGTTTTGATAATTTAGATAGGAGTGTAGCTTGTTGTCAACAAATTGGTGAAGTGAGATATTGTAACCTTCTTTTGGTTGTCATTTATCTTATTTTCAAAGGTTATTTAAGTTATAAGCAAAAAAAATTTCAAAAAAATTTAAAATAATTTGTAAGTAATTTATCATTATGTATTAAAATTGTCACAACTGAAAAAACAGGATTTGCACTCATTGAAAAAGTATCTTATAGGAAAAATAAGAAGCTTATAACTACTTTTCCACCAATCATGACTACAAGCATAATTGGAGAATTAGGTTTTAAAACAGAATGAGCCATCCGAGTTATAAAAAAAATAAAAAAAAACACCTTGAAACCTTGTCAATAGTCATAAAAATGGACCCAGGTTTAAGAAATTATCAAACCAAATCCAAGTCATTCTAAGTTTTCATTGATTCAATATTTCTACTTGAATCATGTGAAACTCATCGAGTCTGGGTTATTTTTTTTTTCGGATTCTATATTATTTAGGGGTGTCAATGGGTCGGGTTGGGCCAGGCCTGCCCTAAACCCTAACCCAACCCTGGAGGCCTTAACCTAAACCCTGACCCGACCCTGTCAGGGCCAAGAAATCCTCAACCCAGTCCCGATCCTGCCAGGGTTTTTCTGACCCGACCCGGCCCTAATTGACCTTGATAGGGTCGGGCAAGGTCGGGTTGGCCCTGATTGACCCTGTCTTGACCCTGACCCTGACCCTGATTTTGTCTGTAATCCCATGTGCCTTTAGGGCTTTTTTTGTCTTTTGTTTTTTAATTTTTTTATTAGACTATATATATAAATAAATATTAGACCAAAAAAATTATATATATATAGGCTAAGCCCGGGATCTAAACCCTGACCCGACCAGACCCTGCCAGGGCCAGACTATAACTAAACCCAAACCCGCCCTCAGGGTTGAAAAACCAGGGTCAAGTCCGGGCCGGGCTCAGGGTGGGTTCGGGCCAGCCGGGCTTTATTGACACCCCTAATATTATTCATAGACCATAAGTATGGTCTACAACTAAACAAAACCTAACAATATTTGTTGGTTGTCTTAAATATTAGTCATTTTTTTATTCACCCCTATGAACCAGCCTAGACTCACTCCATCCTCACACAAAGAAGAAGTAAAATATTAAGGAGAAAAATGACTCGTCTTGATCATGTTTAACTCATCCGAGTTTGGGTTTTGAAAAGGGCAAGATTTTTTTTCTTATTTCATATTATCGGGTGAATGAAGACGCAATTGAAATAAGAATGGTAAAGCAAAGATGCATTGGATTTCATGGGAGTGTTTATGTCAATCTAAAGAGAAAGGAGGGCTGGGTTTTTTAGATTCTTCTTGCCATAACAATGCTCTATTATGCAAAATTGCTTAGTGATTATGGACCGATGATGAGTGCTTGTTGTCTCGCTTGTTGAAATCTATCTAATATCCCAACTTTTCTTTATTTGATGCAAAGGTGGGTAACCAGCCAAGTTGGGGATGGAGAAGTATTTTGGAAGGAGTTTGTATCCTTAAGAAATGACTAGTTTGGCATATTGAGGATGGCCTCTCAGTTAATATATGGAATGATAGATGGGTTCCTACAAATAGAGATTTTAAGATCTCTACACAACACCTGGACTATTGCTATATTCATTTAGTGGCTGATTTAATAGACCAAGACAACCGAACATGAGACACTCACTTAATGTACTCTCTATTCTCGTTTTCTAACATGGAAAACATTTTGAAGATACAACTTCTGCTCTTTCCTGTATCCAACCAGTTTGAATGGAGGGGTTCAAAGAATGGAGATTTTCGATCAGGTTAAAAAGTGCTTACAATTTACTTAAATCAAAATTAATGGCTGATAGAAGCTTGGCAGCGCACATTTTCATCTTGGTCCCTTGGTCATATATATATACCAGGTGATATATGGAAGAAGATTTGGTACTCAAAAACCTTACCAAAGATTCAACGTTTTTTATGATGGAAATCTTGTGCATCAGAAGTTGCTATTGGAGATGCTCTTCTACAACGGAATATACAGGTGGATGGTTGTTGTAACATGTGTGGTTCTAATTAAGAAAACAATCTCTCATATTTTATTGGATTGTTCCTTTACAAGAGCAGTCTGATTTGGAAGTAATCTATGATTGATTATGCAATCGGGAGAACATCCTTCAATATTCTCTCAATGGATCCAAGACTAGGATCATATTGCACCACATGATAAGGTGACTCGTCAATTGATAATTATTAGCTATTGTATTTTCATTTGTTGGATGCTTTGGAAGTCAAGGAATGATGTTGTCTTTGATCGGTGTGTTTGGACACCTTAGGAGGTAATACAAGTTTTCAACTCAGCCTTTTTGGGATCCAAGATGCACAAATTGCCACCTCCATGGAGCGTGTTCCAAACACTTCCTCATATTCCATTGTTAACGGTTGGATGGCCCCATGTCCAGGTATGGCCGTATGGGGAAAATAAATTGTGAAGCAAGTTTACCTCCAACTCAAATGATGGGGGTCTTGATCTCAATTGTCGGGATTGCAATGGTCATCCGTACGTTACATGTTGTTTCTATTCCTATGAAGTTTAATGACGTTGCAACTGGAGAAGCCCTAGCCATTCGTTCTTCTATATTGGAAGCAATTTCGAAAGAATATGAGTGTGTGATTATTGAGTTGGACAACAAGAGTGTGAAGCAATTTCGGAAGAGTATGAGTGTGTGATTATTAAATCGGACAACAAGAGTGTGATTTCCT
Source organism: Telopea speciosissima (assembly GCF_018873765.1). Taxonomy (NCBI): domain Eukaryota; kingdom Viridiplantae; phylum Streptophyta; class Magnoliopsida; order Proteales; family Proteaceae; genus Telopea; species Telopea speciosissima. The sequence continues at coordinate 1,207,092 of NC_057923.1, read as the reverse complement.
ATCTCCAAAAAAAAATCACAATGCCCCTCTTCATTTGAGATTTATCCTGGAGGATATTGTTTATCTACTTCTTATTTTGAAACTTGTAATTTTACCTTAATTTCAAGAAAGTACAATAGAATGGTCGACTCCCTAGAAAGAAAGATCCTATCAATAATGTCTCCAAATAGTGTGACCTGATTTCAATCCATGGCTTATAGAGTTATGTAATTCACGAGATTAGATCATCTGCACGTGTATGTACTACATGTGAAAGGCTTTTATTTCAAAAAATAATCCTCCCCACCATGTAAATGACAATAATAGGACAGGTGATAGCGTCTCACATGTACAAGACGTCTAGATGATCAAATTTACAGCTCTCACGTTTCTTCGATTTCCTTCTAACCCAAAAAAACAAAACAAAAAAAAACAAAGAACGAAAGAAACGCAATTGCGTACGTTTACTTTTGAATTAAGAATATGGGGCTCACCGCATTTTAACGTTATAAAAACGGATCTAAAACACCACCCTCTCTCTTTTTCCGGTAAAACCAAAAGGCAAAGCAGGTTTCTCCAGCACAGAGAGGAATCTTCGATGACAACCAACAATCCACCACTCCACGATAACACCAAAGAAAACCAAAACCTGGCCTCCGGAGTCCGGACCACAGCCCATGCCCAACAAGTTTCTGCCACGTGTCCAACCTGTTAACAGCTTTTTTTCCTTCTACTTTATCGCTTTTTTCACTTTTACTTCCACTACTTTCATACCTTTTCTTCGCCCCTACTCCTCTTTCGCCTTCGTAGTTTCTTTCCTTCCTTCATTCTCTCTCTCTCTCTCTCTCTCTGACTGAGAGTCTGAGTGTGGTGAGAGTGTCTCTCTCGGATCTCTCTTCCTTCTGTCGAGTGTATTCCCACTTGGAAAGGAAAGAAAATAAAATTTTAAAATAAGAAAAGCAAAAGCATCCATCTCTCTCAACTCAACTTTTTGTATCTCTATATAAACCCAGCGACCCTCTTGGAATATTTTCGTGCCAAACACTGGCTGTAGGGGTTATTTTATGTATGATCCTCTAAATTATTAAGTGAAGTACAACATCATCAGTTTCAGTTTCAGTTTCTGAGTGAGTAGTGTTCCAACTTTCTCTCTCTCCAATTAAGCTAGTTGCTGCTACCTAGTACGTACGTGCTCTCGATCGATCTTCATTCATTCTCTTGGGCTTTTCCTATACTCCTCCTCATCATCATCAATTACTAATTAATTTGAGTCCTCTTCGGATCGATCGGAATCAGTACCTGAATCAGGAAATCAAGTAGTACGTAACTAAAAGAATCGAAGATGAAGAACAGAGCTTCTGTGTTCTTGAAGCAGCTCATCTCTGTGTTGAGCTCCGTGGTGAAGGCCAAATCCTTGGCTCTGAAGAACAAGACGAGCGCCATGAAGAGTCGCCTCATAATCTTATCTTTTTTGAAGAATAAAAAGATCTTGTTGTCTTCCATCACTCACAAGCTCCATGCTTTGGTCCCCCACCACCACCATCAAGCAGCTGGATCAGGCACTGTCGACCAACACGGCAGCTGCAGCTGCGACGTCGTCCAAAACAGCAATAATAATGCCGCCGCCATTGTGCTCTACCATGCAGCTGCGGCGACTAACGAGCTGTCGCACTCCAACTCATCCTACCATCATCCGAGTTGCACCGAGTTGGTGAAGGAGGGACTGGGAGAGGGTGGTGATGATCATGACTACGACGATGATGATGACAAATACCCGGATTTGACGCACTCGTTGTTCGAATCGGAGGCGGAAGGGGAGGATGAGTTGGATCTGGGTGAACCGGGAGGATCGGTCATAGATCTGGTGAGAAACTGCAGGGGAGATCAGGGAGAGAATTTCAAACTTGAAGACGAGATTGATCAAGTTGCCGACTTGTTCATCAGGAGATTCCATCGACAGATGAAAATGCAGAAGCAAGAGTCCTTCAAAAGGTATCGAGAGATGCTCGAGAGAAGCGTCTGATCTCTCATCTCCCCTGAATTTTTAATTAATTAATTAATTAAAGGGAATGCAAATATGCAATGCAATGCTCTATCGAGAGACAGAGAGAGATAGAGAGATGGAGAACTCCAATATTTATATCTTAAGTTAACCCCCAGCCCCAGCCAGCATTAATAATTAATTAGTACGGGCGTAGCACCAAAGCTTGAACGACTTGATTCTCGTTCCTGTGAAGAAAGGAAGAGCAGAAAGAAAGAAAGAAAGAAAAAAAAACAATTAAGAAACAGAGTCGTCTCTCTCTTCCTACTCGAGTCTCCGCCATGACTTTAACTTGGGAGACATCTCTCTGAATAATCGTGCAAGATCCGACCAGGAGGTAGGTTCAATTCCAACTTAAATTTGTTGTTACTCTCTTAATGCCATCAGGTTCTCTTGAATTTGATCATTAATTAGCATTCCCATATATGTATAGGCTCCAAAGCCTCTTATTGTAATTTGGGCTCGTCTGTTTGTAACCAGAGTATATATATACCCTTCAACTAATTCTCTTTATTCTACCAAAAAAAAAAAAAACACCTAATTATCTTTACGGCCAACTATTTCCTGCTATGGATGTATCCTTGATTTGGTTGAAGTTCTGGACACGAAAAGATGACACGGAGAAGAATCAAAGGAAGATGAGGTGTGTCAAAAAAATCCCAACCCTAACCCGCCTTGCCTTGAGCCCGGACAGGGCTGGCCGGGCCTGGGATAAGGAAGGGTCGAACTGGGCCTAGGTTGAGGCCTCGGCCTTGGCAGGGCCAGCCCGACATTGTATTAATGTATTATATAATGTAAATATATATTATATGAAAAGCAGTTTTCTGTTCGAGAGTGTGGTCTATGCCAGTACTCCCATGTGTATTTCTCTCTCCTCCTCAAAGCAAAAGGGCATTGATGTCTTTTCAAATGGAGAGGAGAGAGATAGACTCATAAGAGTGCTGGCATAAGCCAAACTCTCGCACATAGAACTTTTTCTCATATTATATATATTAATATAATACATTAGTATATTATATATTATATAATACATCAAAAAGTGGGTGGGGTTTTGATATAAATTAATATATATCAAGTGGTTTGTGATGACATGATGAGCTTTGTTAATTTCACTATTCAATGGACCATCAAGACCAATCAGAGCCAGGCCGAGCTTGGGAAAACCTTACCAAGGTCAGGCTGGGTTGAAGGTATACTTGGCCATGATAGAGTTGGGCTGGGCTTGGGTTTAGATTAAGGCTCCTAGGGTTGGGCTAGGGTTAAGCCAGACCTGGCCCAGACCAACCCATTGACACCCCTATGTGCAACAAAGTGAACACGAAGTATAGACTTCCGGCCAGTTACATCCTCTTCGGTCCCGGCATCTAGACTTCCTCTTGCCGTATGGTGTATGGTGACTATTAATATGAAAATACATAAATACCTCCATGGTTTAGGTTGTCAGGTCTTACTTTTTCTAATGCCATATACTTATAGTGAGATGACGAATTAACCCCCAGTGTATTAAAGGCAATGGGCATCTTACATTGGAAAGAAAAAGAGGTTGCAACGTCCATTGTAACCACCTCGGTTACAAACAGTTTTTTCCCTCGTAATTTTGAATCTGTATATTTTTGTTGTACTTCAAATAATAAAAAGACATAAAGGCACCTCGATCTCTTCTCTATATCCAGGCTAGATTCTCTTCACCCGCTGTGAAGAAAAACCGTCAACCATCAAGTTTTTGGTCATTAAAAAAAGGGTTAAGTACGCGTATCCCCTGGAATGCATCCAATATTCCTCATACATCTCTAAACTTCTGATAAATCCACGTACCACCCATGCTTTACCCCCTTAACTACATTTAAGTCTACACCATGTGCAAAATGCTAGAAAATGACTAAACTACCATTTCTTTTATCTTGTGTAAAATTTGAAAAGACTTAATTACCTTGGCCTATTTGCTAAATTTTGAAAAGACCAAAATGCCCTCATCTTCCCCAAATCATCTACCACACCACCATCACCACCACCACCACCACCGCCACCTACCATTAACACTATCACCACCGTGAAGCCCCACCTCCAGCACCACCTTCAACTCCTCCACCTTTCCCGGCGCTGCCAAGTCTAGCCGTTTAGTGCACATCTCTCTTTACTCCATCGTTCAGGAGAGCTTCGATCTCTACCGCGATATCTCCGATGGCCTCACGCTTCTCCTCGATAGCTTCTTTCGCTTGCAGTACCAGTCCTGCGTTGATGCCTTCCAGACCTGGATTAAGGTCTCCAAGCAATTCGAAGAGCTTTCCGAATTCTATACCTCGTGCAAGAATATGGGGGTTGGGCGTACCGCCGAGTATCCGAGTGTACAGAAGATCGCCGATGATCTTATAGACGCGTTGCGAGAGTTCCTCAAAGATCAAGCATCTTTCCCTGCTGGGAATCCAAAATCAACGCTCCAGCCCCCTCCCCTGCTTCTCCCTGCACCGCCACAGCCGGGTGAGTCATCGGCATCGAAATCTGGCAGGCTTGAACCTTCTGAGAAGCAGCAATTCGAGACTCCAGAGCCATTAGACGAGGACGAGGATCCGGTCAGTGTGGGCACGAGCCCATCCATCTTTACAGATCAAGACCAATTTGAGAAACAATCCCAATTGGACGATGCTGTGGAGTCGTCGGATGATTCCAGCAGTTTGTTTAGATCTTTAACCATTAATTCCACACAGAGGTCTCATGTACTTGCTGCTTTATAGGTGTAAGTCTTAAAAACAGGGGAAACGAAAAAAAAAACCATCTCATATCTTATCTCTTATGTTCTTCTATTCTTGTATCAGTAGAGTTAGAGGATGGTGGAGTCAGCAGAGGACACATGGAATTAGATTCTCTTTCTTTCTCTCAATCTTAAGGTGTAAACCATTGTATATAATGTGAGCAAATAGTTCTGAAATATTGCATTGTACTTTCCTTTTTGCCTGAGTTTTGAGATGTAATGGGGATGGAGGAGGGCTCAACACCATACAAAGTAACAGTTCAACCAGTACTAGGGGTGTCAAAAAAATCCAACCAGTCGCCGGCGACACTGGTTTCTGTTGAAGGAGACTTAGACTCAGACGTCTCATTCCAGCAGCCCAGCTACAACCCATTCTTACAAGACACGAGTGGTGAAAGAGACACCACCGCTCACGGAGATAACATAGAGACAGCCATCGTCTCGTCGCCGGCGACCCTGGTTTTGCAGAAATCCGACGACTCCACAGCATCGATGTGGGATGTAGAGAATGACCCTTTCGCACTATTGCCTACCCAAACGGATCAAATTTTGGGTAGTTCCACCCGTCAACAGCAACAGTTCCTACGTGAACAGCAGTTGTGGTTACAGCACCAAAACAAAATCCTACCTCTTGAAATAAGTCCTCCTGAATTTTCGGCTGATGTTTTTTATTTTTGTGAACCCAGAAATCGAAATTGGGAACTCGTTTAGACAAGAGATGACGGCATCTATGGCGAAGAAGCCGCCTTTAGGTTTTGGTTTTGCTCCTCGTTATCGCTCTGATTGGGCAAAATCGTTTGAGTACCAGAGGCAGCGTGCGCCACTAATTCCTGGTTTTGAAGTGATGCACGAAGCGGCGGCGGCCGAGGGGGGAGCAATGGGGTGTAGAATAATTGAAAACAGGAGGTGGAGGTGGTGCTGGAGGTGGGGCTTCACGGTGGTGATGGTGTTAATGGTGGGTGATGGTGGTGGTGGTAGATATGTAAAAGAAGATGAGGGCATTTTGGGCTTTTCAAATTTTAACAAATAGATCTGGGCAATTAAGTCTTTTCAAATTTTAGAAAAAAAAACTGAAGAAATGATAGTTTGGTCATTTTATAGTATTTTGCACATGGTGTGGACTTAAATGGCATTAGAGGGGTAAAGTAGGGGTAGTACGTGGAATATTGAGGGGTGGTACGTGGACTTATCAGATGCTTAGGGGGTATGAGGAATATTGGATGCATTATAGGTGGGTAAGTGTACTCTACCCTTAAAAGAATAAAATGAAATAATTATTGCAATTATATTGCATCCCCCTCCCCCCCTTTTATACTAGTTTTGTTTTCCTTGTAAAGAATTGGTGGAAATATCATTACCAAAAAAACAAAAAAAAAAACTGGTGGAAATATGAGTTTACCTCTTTTGATTTGGACTCAAATTTACCAATTGGTTTCAGAGATAAACACACAGGTAGGACGGGCAGGAGACAGTAGAGGATCCAAATTTGATAAGCATTCACCTCCGTTGATTTGAAAGGTATAGCAGACTCTGGTAGTGCAAAATTCGTGAAGCTGGTGTTAAAGCCCAACTGGGTCAGAACTCCTTGGAGAAATGGTCATGCCACACTATCAAAGGCTCTTTTCATATCCAACTTCATTGCAAAAAGATTTTTCATTCCTTTTTTCCTCTTCTTGATGGTAGTGAAACAGTTCATGTGTGGAGAAGATGCCTGAGATTAATCACTCTGGTATGAAGACTGACTGCGAAGGGGCAATGATGCGACTAAGAAAAAGGTTGCAATCTAGTAGCCATGAGTTTAGTGACGATTTTGATGATGGTGCCATAGAGACTAATGGGCCGATAATGCTCAACAGATTCAGGTTCTCCAGTTTTGGGGATGAAGCAAACCAGGGTTATGTTGCAATTGCTAGGAAGTTGTCCTGTGGAGAAAACATAAATGATAAAAGAGTAGAGATCATCCTTTGTTAGGTCCCAAAACTTTTGAAAGAATATTGGTGAGAAATCATCTCGAACTGTAGATTTAAGCAGGGTCATGGCGAAGAGGGTTGTCTTGATCTCATCCTCATTTGGAATGGCACAAAGGGCTTCATTTTCAGTGGGGAGGACGCACAATTCTATGAATTGAAGAAAAATATTGTAGGCTTTATCATCTATCCCTTCTGAGTGGAATATAGGGTGATAATAATCAGCAAACTCATAGTAGACCTCTTGTTCTGTGGAAGTTTTATTCACATGATAAGCTCTTGGTTTTGAGGATTCGATTCTGTTGGCATCGTTGAAGGGTGGACACACGGAAGAATTGGGTGTTTTGGTCCCCGCTTTGAATCCAAAAGACTGACTTTTGGTAGCAGTAATCTTCCTCCATTTTAAGGGCATCTTCAAGATTTGTAATCTCTCTCTCATCACGGATTTGGGAGGCAATTGGGCATGGAAGGGATTGAGGGCAGCTAAGCTCCTCTTTTAAGATCCAAATCCGAGAGTGGAGGTTACCGAAGGTCTGTTTGTTCCATGTGAGGAGAGTTTCTTTGCAGTTGGCAAGCTTAAAAGTTAAGAAATAGGAGGTGGAGCCTTGTTCGAAAAGGCTCCTGTCCTACAATGGCGGGAGCTGGAGTGTCCAGCCCAGCAAAACCACAGCAAAAACAGAGGTGGGGTGGTCATGTCACAGGTGGGTCTCACATGGGCCCCACATGTGAAATGATCACCCCCACCCCCTGTTTTTAGGTGGTTTTGCTGGGTTGGACGCTCCAACTCCCGCCACTACAGGACAGGAGCCAAATCCAGCCTTGTTGCAAATGTACTAGGAGTTAGAGGTTGTCCCAGAATAGTCGCAATGCCGAAGACACATTACCTCGAACCTGAATGGACGCTCCCTTTGCTGATTTTCCTTCGTTGTCTGAGAAGGGGGGTATGGTCACTATCAATGGCCGCCTTGATGAAGACACAAGCATCTGCAAGAAGTTCACGCTATCAAACATTATAGAGGGCCATGTCAAGGTGTATGTGCAAGGGCATCAACTAGGAGGCGTTTTTCATTCTACAGGAGTGGCAGAGTGGTCATTTCAAGGGGTTATGTATGGGCATGTAGGGAAGCGTGACTAAACAACATTATATATGGATCCATATCCTCTACTTCCAAAGTTCATACTTCCATCCTACTTCCGTCGCCTCTTGTTGCGCCACCTGGTCTAACAACCATCCAAGGATTGTTATTTAAAAAATTCAAATTATTTTGAAAAGCACATGAGATCTATTTGAACCACCTTAACCCCCAAACCAACACACCCAACCGGTTCAAAACAAACCAAACCGATTCCATTTCACTCATCTGCCTGGGTTTATGCAAATTCGCAAATCTGAACCTCTCCATTGCTCCCTTCTTCTCTGCCAACGATGCTTCTCCATTGCTCCCTTTTGTGATGCTCAGCGATCAGATCGGCATCGGAAGCCTCAGAGTAAAGATCCCAAGCAGATCAAGTCCCAGGGAACTTGAGAGGCTTACCCTCGTGTTTACAAATAGCGGCATTGATGCAAAGAGTTCCGATGATGTTTAACTAGCTGAAAGGTGAGAAATCGAAGATGCAACCAGGGCGACGGACAGACCATGTAAAGCTGTCCTTTTTCTCGACCTCTTCTGAGAGAATATCCTCTAAAGTGTAGTAGAAATTGGAGGTAGCAGGTGAGGGAGATTGTCGTCGAAGGGAGGATCGTGAGGACAAGCAGTGCCTGAAATAAAATCTTCAAAGGAGCCCAGGTAGTACTTGGCGCCTGTTTGCAAGCATATGTGTTGGAGATTGGGGGCGTTGGGAATCACAGCTCGAAGGACGTTGTGGAACATGGCACCATTGATCTCGCAATTTGCAAACCCAAACCCAACCCAGCATTTCCAAAAATCCAAATCCAAATCCTAACAAAAATGGGTTTCAATCTCCGTTTTTGTTCTCTTTTAGCACCTCTGTTTCTTGTCTTTCCCATTTTTAAGTCTATGCTACAAAAGCTAAATGTGTTCCTCCCATTTTCTCTTTCCATGTTTAATGTTTTAATTTTCTTTAAGGGAATCGACTGAAGAGAAAAAATAAAGATGCTTCTTTCTCCTCTATTTAAGTTCATGATTTGTGGGTTTGAGTTGTTATGGGAGCAGTTGAGTAGAGGAAGGGAAAAGAGGCTTCTGGGTTTCATATTCATGGCTTGGTGGTGTAATAATACTTTGCTTTTGGTACTCAATGCGAGTGAAGAGAGTCATGGCCTTGTACCTGTTAGAAATCTTTGAGACACAGATATTTAGAGATTAGAGCGAAGAGTGATTCTCCCAATTTTGTCCTTTCTCCTCTATTCTTTACTTTTTTTTGTTCACCGTAGCAGGAGACTGTTGAAAATCTAGACCAAATTAAAATTGAAATCTCCTCACCATTCTTTCAATGGAAAACGACCCTATTGTTTTTGTTTTAGGATTTAAAGTCTAACCACAGTGCTCTACTTCTGTGAATTCGGTGGAGAAGCTTTGCAGCAGAGCAGTTGTGAGGGAGGAAGAAAACGATGGCCCAAATCGATTTGAAACCCTATGAGTGTGAGTTTGAGTGAAATGATTTCGGTTTGGTTTATTTTGAACCAGTCGGATGGGGTTGGTTTGGGGTTTAAGGTGGTTCAAGTAGGATGTCATAAAAATTTTAAAATATTTTGAAAATTTTTAATCTCAACCATTGGATAATTGTCAGGCCAAGTGGCGCAATGAGACGTGATGGAAGTAGCATGGAAGTACGAACTTTGGAAGTAGAGGATATGGATCCCATTATATATAGGGGGAAAAAATGTTGATTTTTCATTTTGTAGGAGGGGTGAAACAGTCGTTTCGAGGGGGTTGTCTCTAGGCGTAGGGGCTATGCGACCACACAACATTATACATAGGGAAAAGAATGATACTAATTGTATGACTTAGTGCTCTTTTAAAGTACATTGGACGGTGCACCTCACTTGTGCATTGAATTTTTATCCTCTCAATTGCAATGATCACGTACTGTTTGATATACTTTAAAGATGCACTGGGCATTGCACCACACTTGAGAGCCGCATCAATCCGTGATCTTCATATAAATATGTTTGGGGAAAAAGTACCTGACAAGCTACACGCAACCTGTGCCCAAACACAGGACCATGCAAAATGATCGCATCACCCCTAAAATAAAAAATCCTGCCCTTGTTGCCCTCAGTGCTCACTAGGGCCGCGGTTGTATAGGGGCCACGACCCTTACCTTTTCCCGCCATCTTCACCCTCAGCCAAGGCTACCGACAGATCACAGCCGTATAAAAGGTCGAACGTAGCCAAGTCGGGATTTTGGCGCCAAATTTTCCCGCCAAGCAGCAGCAGCACATGCACGGAACAAAATAGAAGCCAAACGCCTAACCCATATGGCCATATCCCACATTCCCACCCCGTCAGAGTTTAGACCTAAGCCTTTGGTTAGTCTATCATCTTATATCTCAGTACCTGAGCGCCGGCGGGAAAGCCATTCGAGATCTCCGAGGAGCGTTCGAGACACACCTGCTTCGCTCAAATGGTAATCTCGCCCATGTTCTCTGTCGCTTTGTTTCGTCATATTTTTGGAGTTTGCTCTTCTTCTTGTTCTTATCTTTCCCTGTCTCTCTCTTCCCTTAGCCCTAACTTCAGGCTAACGGCGGTTGTCTAATTGTGTATCGACAGGCGGATTCTGAAAACCCATCGACACCCGGTTCCCCCACGTCCGCTGGGTTCAGTACAGACCGTCTCCCTCCCAACACCAGTCGCACCTCTGAAACTTACTCAGATGAGGATGAGGCAGCTGTTGATCCAGAGATCATCAGGGACGAGCCCGAAGACGGCGACGCAGAAGAAGACGAAGGAGAGGATCTCTTCGAAAATTACATGGAGTTAGATTTCTCATTCGTGGCTGAATCCCTTTCTTTTTCTTTTATCCATTGCCATTTTCTTATAAGTGAATTCTCTCTCTTATTCTCTTGTTTATGCTTTTAGGGACTATCGGCCGATGGAAGAGCTGGATCAGTACGAATCAGTTGGACTTGATGATTCAATGGAGGATGAGAGGGATTTGGATCAAATCATGGAGGATAGGAGGGCGGCTGAGATCGAGCTCGACGCTAAAGATGGACGTAAGAGCAACCGGAAGCTCCCTCAGCTTCTGCACGACCAAGGTAAATGTTGTCCCGTAGACTACAGACGTACAATACATGCCCTGTTGGTTGTGTTGTGTTAGAACTGAACGGAAGGTTCCCTAACACCCTTCGTTGTTGCCTTGTCTAAACACTTAAGGGCTATAAATCTGTTAATGAGAAAAATCGTTTCATATCTTGCAACCATAACAGTATCCCCCCTCCATCCAACACACAGACACACAAATGCTTGAAACCTGCAGAGCTTTTGTGTGTTGGTCAGATCCTTATAACTACAAAATCCTGAAGTCCGATCGTTTCGTAGTGAGAATCAAACTGTGTTTGAGATTCTTTATGTGGAGCAAAAAAGGTTGGTAGCAATTGTCCTCTATTTCAACTAACTTCCTTCCTTTTTGGCAAAAAGGTAGGAGCAATGATGGGGCATTAAAATGTTGTTATGATAGGACATAGATCAGCCACTTAATATTGCAAGTTGCACTAGGAGAAAACATTAGGGAGAGTGGAGCATTTTGTTATAAGGTGCTACGGTGCATTCTTTAGGGGGGAAAATTTAGTGTTTACATGGAGACCCACCCAAACAGAATGGTTTTCTCCTAACTTGCAGGGTTTAAGCCTGCATATCATTGCAGCATCCTGGTAAATAAATCTTGATTTTTTCTGAACTTCAAGAGGTTTTTTAATTTCTTCTGCACGATTGAAAATAATTGATGGTTGAATGTATCATTAATCAAGTTTCTTGGAATCTATACTTTCTATTGTTACTAAATCTACAATTGTACTTGGAGTAGAAGTTCTGTTAGAATTGAGTATCTGAGGTGTTTGATCGCAGATACAGACGAGGATGGTAACTATAGGCCTTCAAAAAGGTCTAGGGCTGATTTTAGGCCTCCAAGAGTACCAAGAAGCTATGATGATGCTGATGGAATGCAGAGTTCCCCAGGAAGATCGCAGCGGGGACATTCTAGAGATGATGTTCCAATCACCGATCAGACAGATGATGAGCCCTACGAGGTGTTTGAATATCTTTAGCTCAAAACTTACATTTTCCTTGTGCCACTGATGATGTGTAATGTGGGATCGTCTGATGTGTATTATGTCCATCCTATTTAACTGTATCCACTGTAGGATGAAGATGATGATGATGGAGAGTTTGAGATGTACCGTGTCCAAGGAACTCTAAGAGAGTGGGTTACCAGGGATGAAGTGCGCCGGTTCATCGCCAAGAAATTTAAGGAGTTCTTGCTAACATATGTTAACCCAAAGAATGAGCAAGGGGACTTTGAATATGTACGGCTGATAAATGAGATGGTCTTAGGTGAAACATTCAACTTTTGGCTCTTCATTAGATAATTATTGAAAAGTGTTATGATTTACATGTTGAAATTTTTTTCATGCACATACAGTTACAAATAAACCAAGGGCAGATTTCATCACCTGCATTTAACCTTATTTGTGCTTTTATTTGTCTTTTTCTTTCTCTTCTATTTAGCTGATGGGTGCAGCTTGGAGATTGATTACAAGCAATTCATCTACATTCATCCCAACATTGCTATTTGGCTGGCTGATGCTCCCCAGTCTGTCTTGGAGGTCATGGAAGAAGTTGCTAAAAATGTTGTGTTTGATCTACACCCTAATTACAAGAATATTCATCAAAAGATCTATGTCCGGATAACCAACTTACCGGTATACGATCAGATACGCAACATAAGGTGATGTTGGATATCTCTCCTAGACCATATACACTTGTATCCCTTAATCCATTCCTCAGGTTAACTCACCCTGTATTTTATTTTATGTCTCTGGTGCACTTCAGGCAGATCCATTTGAATACCATGATTCGTATTGGAGGAGTAGTAACCCGACGAACTGGGGTTTTCCCTCAGTTGCAGCAGGTTAAGTATGATTGCAACAAATGTGGTGCAGTTCTTGGGCCATTCTTCCAGAACTCGTATTCAGAAGTCAAGGTGGGATCTTGTCCTGAATGCCAATCTAAAGGTCCATTCACCGTTAACATTGAGCAGGTGAGTTTCCTCAGCTTTTCCATAGAACGCGAACAGGTCAGATAAGTAGCCAATTTGTCTTTCCATGTTCAATGCAGACAATCTACAGGAACTATCAAAAGCTCACCCTTCAGGAAAGCCCTGGAATTGTCCCTGCTGGTAGACTTCCAAGATACAAGGAAGTGATTCTCTTGAATGATCTAATTGACTGTGCACGCCCTGGGGAAGAAATTGTAGAACTCTCCCTATGACTTGTAGTTTATGCTGCTAGGTTTGAGTGAGTGCCACCCTACTCATCCAGACTTTGCAATATCTTGCAGGAGGTCACAGGCATATACACGAACAACTTTGACTTATCTTTAAACACAAAAAATGGGTTTCCTGTTTTTGCCACTGTGGTTGAAGCGAACTACGTCACCAAAAAGCAAGATCTCTTTTCGGCTTACAAACTCACCCAAGAAGACAAAGAAGAGATTGAAAAGTTGGCCAAGGACCCTAGGATTGGAGAAAGGGTTTGTTACTGACTTACCTTTATATCTACTAACTTCTTGGTATGTACTCTCTAGAATTCTGTTAGAGAAAAGCTCTATGACTATTGAACAGATCATATTTTGGTTAATGCTCGATTAGGTTATCAAGTCCATTGCACCATCTATCTATGGCCATGAGGACATAAAAACAGCAATTGCTCTAGCAATGTTTGGAGGTCAGGAAAAGAATGTTGAAGGGAAACATCGGTTGCGAGGAGACATAAATGTACTCCTCCTAGGAGACCCAGGAACGGCCAAGTCACAGTTCCTCAAGTATGAGCACCCTGACTTTGTCTCAACTAGTATATGTTGGTAAGCACTCGACTAATCTTTAAAGTTATTGTTCTAAGGTACGTAGAAAAGACGGGGCAAAGGGCTGTGTATACAACTGGCAAAGGAGCTTCTGCTGTTGGACTAACAGCTGCTGTGCACAAGGACCCTGTCACACGAGAGTGGACCCTTGAAGGAGGAGCCCTTGTCTTAGCTGATAGAGGGATCTGTCTTATTGATGAGTTTGACAAGATGAATGATCAGGACAGGTAAGAACTCTATATATCTTCCTTTTGTCTTTCCAACGTTTTATCAATTATTGAGCACAAAATTTTTCCTCCTTGATCAGAGTGAGTATCCATGAAGCAATGGAACAGCAAAGCATTAGCATATCAAAGGCTGGGATTGTCACGTCTCTACAGGCTCGTTGCTCTGTCATTGCTGCTGCAAATCCAGTTGGAGGAAGGTATGCCACTACCCACACAATTCAATCATGAGGAAATAGCGTGGTATAGTTAGCAATGGAACATTTCATATAATTTGGGGATGAAGTAAGAGTCAACTATCCATAGTGACAGGTCCCTTTCTCTATTCCTGTATTCTTGAGTCACTTTACCACTAACAATACAGAACATCTCTTTCCAGGTATGACTCTTCAAAGACCTTTTCACAAAATGTTGAGCTGACCGATCCAATTGTCTCACGTTTTGATATCCTTTGTGTTGTTAAGGTGATCTTTTATCCAATCTACGAACTTGTTTCATCAACTTCACATATCCAAGAACAACTTTTAACAGAAGATGAAATGCAGGATGTGGTTGATCCAGTCACTGATGAAATGCTTGCCAAATTCGTTGTTGAGAGCCACTTCAAGTCACAGCCCAAAGGAGCTAACATGGATGACAAGTCTGTTAGCAATTCAATAGAAGATCCTCCAGCCTCTGTGAGGCCTGTTGATCCGGAGGTTTCAATCTCAAGCTCTTATCTTGCCTCCTCTAGATCTATTTGATTTTGTGAACTTAATGTAAAAATGGTTTGTGAAATCAGATACTCTCTCAAAATATGCTGAAGAAGTACATAACTTATGCCAAGTTGCATGTGTTTCCAAGATTGCATGATGCTGATTTGGATAAGCTAATGCATGTTTATGCTGAACTGCGTAGAGAGTCTTCGGTATGACTAAATAAATTGTTCCAGTTGTCATAATCCATAAGTTTTTTGCTTCAATTTCTTCATGATAAGGTTTCTTTGTTACTCTGTTATGCTGTATCCAGCATGGACAAGGTGTCCCCATAGCAGTGAGGCACATAGAATCAATGATACGGATGTCAGAAGCGCATGCAAGAATGCACCTTAGACAGCATGTGACGCAGGAAGATGTAGATATGGCAATACGAGTGCTACTTGATTCCTTCATTTCAACACAGAAGTTTGGCGTCCAGAAAGCTCTCCAAAAGGTTAAATTAATTTCTAATATTTATCTTATTATTTTGGGGGATAGTGGCTTGGTGGTTATTGCTTAGTAGATCAAGACACATTAAGAACATCCATAGTCTTTATCTTCATTTCAAGTTTCAACATCCTCCAATTAGCTTTTTTCTGTGCTGCTTGTAAACTTTTTATAAATTTCTCATGCTTGAAAATTTTCTTCTATTATGAAACACCCTAGCAGCTACATATGAATAAATGCTCCAAATTTACAGTGTAGCTATGAACTTGCAATAAATAAATTCACATGAAATTTAAATGTTGTTACAGAGCTTTAGAAAGTACATGACATTCAAAAGGGAGTACAATGACTTCCTCCTCTATCTTCTCCGAGGGCTCGTGAAAGATGCATTGTACTTCGAAGAACTGGTATCTGGGTCGACTGCAGGGCTTAACCAGGTTGAGGTTAAGGTGGAAGAGCTGCGGAACAAGGTAAGAAGAGATGAAGTTACCTTAAGACATGGATGTTGTAGAAATTGTATATGTTTTCTTTTAGGACCCAGTTTTCATTTACCCACTGAGCATGGATTTGAATGATGTCCATAGTGTATAGGGGAACATTTGGGGGGGGGGGGGGGGAGATATTTATGGCCATTGATGGCTGTATGGTTCCTACACCCAGTGCAAGGAAACTTTCTCCTCTTTTCTTTTAACCCTCTTCATTTTGTTGCATATTCAATGGGTGCAGGCACAGGATTATGAAATCTATGATTTGAAGCCCTTTTTCTCCAGCACACAGTTCTCAAGAGCCAACTTTGAGTTGGATGAAGAGCGAAAGATAATAAAACATCATCTTGCAAGATGAGGAAGGACAAGATCTAAACATACAAGTTTTACGTGGAAGATTTTAGTTTCGTGAAGTTCTTCCAATAAAACTCTCATTAAAAGTTTGGGCTTGACAGACTAGGTTGTTGAGAAAAAAGTGCAACCAAAGCTCTCAGACCTGATTAGTTCTGTTGGCTGCTTGAACTCAATCTC
Organism: Telopea speciosissima; assembly: GCF_018873765.1. Taxonomy (NCBI): domain Eukaryota; kingdom Viridiplantae; phylum Streptophyta; class Magnoliopsida; order Proteales; family Proteaceae; genus Telopea; species Telopea speciosissima. Next base: position 1,190,892 of record NC_057923.1, on the reverse strand, counting down.
ACCAGTATCTGGACCAACAGGCTGTTATTCCGGAAGTTGATGCGCAATGACTATACAGTTAATATCTTAATATCATTCATTGCTTGTTAAAGTATAGATTTTGCATTGTTGTGTAGCTGAACTTTATTAAGTGTAATGAGTAATGACTGGCTGTAACGTAACCTATTTTCTATTGCATACTATGGTTGACTGCTACATAGTATTCCCATTGCCGGACCAAGCCCATTGCACAGATCTCTACTTTCCTAAAGTAGTACTTATCCTATCAAGGCTTAACCAGTCGGCTAAGCCTCTGAATTACAAAATAACCAATGTTGGGCGGTTGTCTGCAGGTCCTCAATCCTCTATTGCAATTATAGGGAAGAGAAATGCTTGCACTATAAAAAATCAAGGCTACGGTAATATCCATGAATTTATTTCCCTCCAACGAGGGCTTCAAAAAGATTGAAATCAAACCAATAATAACCTGAATCGAGCAAATGGACAGTTCTCTGAAAACAAAGGAATGAAGCTGGGTTGATCGACGAGAGCTGTTTTGTTCTTTGAGAAAAGAGAAGCAGACGAGTAAAAGATTAGAACGACGGCCACATTGGATCCCACACTTTGCTCTCTTGATCACTACACCCTCATTGTAACGAAATAATTATCTCAAACTCAAAGCCCAAGAACAGGTGATTTTGTATGGAAGCAAACCATGCGAATTGCCAGAAATTCGAGACCGAGACTCTGGCTTACGATCTATACTTATCTTCACTCCCGCCCTGCTCCCTCTCCCCCATCTCTCTGCACACTCTCTTTATTGTTGTCCCACCACTCCAATACACGTGAAACCCCGGTCCCCTTACTACATATCCCTTACTCAAGGATATAAAATGTAGAATCTCGGATTGAGCTTATCAGTGCAGATTTTCAATTTGGATACAGATCAGAATCAATCTCAAAAAACCCCAGAATCGCCTTTCAGTTTTAAAATTTCAATGATTCTAAGTTTTAGATCTATGAATCAGTCATATCGAATCCTTAGGAATCAGGATGGACAACCCCAATTCCAAAACAAATCAGACAGTAAAAAAGCAGCTCAAAATGTGGGAAATGCATTATCCAGACGTGGAGCCTAAGCGACACCGTACGAAAACATACCGGAGATATCTGTTACCCTACCATCAAATATTCTCAAATCACACATAACAACTTAGCCTAACTATTTTAAGAAAATCATATTTTAACTCCAAACCAAATTTCATTGGACATTGGGTTCGAGGATCCCGCACCCCAACCAATTTGAATTGCTTGTTCCCTCTGCCACCCCCTCGCTGAGTTCCAAACCTCACTTTCTGCGCACGCCCCCTGGCCTCCCTCATGGGATGACATCTTGGTGGGCCTATGAGCCCTTGTAAAAAAACTTACCCCTCCCCTTCCCATTCGTTTTACCTAATCAAACCTAAGGGCATTGTTTGTGCCGTGAGTTCCTTACCGATTTATCAATCCACAAGCTGTACTTCAATTACCCATTTATCCGTAATTTCCGATGAACAACTGATAAAATAGAGTAGTGGATCCGAGGAAAAGGGCAAGACAAATCCAAATATGAAATTACTCGTCGCATTCATCGTTAACATTCTGAAACGAAAGCATGATTAGAGACAAACTAAACCGTTTAAGGATCATAAACAAATACTTAAAAAGCGAATACTTCACTTGAAAATTTTCATAGAAAGCTTTCACAATTTCAGTAAAATATTCAGATCTACACCCCCACAAACCAGAAATACCCTTGCCTGTTTCTATTCTACTATCTATTTATCCTTCTGATAGAGACTGAGCTCTATTTACATATGCAGGATTCGGAACTGTCATCCATTAATCCCTACACAAGTCCAAAAAACGTCCCAACTAAACAAAAACCCACCAAAAAAAGATCATACTTCATAGAGCAGACTATCTGTAAACTGTAAGACCATCTACTTCTTGGGTGACTTCTTGGGCGATTTGGGTTCCGCAGCAGCATTTTCGTCCTTCTGTGTCCTCTTGGGCAGGAGGACTTGGTGGATGTTAGGGAGGACACCACCATGAGCAATGGTTACACCAGCCAACAATTTCCCAAGTTCTTCATCGTTTCTCACGGCCAGAAGAACGTGACGAGGGATGATACGGGTCTTCTTGTTGTCACGAGCGGCATTTCCCGCTAGCTCCAAAACCTATCCGCGGAAGAAGAAATGAAAAGATATTAAGATAAAACATACTAAAAACACAAGGGGGAATTAGAGAGAGGGAATAAGATGACAATGCAAGAAGCAGAAGGAGCTTGCATATGTTTCTACATTCGAAAGAGAGAGAGAGAGAGAGAAGAAGAAGAAGAAGAAGAAGAAACCTCAGCAGCCAAGTACTCAAGGACGGCGGCCAAGTAGATAGGAGCACCAATGCCGAGCCTCTGAGCATATCTGCCCTTCTTCAAGAACCTAGCAATCCTTCCAACAGGGAATTGGAGCCCCGCCTTCACCGACTTGGTAACAGGCTTCCTCTTCGCCGCACCTTTCCTGCCTCCGCTTGGCTTCGCCGTCTTACCGCCCTCCATTTCCACTCTCTCCCTTCCAAATTCAAACTAAAAGCTTCAACAAATGATCCCTTTCCCTGTCCCTTTCCCTTTCCCTTTCCTCTTCGGTTCTTGACTTTTGTGACGAGAGTTGCTGGGCGGGATTGCTAAAAACATCTTTGGACCGTGACTATTTATAAAGAAATAGCGATCCGTGTCTTACGAGATCTCAACCGTTGACGTCAAATATGTTGAGTTCACGATCTATGCCTCTCTGTCTCCGCCAATAGGATTTCGTTATTCTTAAGCCCAACATAACTGTGCCTTAGTTGGATATAAATTTGATAGAAAAAGAAATGATAAATTCAAAACTAAGTGGAGATAATATATAAATCAATCATTTTGTAACCATGCTTTTTTGTTTTATTATTATTAATTTTTTTGTTATTGTCTTTCAAACATAGCCTTGGGTTGAGTTTGGTTGTAATTAAAAGAAACGAAAATGGTACATAAATCCTACATTTTCTTGGATTTTTATATTTTGGGAAAATTACAACATTAGTCAGAAATGGGTTTTGTTTACAAAATTAACCAAGCAACCCTTATTTTAACGAATATAACAAAACCAAATTTGGTATTATAAAAATGGGAAAAAGATCTCTGTCCGAGAGTGTGGCCTATGCCAGCACTTCCATGAGTCTATTTCTCTCCTCCCCAAGTGAAAAGACACCTCTGCCACCTTGTTTTAAGGAGGAGAGAGATAGACTCATGGGAGTGCTAGCGTAGGCCACACTCCCATACTAAAAACTGCTTCCCTATAAAAATACCCAAACCAATATTTCATTTGTACGCCTACGAATTGATCACTTTTACCCTTCGAAAACTCATTCACCTCAGTACCCTCTTCTCTGCCTCACCATCTTACACTTTTCTCCAACGAACTAACATCAAAGTGAAGAATGCTAGATTTTAAGGGTACTTTTTCAGTACTTATCTTTCTCACTATTTTTTTACTGTTGGAGTATGTCCATCAAACCCGAATTTGATTTGAATAAATAAATTTAATTTCTATTATTGTATGAATTCAATTACGGGCTTATAAGATTGTTACATGGGTTTTCACCTAAAACAGTTCTTGACCAGGAATAGGATTGGACGTCATGTTCATATGATGCATAAATGCTGATTTCAGGGCATAAATGCATGTGTATAGAAAAGAATCAGGTATAATTCTCACATGTATTACTGTATGTGGTATTAGGATGAGATGCATACCCCTCACCAATTGACCCTTTGGCCTAAGAGATCTTAATCATTACGATGTACATTACAGGTTCTGGTACACCAATGGTTGATGTCATGTGGACTATATATTGGTGTGTTGGATTCATGATTCCGCATCGTGAATGAAAGAGATGCTAGCTCGATATGGAATCCATTATCCTTGATTGAGTAATATCAGCAAAAGAGAAAGTCTATGATCAATCGGATTGGAATATGGATCCATTGGCATTTTTATGAATTATTTTCTTATTATCGAATATATATTATTATATTATTTCAACGATGTTTGATCGTGTTTTTGATGTCCAATTGTGACCACAGAATCTCTGATAATGACTGAAAGACATATATGATGAATTGGGGTTTGATAGTAATTAATTATATGCTCTATACTTCCTCATGAGATATTGTTCAATAGAGGATCTCTTATATGCAAAATAAAGAGTTTAATTATGCATAACACTTATTGGAAGAATACAATAGGTTGGTTATCTTTTTAATTATAGTAATTTTATTTGATAAAATTATCAAATGTAACTATAATTATAACGATATCAAAACCCTTTTTAGATTCTACCTTTTCCCATTTTAAAAGCAAGATAGATTGCAAGCAAAGTAATTTCACTAACAAGAATCCCAAATAGTCTAAGAAACTAAAAGTTAGGATTCCATTCAACCCTAAGGCCCCGTTTATTTGGCAAAATGGGTTGTCAATAGATTGTCATCTTTGGTTCTCTTTGATTAGATTTTGTTTTCATTTTGTCTTAAAATAAGTAAATGCAATAGGTTTTATGCACGAGCGTTTATGTATATGATCGTGCCTTTAATGTTGGATGGGGGAGAGAGGGGTATGTTTAATTACACTTCTGCCCCCCCTCCCCATCCAATAGTTGAAAGACACGATTGTGCACATGCATGACCGTGCATAAAAACTGGGTCCAAAGTTAACTAGTAGTTTTTGGTCAACATATCAATTTTCTTTGTGAAGGATATTATTGGTATTAATAACGTTCTTAAAATTACGCTACCTCAAACTTGGAGAAGATGCTGAAGTTTTTTGTAAGAGGGTTTTTTGTTTCAATCATAGTTTAACATCTCGACAATATCTTGGCGAGATCTTGACCTGGTCGAGACGAAACTATATACACAATGTTTCAACCGAGATTTGGGTCTATTTGAACCAATCTTACCAAAATGACATAAAACCATATATATAAAGACCAAATCTCATGAGTTCATTTCAAAATCATTTAGTCTGTTTCGTGGGTTTCTACCTGGAGACGGGGGAAAACTCTGAAATTTTGATTATTTTGCCATAACACCACTCAATTCTACCTGGATACACTAATGGGGGTTTCTACCTGGAGAAAGGGGAAAACCCTGAAATTTTGATTATTTGGCCATATTTCCAGTCAATCCTACCTAGATACACTATTGGAGATTGACACATTATTACTCAAAGAGATCAATTGTTGTTTATTGAGGAATATTTTGCTACATTCAACTATTTTTTGTAAACGTACTATTCCCCATAACTATATTTTGAAAAAAAACTATGTATTATTCACTGTAATTAGGTGTCTATATAATATGCATTGTTCTCTGTACTTTATAATCTCTACTTCAAGTTTTTAACTGTTTCTTAAAAAAAACTATCCAATAGTATGTGTCTTTATCCATTATTGTATGATTTACTTGCCAATTATATCTCATAGCACTCAAACAATGTAGAATAACCAATATTACATAAGGTTCGTCGAAATCTTGAGATTTTGATTGTCTCAACTTGGTTGAGACATTGAAACAAGACGAGTTTTTGAACTATAGTTTCAACAACCTCAACAATGGAATTGGCAACCCCGAGAATATCAGGAGGCCCACTATCAACAAGTGTAATGTTCACATAATTGAAGATATCTTGGTATTGTTCTTGATCAGGACATCGTGGACTCAAAGGGACACTTACTCTTTGGATAAGCGATGAAACAAATTGAATCTTCTATGTGAAAGCAATCTTGCATAGCTCACATCTTCTTCTTCTTCAAAGTTTGCGGGTTTGTAGGGCAGAGTAGGGAGGGAGGAAGGATAGGGCCACATTTGCAAAGAGGAGGGGTGGGGATGGGTTTACAGGGATCAAGGATAGGGTCAGGGAAATGGGTGTTGCAAAGGAGGCAGGGGTGGGGTGGGGTGGGGGTGGGGGTGGGGGTGGGGTGAGGCGGGGAAGGGAGTTGTGTAGGGACCAGGCTGCAAAATCAAAATCAAAATTCAACCAAAGAAAGCCCTAAGCGTACCTTCGGCCAAATTGAACATAAGCCTATCTAGACCCGGTCCGTTTTGTTCAAGGGAAATTATCAACGACAACCCCCTATGATAGTCCATTAAATTAATGCAACCCCACTAAAGGCCATAATTGAACAAGGGGTTAACTAAGTTGAATGCAAATGATTAAAACTACCTTTACCCACTAGCATCTGTTAGGCCATTGGATGAAATGGAAGGCATCTCAACCATTCAATCAATCCACAAGTGTATCTCCCTCTTTTGCCGCCACTCCTGGTCTCTCTCTCTCTCTCTCAACCTATCCACTCTTGTGCCCACATGCTGCAAGCCTACAACTGACCGGAGAACAGGTTTGGCATCCCCCACCATCCCCCACCTTCTTCCCCTGGCTTGTTAGAACAGAGTCTACGGTTTTCCTTTTTAAAAAAAAAAAAGAATTTCTGCAACTTACTGTCTCCCTCTCTCTCTCGCGCAGTCCGTCTCTGAGGCTTAGGCATCTAGGGTTAGGGTTTTGTAACCATAAGCTGATCCGTTAATCAGATTCAGTCAATATTTAGAGTTTTCAAGGACACCTTAGGAGGGGAACTCGACCATAAATTAGGGCCATTCTGAGGTCTCCTTGTGCTTCTACTTTAAAATCTCTTATTTGCAGAAAACTTCGATTTCAGAATTTTGGTTTTCAAAATTAGTTTTATCCTAGCCACTTGATCGATCTAATTGTTTGGGGGGTTTGGATTAGATTGCTGAAATGGAGAATAACCTGTCTTGTACCTCCTGCGATTAATAAGATTCTGAAAGTCATTTTAGGTGATGAGAGAGATCATTAGAAGTATGAGCAGAGCTGTAGAAGCTACAAGTTTTCTAACATCTTGTAAAATCAAGCAAATGATTCAGGCATGTATTTTCCTTGCAAATCCGAGAGCCATCTCTTAACATCTTCAGACAAAATGACCAATAGATCGAAGAGAATCAAAAGAAGACGGTGTTTAGAAGAAGAAGTGAAGTCCACGTCTCTGTTACACTCTGCAAGCTCTTTCTGTAAGCGTGCGAAGTCCACCATCGTCGAAAGATTTTCTTCAAAGGCGGTACTAGAGAATCGAGAGAAAGAGGGCTGGAGTGGGTGGTGGTGGTGGTGGTGGTCGGAAAAACAACAGAGATGAGAAGGAAGTGTTCTTCGTTCGACTGAGGAAGAAGAAGAAGATAGGTTCAATTGTTGTAATGGAAAGGGTAAAAATGTCTTTACAAAAATATTAACATGCTGACATCATTAATTAATAATTAAAGGGTTATTTTCAAATGACCCCTGAAAATGGCCAAAGTTACAATTGCCCTCCTAAATTTTCAATAATTTCACGTGTATCCCTACTTTCCAAACTATATACCACTATAGTCCCTCCCGTTAGACAGAGACGTTATAACCTGACGGATCCCAGTTTTTATTCATAGATGGGCCATTTTGCCCCTTAATTGGATAAAATGACCACAATGACCTTACCTGGAAAGAAAGAAAAAAAAAAAAAAAACCAAAAACTGCAACTCATCTTCCCCAAACCCCGGGGAAGATGAGTTATTGAGCAATTGACCTTAGAATCTTCAATTGAATATGAAAACTAGTTGAAAATTTTACCGATTCAGTTTCACCTACCTTCTTTATCCCTCGCTCTCTTTTTCCACCAATCTTCCGGAACACCATTGAAACCCTATCTCTAAACTTCCTCAAGTTTTGCTCTCTCTCTCTCTCAACCTTGTGTGTGGTTTGACACAATTCAGTTGGGTTTCTAAACCCCAAAGCTGCAGAGCAGAAACTCAAAAAAGCAAGAAAACAGAGCTTTCGTTCTCCTTTCCGTTACTAAACCCCAAAGTTGCAGACCACACCACCAGTGTTTTTTCGACAATGGCAAGGGGGTGGCCTCATCTGTCCTCAGCGCGAACGAGAGAATAACTCCATGGAAGAGATGACCATCATCTGATGTTACGGCAACAGAAAGGAGACAACAAACAGGTAAATTTACGGCTGGGAAATTGTACAAAATGTTAAGAGCCTCAAAGGAGAAGCCAAGGCAAGGAGGGGTTAATGATCCTTGTAAAGTTGAAAAGGGTTGAAGCTCAGCACCGATTCATTTCCCTCCTCTTACAAGTTACCATCTGTCTGCTCATTTAGCCATCATCTCTCATTAAAGACGGTGGTTGCAAAGAAAACGAAACCCACAAGTAAAAGGAGAAAGAAATTAAAATCCATTAATAACTCTAAATATCTGTAATTGATATCACAAATCTTCTCAAAAACCCAACACTTATTTCATCTGAGTTTTCCTATAAAAAAAATTAAAAAGGAACAAAGAATTTAAACTGAGATTCTAATTTTCATTTATAGTTCAAGCCATGGCTGCTTCTTCTTCACTTCTTTGGCAGCTCCTTCTTCCTCAAGCTCGAACGCAAAGATGGGGGAATTTGAAGGAAGGAAGATGAATGGCTTGATAGGGTTTCTGAGGCTTGAACTGTTTGGAGAATTGCGGAGATGAACGGAAGTCACCGTCGGAGGAGCAACAGCAGAGATGAACAACGGAGTGAAATGGGTTGGGTTTGGGTTTGCATGAGTTGCAAGTTTTTTTTTTTTTTTTTTTTTCAGGGAAGGTAATTTTGGTCATTTTACCCTATTCAAGGGCAGAATGGTCTATCAAAGTTAAAAAACTAGGATCCGTTATGTTGTAATATCTCTGTCAAACAGGAAGGACTATAGTGGTATTTAGTTTGGAAAACAAGGGTGCACATAAAATTAATGAAAATTCAAAAAAACAACCATAAATTTAATCATTTTTAAAGGGACATTTGAAAATAACCCATAATTGAAAGACTTTCTTCATTAGTTTTTATGTCAAAATTGATATTTTGATGATTAGTGGGATTGCATTACCGTTGTTCCTTGTCGGTTTCTATTAGGCGTGATCAGGCCATCCTAAATCAATAAGGCCTTGCTCTGTGGCAGCCCAAGCTATATAATTGGGCCTACATAGACAGACATGGACATGGTACAAGGGCGTATTCGGGTTATCAGTAATCGGTTAAACGGTCCCTTGAGCGGATCCCACGTTAGCCCCAAGACATTGGTCTTTAACTAGAAAGCTTGAGAAGCTTCTGACCCAATGAGTCTGTAAAACTCATTAGGATAAGCAGTATTATTGAACCAGACAAAACAAGAAGGAGCGATGAAAACGGGCCATTAGTATGAGTACCAACTTACACCCCTGTATCTCGGCTCTCGAGTCCCATTCTAGGGTCCAGTTCTGTCCAACCCATCTGGGTTGTTTTTAATGATTTTAATTTTTTTAAGGTTGTCGTTTGATTCTCTTACTTTAATGGTGAAGGCACGCTGACTTATGAGGGCCAAGGGACCATGGTTGCAAAAACCAGAATCAGGGATTGAACCGGTTAGTGCCGATTTCGATCCAAATCAGCCTGAATTGATCCAATCCAACTGATTATTAACTATATAAGGGTGAAACTGGGATCGGCCCTGGAATCAGGAATCAATTAAAGGATCGAACCGTTTCAACTGAAAATACAAAGGAAATCAGCCAATGAATTGCCATTCCGATTCCGATTCAAGCTGCAGGGATTAAGATGGGTGGAAATTGGGATCAATGTCAGACGATTCCATTCCAAATCGGCCGATTCACCAATTCCTGAAGATTATTTTAAATCAAGTTTACTCACTACGGTATATTTATATATGGTATGGTCTCAGTGGTCCCTGTGGATTAGTTAGTTAGGACGTTCTAGCTCATTCCGTGTAGTCGTGCATTTGGAATAACGTTACCCTATGGGGCTGGAAGTAGGGAGCAGAGTAGAGTGTCTCTCTGCACTGAAAAATTACGTGGCTGTGAGGGATTGGTTCATTTCACGTGGCATCTGATATTACTGGTTCAAACAACTCGATTGGATGTATGTACTCCGTCTCTTCAAAAACGGATCTCCTCTGGTGTTGTCTCTCTCTCTTTCTCTCTCTGTCTTTTTTCTCCCTTAAAATCTACAAGGAACCCAACCCAACCAATCTTCTAGATCGTGAGATACCAAAGCAAAGCAAGTCTTCAGAACTTGGGAGCTTCAACATCAGTTACTCAGTAAGCTCTCATCTCCCTTTCTTCCCTTCCCTATTAAGAGATTGAGAGCCTTTACATATCCGTTTATCCTCTCTCTCTCTCTCACCGCAATAGTGCTTTTGTTGTTTTCTTTTCTAGATCTATTAGGGCTAGGTCAATCTATTTTGATTCTCAGATGACAGATCTCGAGATTAGGGTTAAAGATAGAAAGTCTAACTTTGCTTCGTCTGGAGCTCGATTAGTATGGCTTTGGAATTTCGATTTTCTATTCTTTAGAGTTTTTTTTTTTAAATCTTTGACTGGTTGTGTTTATAGGGTTATGATCGTTCTGATGGAAGGGAAACGGATGTCTCTTCATTTTATTTTGCTCTTGGTCGTTTCTGTTGCTTCGCAGCTTCGCGCTTCGGACGTGGTAGGTAAAGCTGGAGATAATTACTTTGTAGCAATTATGCCTTCCCCAACTCTCCCCCCCCCCCCCTCCAAAAAAAAAAAAAAGGCGCATCGATTTAATTTCTGATTGTGAGCTTTTCTCTTTGTGGGTTAGCTGTTCTATGAGCCGTTCGATGAAACATACGAGGGACGGTGGATCGGTTCTGAGAAAGACGACTACAATGGTGATCTTTCGGATCTGAGGAACCTTTTCATTCTTGTGCTATCCTTGGTTCTTATTTTTGGAGAATTGCAAGTTTTTTCGATTTCTTTGTAAATAACGCATTCCTATGATTTCTCTGCATACATGATACTTTTTACAGCAACTGTTAGGAGATCTTAATGTGGATTACAGAAGAATAGAACGATGGGGGTTTTTTAACCCCAATGGGGTAGCTCAGTTAACAAGGGCCACACCTCACAATTAAGAGGTCATGAGTTCAACTCCCCTTGGGGCTTGGGGTACCTATCCCCCATCCCCTCCCCCCACCTCCCAAAAGGAAAAAAAAAGAAAGAAAGAGAGGAGGGGTAGCAACTGTGTATGGACATTGGTGTATGCATGCTCTCGATGATGGCATTGGTGCTTCTCTTATTTTATGTTGTACCAAGTCGAAGAAACTGGAGTATCACTGGGAATTCACTGTAGTATGTCCGTTTGTTTACTATTGATTGGTGCATTTTTTTTTCTTTGTTTTGGGGTGGGGGGGAGTTCAATGAATCGTTATCCCCTCCAATTCCTCACATGGGGACAGAAATGACCTCCCTACCCCCTGCCCGAAAACACTGCCCAAGGTGGGGTCCACTCCCCCCTATTAGAGGAATTGGAGGAATTGGAGGTGATAATTATTTGGGGTTCAATAGGTTTTCAGTTATTTGTGTCTCTGAATTCTGTTTAGTTTTCATTAATCGTTTATTTCAAGCATGTGGTATGGTCTGTGTATCATCCTCACACAAATTAAATATGTGAAAAAGTGGGGAGACATATGATGCGTTTGCAGGCAATCCATTCCTCTTTTTTTTTTGGTTTACGTTTTGGTTCATTGGTCCGTAGTGCTATGTATCTCATCTCTGACCTACTTGCCCTTTTTTCCTTTTTAATAATAATGATAATGATAATGGTAATGATAAATAGATTAGTCCCTAATTGGTTACTTGGTTTTCTTCTTCTTTTTTCCTCAACTTCCAAATTCCTTAAGGTATTTCTAGTTGCATAGTAAATCTATAAAAGATAAATTACCGAATGAACACATTAGAGGTAATTAGTAATGTGTTCGATACATAAGTTGAGAGAAAATTGTTTTAGGTGGCTTGGACATGTACAACTAAAGTCCTCTGAATGCGCTGTTTAGGAAGAGTGATATGATATGATAGGAGGAGCTAAAAGAGCAAAGAATATACCTTTAATGTTTTAATGGGAAGTAGTGAGAATAGAGATGCATAGATTTGGGTTGACAACAAAGTTGGCTTTGAATAAAATTTAATGGCAAAACAGGATCCTTATAGTCAACCTCATTCAGTTGGGATGAGGAATCATCAATCATAGTACCGTACTTGGACTTTTGCATTTCTCATTGTCTTCTCTAAATCAAATAACTTTGAGAGGGGGGGGGGATAGTTAACCAGTTACTTTTGTTTGTTTGCTTCACTTAGTGGAGGTTGATTCTGATTGATATTTTTTACACTACAAATATATCTTTTGCTACTATATTAAATCCATCAAAATGAAATTTAAAAGAAATTGTCTTCTCAATTCAGTCTGTAGTCGATACCTTCTTAGTTAGTGGGCAAGATGGATTAATATCGTGATTGAGGAATCATAGTACTGTACTTGGACTTCTGCTTTTTTCATTGCCTTCTCTAATTCTAACTTTGAGAGGTTGTGAACCAACAAGGGTTTGCACTTGCCTCCTCTGTTTGGTTTTTAAACAATCGCTACTCAAGTATCCACTTAGGCGAGGAAGTACTGTTGGTATGCACAGATGTGACTGTATGTTCTCATTTTTCTTAGACACTGCCTAGTCTGTGTGATCTCTGGCGTCTAAAGATGAGAACAGGGCTCAGAATGGCCATTATTGAATTTCATTTGATACACAGAGGGAAAGTTGCTGAACAGCCCATGTATACTATGTAGTCTACCATGCGTCTTTTTTATTGGGGGGGGGGTTCTTGTGAGGTTAAATTTACGTAGTGGTTCTTAAAAAATTAAGTCATGTGGAATCCAATATATTGAGCTATTATTTTTTTAAGCCAGATTATGATTTCCCATTATTTGTTGTAAAATTTAGATGTGTATGTAATGGCATCATGTTTTGAATTCTCTTTCATTTTCCTCTAGGACATGTGGAATACTGTCATTACTTTTCTTGTGTCATCCTGGAGTCCTTGTCCATTCTTCTTGCGAGATGTGTGTGAGATGGAACTGCTTGGTCTGGTCTTAATTATAATGACTGCATTTTATGTCTTTGTCCTGGATTCTCTGTTTTTTTTCTTCGGTATCATGACATCAACATTGTTAATTATGCCCTACAAGAACTGTTTGGTTGGCTTTTCCAATCAGAAATTTATGTCTGTTGGATGTAGGTGTATGGAAGCATGCAAAGAGTGAAGGTCATGATGATTATGGACTTCTTGTGAGTGAGAAAGCAAGAAAGTATGCGATAGTGAAGGAGCTTGACAAATCTGTTAACCTAAAGGATGGCACTGTCGTCCTGCAATTTGAGACTCGCCTTCAGAATGGGCTTGAATGTGGAGGTGCATACTTGAAGTACCTCCGACCCCAGGATGCTGGATGGAAAGCCAAGGAATTTGACAACGATTCTCCCTATTCCATCATGTTTGGGCCCGATAAGTGTGGTTCCACTAACAAGGTGCATTTCATCCTCAAGCACAAGAACCCCAAGAGTGGGGATTACATTGAACACCATCTAAAGTCTCCTCCATCTGTCCCTTCTGATAAACTCTCCCATGTTTACACTGCCATTCTGAAACCTGATAATGAATTGAGAATTCTGATTGATGGGGAGGAGAAGAATAAGGCTAATTTCCTGTCAGCTGAAGATTTTGAACCACCACTCATCCCTGCCAAGACTATCCCTGACCCTGATGATAAGAAACCTGAGGACTGGGATGAGAGGGCCAAGATCCCTGATCCAAATGCTGTTAAGCCAGATGACTGGGATGAGGAGGCACCCATGGAAATTGAAGATGAGGATGCTGTGAAGCCTGAAGGATGGCTTGATGATGAGCCTGAGGAGATAGATGATCCGGAAGCTACAAAACCGGAAGATTGGGATGATGAAGAGGATGGTGAGTGGGAGGCACCAAAGATTGATAACCCAAAGTGTGAGGCAGCACCTGGTTGTGGTGAATGGAAAAGACCAATGAAGAGGAATCCTGCCTACAAAGGAAAATGGCATGCCCCACTTATTGACAACCCAAACTACAAGGGTATTTGGAAGCCACAACAGATCCCAAACCCTGATTACTTTGAACTTGACAAACCTGACTTTGAGCCTGTTGCTGCCATTGGCGTTGAGATTTGGACAATGCAAGACGGGATTTTGTTTGACAACATCTTGATTACCAGTGATGAGAATGTTGCAGAGACATATAGGGAGAAGACATGGAAGCTGAAGTTTGAAGTTGAGAAAGAGAAGCAGAAGGCCGAGGAAGCAGCTGCAGGTCTTTCAGATGGGTTATTAGGCTTTCAGGTGACGTTTCTTGTTTCCCACCTGTTTGTGGTTGGCTTTATTCATTATTCATGTTAAGTTTGTGTACCTAACAATAACTGTGATTCAATTTTGCAGAAGAAGATTTTTGACCTTCTTTATAGGGTAGCTGACATCCCTTTCTTGGATGCGTATAAGCTTAAAATTTTTGTAAGTCATTGGTTTTTTTTTTATTCCCCCTGCATGTGATTTGCTTTGATTGAGTTTAGTTAAGGTTTCATCACTTGGGTTACTCGTCCTGCAGGATCTCATTGAGAAGGGAGAGAAACAACCTAACCTTACAATAGGCATTCTTGTCTCCATTGTGGTGGTTATATTGACTGTTTTCATTAGGCTTCTTTTTGGCAAGAAGAAACCAGCTGTAAGTACTTGATAAGCTCATTCTTTTGTTCGACAGACAAACCTTTTTGCCTTCGTACAGCTTTTGGGAATGTGTATTGTTGCATATTCGGTCCCAACTTTGAGGATTTGAATTGTCTAAAAATGTTCAGCATGTTGTGTTGTTTACAGGTTAAGGTGAGTGATGAGACCAAAAGCAGTGGGACTGCAGAGACTACAGGAGATCAAGGAAGCAGTGGAGAAAGGGAAGCAGAGGATGAGAAGGAAGACACTGCTGCTCCTCGCAGGAGAGCTACCAGACGGGAAACTTGAGGACAGGCTAGTTGTAGTCATAGGACTTTTTGAAAAATTTTTAGGTGATCGCGGTTCAACTGTCAGCCAAAATTCTTGATAAAAAGCCCCCATCCCTAAAATTTTTGCGTTTTAGATATACGTTAGGTGCTGAGTGTACATGAGACGTGCCTGGGTGCTGATTATTAATTTGTTTCGTAATTTGATTGGACTTCTGACTTGAATTTTTACATATTGAAATTTGATGTACCTTGGAGTGGGAATGTTTTGCATTTTGGTGCTTTTTCAGCTTTTAGGGTAGTCGGCTCCTTTTTATGTGATGGAATCACCCTCAGCGACTTTGATGGTAACCTTCCCGGTTTTTGGAAGTGAGGTGAGGTGATAGTAGTTTCATATGATTAACGGGGATGAATGCAGCTTCGGATCGCGAGAGGATACAAAAGACAAGAGGGATGGTGTAGATGTGATTTTACTTGGTTGATGTTCTCGTATGATTTTGTCTTTCTATATATGGAGCTTATGGGTTTCCTTACGCCTCTTACTCTCTTAGGACTCCTCCTCCCTGTTGTTGACCATTGCAGCAATTTCTCATGAGTTGTGCCTGTTACTCATTTTTTCGTAGTACAAGATAACAAACTTCAGAGAGGATCCTTTAACTCAAGTGTCAAAGAGGACTAACTCAACTCTGGGTTACTCCTCATTCAAATTAAAAAAAACAAACTCGGGGGTTACTTGGAAATTACCAAAATTTGAGATTTACTTAACTATAAGAGGACTTTAAACTCATATGGGGATTCAATTACCATAAGGAGCTACATTGGATTCAAATTTTTTTTTTTATAAAGTAACTAATAAGTATATGGGAGAATGTTTTTTGTGCCGTAGCGCAGGCTGCGTTTAGGCACATGGGTCTGCTACTCAGGGGGGACAGGGTGGTCATTGTGCCCATCCCCATGTGTCTGGGCGTAGCCTGTTGCGGCATAGAGAACAACGCCCCTAAATATATATAAGAGAACTAGTACCCGATGAAATATAGCCATTGTAATGAATAAATAGCTATCTGTAATAGAGAAATCATCATTCTTAACATTTTGGTATATTTTTCATTTTTTTTTTTCAAAATATTGGTCGTTCTTATAATTTTTCGATAAAATCTCAAAGCCAATAATTTCATAGGACAATGTTTTGAGAAGATGAAGCTTATGAGTGCATCGACTACTTTATTCATGGAGTCGGATTTATGATGGATTGAAAAAATAAAATCTTGAAGATAAGAAACTCATTCCACATGTCTTGAATTGAGTTTCTTTTGGGTATTAAAAAAATTAAGAGCCTCATAATTGGTATATAAGACAAACTATTTATGAATCAAATAATGATGTCAAATATATGACGCAAATTTTTATTGGTCTCTTGAGTTCAAATAAAAGTTTTGGATTTAAGACAATCGGTTATCGGGGCAATAATCTTACTAAAATTTCTAACAAATCGTCAATAAAAGGTAGTAAAACAATGAAAACTTCTTACTTTGGTGATTGACTTTGGAGCTTGTCAATCCACAATTGCTCTAATCTTTATCTCACCCGCCTTGACACATTGAGAAGAAATAATGAATCCAAAATATGATACACTCTCAGTTATGGAGGCATGTTTTTTGAGACTAACATAAAACTTTTCCCTTCATAACACTTCAAGAACTTGATGCACATGATTGTTGTGTTCATCACAAGAAGAATTAAATAAAAAAAAAATAAAAAAATAAACAACCACAATTTTTTCTATGAAAGGTCTAAGAATTTGAGTCAGCATCCTCATAAAAGTGTTTGGTGCATTTGATAAGCCAAATGGCATAATAAGCTACTCGTGGAGTTCCTCGCGCATTTTAAAAGCGGTTTTCCACTCATCACCCACTTGGATACGAATTTGGTGTTATCCACTTCTAAGATCAAGTTTTGAAATTAATTTTACACCGTGTAACATATCAAGCATATCATCAAGTTGAGGTATTGGAAATCTATACGTTACTATGATTTTATTTATGGTTCGACTATCAATACATATCCTCCAAAACCCATCTTTTTATGGTGTAAGTAGAGCCGGAATTGCACATGAACTTAGGCTTTCTTGAATAAGTCCCTTCATTAGCAAGTCTTCAACTTGCCTTTGGAGTTCAGTATGTTTCTTCGGGCTCATCTGATAATGTGATAAGTTTGGCAAGGTAGATCCCGTAACTAAATTAATCATATCACATTGGTGGCAAACCATTTGGTAGTTCTTCCGAAGCAACATCAGAAAATTCATCGAGAAACTCTTTTATGTCACTAGGTATTTCTTTTTGTTCCTCTTGATTAACTTCTGGACCAATTAGAACAAAAGCTTGAAAAGTCTCTTTATAAACCTTGTCAAATATATTTACTAATACAATGGACTTCTTACTCTTGAGATTTTTAGGAGGCAACTTCTTTAGTGGAGTTAAAATATATCTTTACCCCATTAAGAGGTAAGACATTTCTTTTCTCCATCATGTTGTGTTCTTCAGTCAAATTGTCAAGGCCTCCCAAGTAAAAGGTGGTAAACATCCATCGGTAAGACATCCAACCAAAGTTTATTACAATATTTTTCAATTGAAAATTTTACCAATCATCTTTACTTAATGGGAACCTCATCTCCCTTTTTGAATAAAAAAATACTATAGGGATCGGGATGAGATTCAAATTCAAAATTTCAATCATGCTCCTAGCAACCATATTTTCACAACTATCGAAATCAATTAAGAGCAAACATTTTCGATCATAGACAGTACAATAGGTATGAAAAATATTATTTCTAAGTCATTGATCATCTTTCAAACATTGAGGAACGGTTAAAACTCGCCTCATGATAAGACTTTCCGCTTCACTATTGGGATCACAATATTCTTGTGGAGTTTCATACTCATAGTCACTTTCATGAACAACTTCATTAGCAATATCCTCAATCAAATTTATCCGATTGTCTTTTTTCTTGGTAGGACAAGAAAAAGATAAATGACCAACTTCTCCTCATCGATAACATACATTGGAATTTTCTTTACTAATATTTTTATCTTGAAAAATGATCTTAAGCTTTTCTCCACCTTGTGAGTTTGAATCTCCTAAGACCACTCTTTTGTCGAAGATGATGAAATTTCTTATATAGTGTTTGAAAAAATTCACGAGAAAGAATATTTTCATCTAATCTTTCTTTCATATCTGCCTAAGTATTAATCTAATGGAAACCTCTCCTTTCTCGATTTTGTTGAAATTGTTGCCACAAAACCAATGCATGACCCTTAAGTTTTGTGGTCACAAAATCAACTTTCCTCTTCTTTGATATTTTCATTTAAAAAAAGTTACAAGAAAAGCAACCCAATCGACATAAAGTTTGGGATCAAATTTGGTGTCAAAGTGACTTACATCCACCCGAATGCTTTTGTCGAATTCTTCCAAAGCTCGTGTTAAATGTTCAACTTTATAATTTCTACGTGCCCCCCTCAAAATGCCCATTTATACAAATGCACCCCTACAACTTTATAATTTCTATATGCCCCTCTTACTTTTAAAATATTGTACCACTTTAGTCCAATCCGTTAGTCTGAGACATTAGACGTTAGTTTTAGAGAATCTAATAACCAAAATGCCCTTATGATAAAAACTCACCAAAATTAAAAAGCAAAGTGACCAAATTACCCTCACCTTCCCCAAATCGTTTAGCTTTGAAACTGAAAATCGATTTGAATTTGGTCACTTTACCCGTCATCTATTGAGTTGTCCCCCATTCAAGCCCATAGGGTATATCAGCTCAAATATCAAGTCCAAGAATCTCTCCCCCAAGTCTAAACTCTCAACTAGACTCTTTGTCTCCTTTCTATCTCAATAATTTAACAGCTAACTTCATCGGTTGTTGGTTTTTTGCTTTTGGCGTTCTGTGTTTCCTTTTCCCCCTGTTTCACTCCCCTTATGATGTTTGGGTTATTGGCTTATTTTTAAGCTCGGGTTATCTGCTTTTTGATCTTGAAAACCTGTATTCACTTTCATCGACAATTATAGTTTTGGCTTTAGGGTTTTTCAGTTTTTAATTTGAAGTAGTGAGTACAGCCTTTGATATCGATTTGGGGTTTTATTTGCTCTTTTCTGTGAGTACAGCATTTGACCCCACCCTTAAGTGCATTAAAGTCCACAATTCATCACACGTACAAATGGAAAGGCTTAGAATTGTCAGGTTTAGTGAAGATAGGATTAAAATTGAAGGTCAGTTCTGCAATGGCTGTCTAATACTGACTGACAAGTTCTTGATGCTGCCGTTGTTGATAAACACCTCGAACAGACTCATCTCTCTCCATTTCCATATCCAAAACAAAGTCGAACAAGGAAAGACCAGAGAAAATTCAAACAAATAAAACCCTAATCTTAACCTTCCTTACGCACACAGATTTATTAAAAAAAAAGGCAGAAAAAAAAAATTGCTTCGCTTTGTCAAGCTCGATTCTGAGGGTCAGGATTAATTTTTTCTTTTCTTATTTTTGTCCTTCCTTTTTGTCTCTCATTCTGTATTTTTTATTTCCATTACATTTCTTTCGTATCTGAATTTGGAGAAAAAAATTTCAATTTTAAATCCTAAATGATTTGAGGAAAATGAGGGCAATTTGGTCACTTTACTCTTTAATTTTAGTTTTTACCATAAGGGCATTTTGGTCATTAAATACCCTGAAACTAACGTATAATGTTTTAGACTAACGAACTGGACTAAAGTGGTACAATGTTTTGAAAATAGAGGGGGGGCACATAAAAATTGTAAAGTTGTAGAGGTGCATTTGTACAAACCGGCATTTTGAGGGGGCATTTGACAAAAATCCTAAAAAAAAAAGGGTTGAGAAAATACGATCTAGTTTGGCCTCTTTAGACAACCTAGTTTTCTTTAAACTTGTTTCTCTCGATCTATCAATGGATCTACGAGAACTCTCCATTTCCATGTCCAAAACAAAGCCGAACAAGGAAAGACCAGAGAAAATTCAAACAAACAAAACCCTAATCTTAACCTTCCTTACGCACACAGATTTATAAAAAAGAGGCAGAAAAAAAAAATTGCTTCGCTTTGTCAAGCTCGATTCTGAGGGTCAGGACTAATTTTTTCTTTTCTTATTTTTGCTCCTCCTTTTTGTCTCTCATTCTGTATTTTTTATTTGCATTACATTTCTTTCGTATCTAAATTTGGAGAAAAAAATTTCAGTTTTAAATCCTAAATGATTTGAAGAAGATGAGGGCAATTTGATCACTTTACTCTTTAATTTTAGTTTTTACCATAAGGGCATTTTGGTCATTAAATATCCTGAAACTAACGTCTAACGTTTTAGACTAACGAACTGGACTAAAGTGGTACAATGTTTTGAAAATAGAGGGGGGGGGCACATAAAAATTGTAAAGTTGTAGAGGTGCATTTGTACAAACCGGCATTTTGAGGGGGCATTTGACAAAAATCCCTTAAAAAAAAAGGGTTGAGAAAACACGATCTCATTCGGCCTCTTTAGACAACCTAGTTTTCTTTAAACTTGTTTCTCTCGATCTATCAATGGATCTACGAGAACTCTCCATTTCCATATCCAAAACAGAGCCGAACAAGGAAAGACCAGAGAAAATTCAAACAAACAAAACCCTAATCTTAACCTTCCTTACGCACACAGATTTATAAAAAAGAGGCAGAAAAGAAAATTGCTTCGCTTTGTCAAGCTCAATTCTGAGGGTCAGGATTAATTTTTTCTTTTCTTATTTTTGCTCCTCCTTTTTGTCTCTCATTCTGTATTTTTTATTTCCATTACATTTCTTTCGTATCTGAATTTGGAGAAAAAAATTTCAGTTTCAAATCCTAAATGATTTGAGGAAGATGAGGGCAATTTGGTCACTTTACTTTTAATTTTAATTTTTAGCATAAGGGCATTTTGGTCATTAAATATCCTGAAACTAACGTCTAACGTTTTAGACTAACGAACTGGACTAAAGTGGTACAATGTTTTGAAAATAGAAGGGCACATAAAAATTGTAAAGTTGTAGAGGTGCATTTGTACAAACCGGCATTTTGAGGGGGCATTTGACAAAAATCCCTAAAAAAAAAAGGTTGAGAAAACACCTCCAAAACGGCAAAGTTGCATTAATGAGTTTTGACCATTGAGACCCAAGTATTTTGAATTTCGATTTGACACTTGTAATGTTAAAAATACACGATTCTTCTCCATCATCTACACGTACATGCAAGTGAACGTTCATCACCAATCAAATGTTTATTTTGTTCTCATAAAGACCCCTTCTTCCCTTGTAAATGGCAAAAATAAGATAGGTGGGTTGCCTCTCACATGTATGTACAGGTACGTGTAGAAGAACCGAACTCGCTTGAAGCTTACCTCCCTTTGTTTTTTAACTAATGGAGATTTCCTTGTGAGTGGTTTTTTCTGGACTAGGTAGATTATCAACTCCTTTGGACACTACTATGTTCCACTGCTTTCCGAAATTCAATGGTCGCCAAGATAAGAAGAAAAAATATTTATAATGAGACAAAAATGATGATGATGATGATGCAATGAGTGTTTTATATTTTTAATTTTCCTTAAATTCAAATTTTTTTTTTTTGAATTTTTTCTTTTCTTGACGTCCAAATCGTAGCCCTACAATTGGTCATTTCAGTCATATATAGGAGGCCTATCTCAAACCATGTGGCCACACTATGCTTTGGCATGTTCTTTCATGGGTCAATGTAAAATGTATAGTTTTTTGTTTTTTTTTTTAATTGGAGAGCTTTAATGGGGGGGGGGATAGGCTTTTTTTTTTTTTTTTTAATAACCAAATTTTATTAATGCTGAAACAAAGTTCCAGACTAATCGGAGTACAAGGGAAGGAGAATACAAGGGGGGAGAGAGCCCTGCCAGAACAAATCAGATTGAGAAGTCGCTCCTAGCGAAGCCAAGCGATCAGCACACATTTTTTCTCTAAGAGAGTGAACAAAAGTGATAGTTTCAAAAGATTGACAAAGCGTGAAGCAGTCCCAGATGATTGGGGAGATCCTCCAAGGAATAGCTTTAGAAGAACCATTCAGAATGGTAATCACCAAAAGATTATCGCTCTCGATTACAAGCTTCGTGCATCCCAAATTGATGGCAATCCTCATAGCATAGCGAATGGCTAAAGCCTCAGCAACCAGAGCAAAGTTCCTACCGATACCTTGAGAAAATCCACAGATGAAGGAGGCACTTGAAGATCTGCATACCCTCCCAATACCAGCATTTCCTGGGTTGCCCTTGCTAGCGCCATCGACATTGAACTTAATAAAAGGAGGGGTGGGAGGGATCCATCTGACCAATTAACAATTCTTCGAGTTGGGAACTTGGAATTCTATAATTGTTCCTTTGAGTGAGCTATGGCTTTGAGAATAATATCCCTTGGATTGAAGACAGAATGCCTAAAAATGAGGTCCCAGCAACTGCTCCATATGAACCAGATGATGCTGCAAAAGTGAGATGCTTTAACCTTGTCTTCCCTGCTAATCTGAAAGGAAGAGTTTGCGGCAGTTGAAATTCCGGACTTGATGCCTTGATTGTTGAAGAAGTTGATCAATCCAATTTGTATCCATATGCCTTTAACTGCAGGACAGTCGAAGAAAAGATGTGAAGCTAATTGATACTGTTGACGACAGATGGCACAAAGAGGATCTAGGCCGAATCCTCTCTGATTCAAAAGATCGGGTAATGGAAGTTTCTGATGGAGGGTTTTCCAAAGAAGATGTTGGATTTTAGGAGCTGTGGGAAGGTGCCAAATTTTGAGCCAGGTAGAATTAGCAGGGAGAGAGTCATCACTAATGGTTAAATGATAAGCTGAAGCAACAGAGAAGTTACCAGTAGAAGTACCTAGCCACACTAAACGATCTTCACGAGGGTAGGAAGAGGGATGGAAAGAATAATGATTGCCGTATCTGGAGGCCACCAATGAAAGATTAAATCCCTTTTCCAAGATCTAGCATGATGATCAATAAGATGCTCAACTGAGATTGGGGCATCGAGACGGAGAGGGAGAGGGGCAACAGAGGGAGGGTGATTAGGGATCCAGTACTCAAGCCAGGGGATGGGGATAGGCCTCAAGGTGATTTGAACTCATGACCTCTTATTTGAGGAGTTGGTCTTTTGCCAACTGAGCTGACCCCTTGGGGTAATGTATAGTATTTTTATCTCCCCAAAAAAATGTATAATGCCAAATAGAATCCCAGTTTTTGTTTGGAGAAAGGAAAAGATGCATATAACTAGTAAGGAATTTACATCCTAATTGAATTGATCTGCTGCATCTTTATAAATGAGATGCTGCAAAGGGATGGGGAGAGAATCTATACAAAAGTTAATTTTTGTAAGAAAATGAGCACAGAGGTTTCCCTCTCTATTGCAGAACCTATAGCAAACTGAATGAGACTCGAGGCGAGGATCTTGATCTAGTAAGTTAAGTCCCAAGTTCACCAGTTGAGAGAACTCTCCAATTCAGTGAAACCTTCCCTAGAATCCAATCCCAATTTTTCTTTTTCCCTTTTAGTGGTGAATGAATCTCAAAAACAACACGAGACACGAATGGTACGAATTGCCAAACCCAATCCCAACTAAATTGGCTTTGTATTAACGCATCAAAACAACAGATGCAACACGAATGATACGAATTGCCTAGTGAGCCAAATTGGGGTCATGTACATATATAATTTCTAAGGCTTCTTTTGTTGCAAATGGAATTAAAGGAAAAGGAAGGAAAATTTTCATACTAAAAAAAAAAAACTTTTGTAATTATTACTTCATGTGTCTATCACTAACTTCAAATTATATTAGAAAAATTTCACTCCCCTTTCCTTTAATTACCCTTGCAACCAAACGTAGACTAGGCGTATGAATCCACGAAAAGAACGAATAAACTAAAAGGGGCCTGGCAGATAAGCCCGTGTTCATCTTATTAATAAACGGAAAAAAATAAAAAAGGATATTATCCCTCACCTCAAGTTGACAGAAAAAGAAGCCGTAGAACAAAAATAGTTAACCCAGAAAAAGAAAAAAGAGAGAGAGAGAGAGAAGGGGGGAGGTGGGTTGGGAAGATTGAGAAAGGAAAACAAAAAACCTAAGATAGCTCTCCCAGAAGTCTACGATCCTCTGCTACAATTAACCCGCATGATAGCACCAATAAATAGACCACGTTAAGCAAGTGGAGTTGTATTTATCGGCGACCAGCTGCTTTCCTCACAGGTGTTGCAGAATCCTCATCATCTGACTGGACATCTCCGTACTGCCACATCTTCAGCCTCTCACGCTTGGCTTTTGCCTGGAATTCTTCCAGATTGTCCAGGGCCTGCTGTCTTTCTCTTGTATCCCATCTCTTCCTTCTTTCCAACCTTGCAAGTCCTTCCTGAAGATGGCAAAATTTTTTTCCCCAACGAAAATTAAACAGACAAAAGGGAAGGGTCAGATGAATATAACCAAAGATCTGAATCACGGAAATAAATCCATAATATTTGAGTAAAAAAATTGTTTGCCTTTTAATAGTTGATTAAGTAGAGTGAAAAAAAGCTTGTGTGTGCTTTGTGTACAGCCAAGAGTGCCTGCAGTACAGCAATCACTGCACCGTTAACAAGTCCTTAAACTTCTTCTTTATATGATATAAAGGGCCGTTACCCAGTTCTGGTCCCGCCTATGAAAGATCCAGAGATGGGTGAGTCTGAAGTCGGTTCCCTTGGCATTTTTGCACAAAGTGGCCACCCTCAAGACTCAAACCCGGGCATTTCCCTGACAGCCCGAACCTTAAAGCATTTCTTTATATGATATCGATTTACAAAATAAATCAAATGCCTACAGGCTCTCAGATACAGATATTTTGAAACCACAACTTTGTAGATTCAGAAAACAAGTAGATTTGAGTCAAGCAACTCTTTTTGGTCTTCAATTTTATTTACAAACAAATACCCATGACTATATTCCTATGCGTATGAACCACATTTTAAAATTGAAAAACAATCAATCAGCTACTTGGATAACTTAAGCAGAACATACTATAGCTAATTCTTGCAAACTAAATGGAGTTTAACCATCAGTGAAAAAAAATTGAGTAAACAGAAATTCTTGAAAAACTATTCCCAAAAAGAAAATTGAATATAGTGCTTCAAAAGGCAATATACTTGAAGCAGAAAGAAATTGAGGATCAGAAGCTTTTTAATAGAACCAAAAATAAATTTAAGTCACCATACAAACCTGTAGCATGGCAGCATTTATACTTGAACTAGCCTCAACATCCACCAGAGTGACATAAAGAATTGTCCCTGTCCCCTGCCCTTTCACTTTTCCTCCTGAGGTATCCTTCTCCTCAACCATTGCCCTAAGCTCTCTGGAATTGTCTAGAATGCAGTGGCTAAGATATTCAGCTGCTTCTTGACCAAAATCCTCCTCCAAACTTGGAACCTTTATATATGCAAGGCTGCATAACTGAGCAAGACCAGGTCCAGAGGAGACAGAAGGATCAAGAGGCCGCAATCGACTGTATTGAATTTCTTCTTGGTTCCCATAGTCTATGTAGAAGACTTCAAACAAGTCTTTTTGGGATTCAACAGCTCCTCGTGGTGCATTTACAATCTGTAAACATCAATGGAAGGTTTTTCTAGTCAGAATAGCTTATAATCGTTAACATTATCAAGCATGGAAAGAAAGATGCTTAATACAGCAAATTATAATCCATGTATGGTCCTACTGTGATTGACGTGATATGTTCTTCAAGCTTCTTTAGAAAGGTAGAAAAATACTTCACAACCATGCTGAAGAGAAACAAATTAAATTTCATTATGAAAAATTTCAAAAAGTCTTCAGTAAACAAAATATATTATTTTTCTGGTCAGTAATTAAGAAAGTAGAGCCAAAATGAGGGTCAAAAAGCAAAAAAACAAAAAACGAAATTCTCCATGTAAATTTATCATCATCCCAAAGAAAAACATTACAAATTACCACCTGTATGAATAATGGAGTAAACAAATCTAAACTCTACTAAAGTTTCATTAAAAGGTATCCTCCAGTGCAAAGCAACATAATTTTGAGTTTCAGCCATGTGCTGTACTGGATATGGAAGATAATCATTAACAGAGGAAAATAGAGCAGTGGGTGGTGATCTGCCATTAATAGAGAAATCTACCCTATGCATAAATAGGCTTTCTTGATGACAGAACATTAACTATATGTGCCAAATTAATGGAGCCTTTCTCATGGAAAATTAAATATCTAAATTCAGTAGGCAAAATCACGATGCTCTGTCATTACAACAACCAATATACCAAACGATATCAACACAGATTAAAGTAAAAAGAAGATGCAACGGCCAGTAACCAATGGTTGGAAACTGTTGCATTCATCTAATAGATGCATGTCATCAAGATTATAATAAAGAAGGAAAGGTTCAGTTACTTTGTTCAATACCACCATAGGCACGACGGAAGTATTCTAAAAGCAGCTTCACTAAAATTAGTCCCAATAATAACATATGTATGGTATAACAATTGCATGGAATCAGAATCAAGAGTTCGTCATTCCTACCATTGCTCGGTTCCAAGAATTGTCCATCGTAAACTGAGCAAGGACAATATCTCCCTTCTTTGGATTAAAAGCACCAATGACAGGAGCTTCTTGAATATTCAATGAAGCAAGTTGCTGCTGGATAGAGGCCACTTTTTGATCTTCAACCGTTTGGACATAGAACCTACCACTACCCAGAACTTCTGTAACCTTCACCTGGAGGAAATATCAGGAAGGGAAGTCACTCACTTGAAAACATACAAAGATGGTGCCAAATAACCAAGTGTCATCACCAAGCACCTTTAGCACTTCCTTCTGTTTGCTTTCTGCAGTTGAGCCATTAGCAACTTCCTGTCCTTCAACATAGTTCTCCCATATCTGCAAGGAACCATCCATAAGCAATCTCATAGGAGGAACAAATTTTAACTGAAATAACTGGTGCTGCTTACTTTCAATCTCTGCCGTTTCGCAGACTGCTCAGCCTGCTCAAGAAGGTGAACATCTGGAATCCGATCAGTGCCAAAGGCAGTTTGGAGCCTTGCCAGACCGGCTTCTAAAAGTGGCACAGCCATGTTGGTCTTTGATTCCCATAAGGATCCTAAGAAAGTTCCAGTTCTATCTGCCGTTTCTACTTCAATCTGGCATTAGCAAATTAAAAAATAAATATCCAATCTAGAAAAATGGAATAAATCCCTTAAATGAGGAATTCCAGTACCTCAACATCTCTTTGCAGTATTTTTCTTCTCATTAGAGCAATTGCTTCATCTGAGTACGGCTCATCTCGACCTGGACATCTAACACCAGAGAATGAGAAGGCAATGCTGCAGGTTTCCTTGGGAATTAGCAATTTAAATCGATGACCACTGAGAACATATTCCACAACGGCAGGCAGCCTTCTGCTCCGTTGCAAAAATGGCAAGAAATCTTTGGCTTTCTTCACAGATGCCTGAGATGGACAATTCATAGAAAAATTTGTGAATTTCATATCAATGGCTTCAGTACTCAATAGTTTATTAAGGACAAAAGAAAAAGAAACACAAAAATAAGTCCAGTCTAACCGTCGTCAGGTCTGTTATGTGCATCACAGGAGGATCCTTGTCAGAATGTATCCCTTTCTTCCCAGCCATTGCGCGTGCTTCAGCAGAAAGGAGGGCATCATAGTAGTTTGATCTTTCGTCAAAATCTCGGTGTCTAATAACTGTTCCAAAGCCCCGGCCAACAACCAATTCAGCAACATTTATCCCTATTGGCTGACTTCCTGCTGAAGCGGGAGCAGATGCTGTGACATCAGCATCAACCTTGGAAGAGGACACCAGGAAGACTGATCCAAAGTCCATTACTCTAGAATCAGCTGCGCCAGCTGTTGGCAAGGATCCATCAGCCAGGCCGACCTTTCTGGAATATTCCATTGAAACATTAACCTGAGAGTAGGCAAGCAATTGATCAAAAAAATTTCGATAAACCACCAAACTCAAATGATTAAAAGTAAAGTAGATGGACAAACTACCAGTTTTGAAATAGATGAGAATCAATTGCAGTGAACTGCATATGTACCTGGCGACCAATAAGACGAGTGCGCAGGAACTCCCTTGCTTCACGAGCATAGGAAGCAGGTTTTTCATCCCTACGAGGATTGCCTATTTTGGGAGATCTGATACTTGAAAGATTGACTCGTCGCTCTGCTAATGGGCTACCAAAAGGGACAGCATCATCAGCAACAATAATGCAGTCACCACTTACAACCTCCACCACCTGGGAAAGTTTAACAGGGTAAAGTCAGATGGTAGAGATAAAAGAGGTAATCACTTCAAGAGTATGGACTTCTCAGAAGGCATTGAGAAATCCACTTACTTTCCCAGTAAAATTTTGGTCATGAATAGCTTTTGAATTTGAAGCAGGAGGTACGTAGTTTGTCCAGATCCTCAAACGGTCCTTCTTTGCTTGCAGTTCAGCAGATTTCAGCCGTCGTTTTGCATCTTCCTCCATCATAGTGGCACTCCACTCCACATATTTAGCCAAACCCTTTTTTTTTGGGAGAGAGAGAGAGAGAGAATAAGTTGGCCACAGATAATTACCAACATGAAAAGAATATCATAGTGGCAAGGGCCCAAGATGTAACAACAGGGTGAAAATGAATCATAAGAGTTATGGAGTAGAAATTAGAACGAAGGCTTCAAAATTATAAGGATTGAAAAGAACACAACAGAAATAAATGATTGAGGAGTATCATTAGAGCAGAAAAAATGGTGGAGGAATTTCATCTCTCCAGTTGTTCAGCATGACATAAGGCGCATCTAAATGTTTCTCCTTTAACGAGCTTTGAAGAGTGGAAAATGGGAATGGCAAAAATCCACTCACATAAGCATGCCCACATCTAGTTACTGTATATTAACTAAAGTAGCATGAAAAAGCTGTTTCTGCTGCCACTGAATCTCACATTTTACTGTACAGGTAGTTTCAACTCTCTGTCCTCAGTCTGCACCCTCCTGCTGCTCCCAGAAATAAGAGGAATGCCTCATGAACACAAGAGTATACTCTAAAACAAAACCAAAATATCAAATGCCCCGACGAATTCCAGCACAGATCAGTCCCGTTTGGCGCTGATCCTTACCCTAAGTTAGATACAGTTTGCCAATACTAGCTGAAGATAAATCAGATTGGCCACAGCTGACACTTATATCGTTACTCTAAAAGGCTATGAAAATAACCAGTCCAAAGCAGCAGATCTGACAAGGAATATGAGAAAGTAGAACCAACTTTGCTTTTGTCAATTGAGACGTCAAGAGATCTCAAATTTCCTGAAGTTCCCTGATGGTTAAGGCATGGATGGAACTGCATCTGCCTCACTTCACCTACAGAAAACCGATGAGAAAACTAAATGTCACCACTATTAGTGATGTTTGTATTTTCATAAGGACTTGCACCCTACCCACATGGTAGGAAATTAATGAATGTGTGTGGGTCAATATGATTGGGAACTCCACTCCCAACTCACTTGTCCAATTTCATCCCAAAATGTGCAGAGGATTTGCCCCAAAATCGAGTACAAAATTTCATAGACCAATCGTTTAAATTGGGAAAAATTACACTTAACTACCCTGTCAAGAGAAGCCCACCCTGACGGACCTATGGTAAAATCGACTGTTGGAGGGAAGTACCTTGGATTAGCCACAAGTGAAGTTTTGGGTGCCCACCACTCCATGGCGAACCATGTTAAGGCTTTTATCATTGTGTCTCCAATATTAACTCAACATCGCCCTAAAGTTGCCAAAGTAAAAATTTTCAACCAATTTTCACCCCACATGGTAAATCGGATAGCTGAAACATACCAAACTGATAGGTGATGATGTGGACAGCATGCCCATAAAACTTAAATGCCAACAGAGCTGCCTGGCCGATTGTCAGGTTGTCAATACAGCCTTCTATTATCAGACCATCCAGGACTAGACCATTTTATAACAATAGAATGTAGTAGCATTTTTGTAATTCTATATAACTTCAGACTCAACTTTAAACCACTACCTGCTAGTCTCAGGATGAAACTTGACCAGTAAGAGGGCCCTGGTTGTTTGTCAGATAGACCTATGCATGTCTGCAACGTAGCAGGTTGGGAAACATAACAACTGTCATAACAACAACAATAGCAACGTTTTGGGTGGTGTTGGCAAGGGAAAAATTGAGGGGAGCTCCAAAGGTACTGCAATGGAAGGACTCAGACAAATCTTCAAGTGAGAAAGGAGGGCAGTGTGTAAGTTGTGTTCCATCCTCTACTCTTCTTTTTTCAGGCCTCTTTTATCTTTGTGGTGTCTCCAATTAGTTGGTCAATCTTTTGGGGGCATTTCATGGTTCACTTTCAAAGTCTGGGTCAAGTTTGAAGCACTACCTGCTAGTCTCAGGATGAAATTTGACCGGTAAGAGGGCCCTGGTTGTTTGTCAGATAGACCTATGCATGTCTGCAACATAGCAGGTTGGGAAACATAACTGTCACTGTCATAACAACAACAATAGCAACGTTTTGGATGGTGTTGGCAAGGGAAAAATTGAGGGGAACTCCAAAGTTACTGCAATGGAAGGACTCAGACAAATCTTCAAGTGAGAAAGGACAAAATCTAGTTCAAGGAGCAGTGTGTAAGTGGTGTTCCATCCTCTACTCTTCTTTTTTCAGGCCTTTTATCTTTGTGGTGTCTCCAATTAGTTGGTCAATCTTTTGGGGGCATTTCATGGTTCGCTTTCAAAGTCTGGATCAAGTTCTTGCCTTCTTGGTGCCGTGTGTTGATCTTCTTCCTGGTTCAGCATTGGTGGCTACTCTTGTATTTGCTTGGGTCCTTCTTGGGTTGTGCCTCTTTCCTCTTACTTTCATTTCTGATTTCTCACTTCTCATCTCTCATTTCTTCATTTCTGCATTCCTCTTAGTTTCATCTCTTTAATAATGAGTGGACCTCAGTTTTCCCAACTTTCTTTTGCAAGGATCCATGCAGCCAACCCCATTTAGTTGGGATAAGGGCTGAATTTGTTGTTGTATAGGCAGTCAGTTATGTCTGCTTTCTTTGAGCTGTTCAATGTTTCGGGGTGGCTATATTTTGTGGGGTGCTGTCAATCTCAATTCCTTTATTCAATCGTTTTTTCCCCACCAATCAAATAGTAATAATAGCAAAGTTGGTCTGTTTTTGTGCTGTTCCACTAGTTATGATTCATTGCAGCTATAGGGAAGTAAGAATTCACAAATGCATAAACATTAGTTAGTGTCCAACTTATCTAAATCCTTCCATTTGAATATAACTCCACATTCTTATTTTGCACTACAATGAGAAGAGGAAATGAAAATCCAAGAAGAGCGTTGCCAATTTCGATTTCCCTCATTTTTTTTGTGGGGGGGGGGGGGGTGTTATCACATGAAATGGAAAAAACGTACATTACAAAGCCAACAATTGCATAGCGTAAAGCAGCAAGAATGAAGAGATTTAAGAAACTCAATCCATATTGTATAGCTACTGAGAAAAATATTACCAATTCATACTAAAGCATGCAACATATTCTAATTCCAGCAAATTTTTTCTTCTCCCCCACATATAGAAGAGCAATCAATAGGCACCAAATTCATTGCTTATTTGCAGATTCAATACATTGCAACAGGATCATTGCTTATATCTTCCAATTATAGTTTCTGGGATCAGAGACAAATTCTAAACATTGCACCCATCAACTAAAAATGCCAACAAAAATAGCCATTGAAAATAAATTGCACAAAATATGATGCATTGTATAAATAAATGACGTACATTTTCTACAAGCTCCAAAGCTAGATCCTTTGCTGAATCACCCTCAGGATAATATACTGATCCAATAAGGTTGCTGAATTTGTCTGCACCTTCAAGAACAATTCGGACCTGCCAAATCACACATGAAACTGGGAACATTGACAGCTTCACTGATGCACAAAATGACATAAATATATAAACCCACTTACATCTCTATTTAAAACGCGTATCTCTGTAAAGTGTTTAGCTTCCCTTCCAAATGGATCTGGAGCAACTTCAGTAGATGATGCTGCAGAGGCTACAAGCCTCTGTGCTGATGTTAGTGGTTGTTGAGGTAGAGCAGAACCCTCTCCATTTGGTTCATTAGAGGTTACTTCAGAGTCAACAACTGTCTCTACCACGGCCCTTCTTCCCATAGATGGGGACTAATTCCAAGATAAAGGGTGTATGTAAGCATTAAGTAGACAAACAGGTATAAGAAAAGAACATAATTAAAGAGTGCAGGGTACACTAAAATGACATTGACAATTTCTTGATATCTAACCTGTACTCCGGCAACAAAAACTTGTACAAACTGGAAATCTGGCAGCAAGTAGACACGAACAGTACTCCCATCACGAACCTGCTCAACAACTCCTTGCATTGGCCTACCCTTGTTGGCATCCAAGAGTCCCCTTGCATTTAAATTACTGGGGTCTCCAATTGCAGAGGGAGGCAAGTTCCGGATGGATGCCTCTGAAGCACCAGGGACCTGCTATGAGTGTAAAACAACATATCAATATGTCACCCAAGATGCATTACACCAGCTATGCCTGTTCCTAGACCACTGGAGAAATTAAGTCTAAGCTATCGAGGGTATGGTGCCATTGAGATCTAAAATGTCATTCAGACAACTTAATTCCTTCCCCACATGTATTTTTCATAAAAGTACTCATGCGTCCTATCTAATC
The DNA here is from genome assembly GCF_018873765.1 of Telopea speciosissima. NCBI lineage: Eukaryota > Viridiplantae > Streptophyta > Magnoliopsida > Proteales > Proteaceae > Telopea > Telopea speciosissima. Next base: position 1,158,125 of record NC_057923.1, on the reverse strand, counting down.
CATGTAATGGCTGATAGTGCTTGCCAACATTGTTACAACATCAATGCCAAAAGCCTAAACAAAGGACCATAGATCCTATACCCCCAACCAAAAAAAAAACTATCCAGTTTGGCAGAAATTAGATCCAGTATACAAATACTGGAAAGGAAGTAAGATTCACCCAAAATAATGAGCAGATCAGATAACAGAGATAAACATGGTAGAGAGACACCAACACACTCCATAACATCATACGAGGATTTAGGATTTGCTCATCCCTGAGCAAATCAATCATACGAACCTTCCTTTTCTCAATAAACGTGGACCATCTTAAAAAACACAGACCAAGGCGAGATAAAAAGAATATTTCAGAACTGTTCTACAGCTTAAAAGAGAAAGAAGGTAGACTAGCCTTGCTCCAACGACCTAAACCTTGCTGCTTAGCTTGCTCTTCAAGACGCTGCAGTTCCGCCAGGAATGGACTCGCTTCGCCTTTCTGTTGGCCTTGCTCCCTAACCTGCATGGATAAGAATTTTTTTGGCCAAAAAAAGCCAGATACAATATAAGGTGATCTGAAAAGAAAATCTGAAGGCTGCAAATCTGTAACGTGTACAGAGAGAAAAAGGAACAACCTTTGCCCAGCCTTCTGAAACAACTAGCAATGCAACATTTTTATCACCAAGGAAAACAGATCCAAATTCTCGTCCTATTGATGGAACAGTGTAATCCACCTTGAATGTGACATCCTGTGATAATCAAGTCAAGATCATCAAAATAAGACAAGTCATATCCTTTTAGCATCGTACAGTCACCAAATAAAGAGTGAAAAGCTCCAGCAGGAGCACCTTTCCTATGCAGAACTTCCTCAAATATTCCCTGCTATCCCATGCAAAGGGCTCATCAACACCACCTCTACGAGCCTACAGTATGAATAAATATTTGACAACAAAAAATAATCAGCATTAGAAATGAGTGCCAAAGATTGTTTCAGTAAATTTACATGAACAAAAAAGACATTCTTGACACACAAACACTACATATTCATGTCTTAGTCCTGAATCCTGAATAGGCTATTGATATGTCAAGCCACTATCTTGTAAAAAATCTAATGAACATTGCCTTCAAACAAACTTACTTTATGATAGCTTAAGGGAGCAAATGCCAAAAAGGTTAATGAAAACCAAAACACTTCTCTGCAGCCATTAAATTCCAGAAATAATACTATACAGCTACATGTGCTATGAGTGAGAAACAAATGTGATGAGTTGCGAAATAGAGCAACAGTGAGATTAACAATGAGCACTTCACAATTAAATTTTAGATAAAACCATTCTGGTCAGAAGAAACCTCAACATAGCCAATGAAACAAACAGTGAAAGAAATACTTGAACCAATACTTGTCATCAATTATCAGTTTCCTTCATGACATGGCAGAAATAAAACCAAAATATAAATATGGGTGGACTAATTTCTTTTCTGGGAGAAAGGCTCCGCACATATATTTATCTTCTCATTTAAAGGCTAATTAACACGTCGTCTTGTTCATATCTGCTAGCTCAACCAAATCCCGGGCCAAAATAGTAGTTGGCAATAGCATAATACGGGTATTGTGTCTTTGTGTTTGATAACCCACAGATTTGACTCTAAAGTTTGTTAGTTATGGTCTTCTAACTATGCTTCTTTGAAGGTAAGTCTTTTGCAACCCAACCCACCCTACCCATAAAAATAGGTGGAGGTGAGTAATTTCAATTTCTTAGTTAACTACTCTTCATAGAAGAGATTCACAGATGGAGTGGATTGAAGAACTCTCACAGCTCTACAAATATTTTGGAAGACACAAAATCTTCACTAAAGCCAGGCTGTATTTTCCATCAGAAAATTCTATGTTGGTGGACAAGCATATGTAGGCTAAGAAGATTATTAGGAAAGCACTTTGTGAAGGTAGTTCATCTGAGTAAAGAAGTAGATTATGAGTAAATGTTCAAATCTTGGAAAAAAAAAAATATTCAGCTAAAGCATACCAGCCTCGGAGCAATGATAGAGGATAATGTGATTGTCTTCTCTGGTGGAAACTCTGACTTCGAGCTTCCCATGATCACCAAGCAGTCACCGGAAGGAACAGCCTTCACTCTTCCTCTGAGCCATGCTGCTGTTGCTCCAGCTGCTGAAGCCATGTCAACAGCCAAGGTCTGCAGCAAATTAATGACCGCATCAATACCAATAAGTAAAAGAATGCAGCGCAAGCATCTAAGCAAAGTTTAAATCTTCCTCAATTCTTTCATATGTTTCCTTATTCAAATTTAATTGCTCCTGGCTTTCCCATGTTATTACTAAAGATCTTAGAAAGAAAACTAGAATTAAACTTATAATAAAAAAATAATAGAAGTTGAAGCCTGCATAATATGACATAGTAAATACAGAATTTTAATCCCAACCTGAGGCCGAAGGAGATTTTAAACCATTTAAAATTACATTGATGACGGGCCGAATTAAGGCTTGAAATTGGGGGGAAGAGATGCATGCAAGTAAAACAACTGCCTTCACGATTAGACGAACATCAAAGAGAAAGCAACGATAATTGAATAGTGAAGTTAAAACAACTCTATTATTCAACTAGGAAAGAAGATACAAGAATGCATTAGAAAGTCAAAACTATAAGAGACTGCATGCGATCTCCATGAAATCCTGTAACTACTCCGGTCGTGAGGTAGCCTTAGATCGGGTCAAGCTATAGAAGGAACCGATCATAACTACAAAATCGAGATTAGCATCCAGTAAGAAAAATGCGAGGACACAGAGATCAATATCCAGCGTGATGTCGCGAGATAGATTTTTTTTTTTGTTGTTTTCTAACAAAAAAAAAGGACAAAGATTTACGAATAGAATAAAGAGAAAAAAGAGCGTCACAACATTGGAGCATAAAAATCACATTTTTTTTTTCTACATAGATATAAATAGACGAAACGGATCTGACGTTATTGTGGTAAGCTATAAGCAAGATTATAGATCTGAGAACGACTTACCACCTCGATGTGCTCGAGGAGAAATTCTTAGCCTCTTCTGGATCGAACAGATGAAAATCCAGTCGATCTAAGCTCGATCGGTTATCTCTGCCCCCGAAGTGAATCGACAGAAGGTTTTTTTATACGGTATCTGCAACCAGGGAAACTGTTCGCGGAAGGAGTCCGTCTGATACAGGGATTTTAAGTTATATATTTTTTGAGTAAAATCTAAAAATCTGATATTGGCCTATTATAACTTCACAAAGGAAAATAACTTAATGGTGAATACTGTTTTTGAGTAAAATTACTAAAAATACCAACTTTCTTCAAATCGAAAAATGCTTTGTGAAACGCCTGTGCCCTTGGTGGTTAATTTGCTTATTTTGCCTTGGTGTGAGAGAGGATAGGGACCCTTTCCCAAAAAAAAAGAGAGGACAGGGACACGGACACATAATAGAGATCATAAATCTATGTGAATATGACGAGAAGGAGAAAGTTTTATTTCACGCCCCGCATCTGTGGCTTTTCCACATATGAAATGACCCCGATGCCCATGGTGAAGGAATTGGTGAACAATGGCAACCAATTTGGTCTTTACGGGGAAAAAAGTAAACAATGTTACCATTCTCATGATAAGCAGCAGCTGCTATTTTTTTTTTTTTTTTTTTATTTTGGAGTGGGTGGGTGGGTGGGTGGGTGGGGGTGAGTGGGGGGGGGGGGGAAGAGAATGCTATCTAGGGTCTAGGCACGGTGCGCTTGCCCCTGCCAGACACAAGGATGACAAATTGATCATTGCATCCTTAAAAATTCCGTCTTTTCATGGGGGTGTGGCAGTTATTTCACTCATCCCTATGTTTGGGTGCAGGGGCAACGCACCACATGCACCCAGGTTGCGTTCTTTCTCCAATTTTTTTTTTTAATCCTTTTTTAAGAGAGTTCTATGAGCAAACCTCACAGCGACAAATGAGGATCGTCAAATAATTTTATGCATAAATGATAAAGAGATCATTTCATATGAGGAAGAGAAGGAGAGAATGCTAATATACCTTGAGATAACATATTCCTCTACCAAAAAAAAAAAAGATAACATATTCCATTTTTTTATGGAATGTTTTTATTTAAGTTGAATTAAAATGTTTAAGAGTATAAGAAGGCCATCTAATCATGGTTCCTAATCCAAGGATCGGTCTGAAGATCAGTTTGATCAATCCAAATAGGTAAAAGTGGTGAAAAAACGGATTTTACAGGATTGATTTTGGTTTCGATAAAACATATTTAAAAATATTAAAAAAGTGGTAAAATTTGATTAACAAATATTAGAAAATTAATAAAAAGGGAAATTTTTAAATAAATAAATAAATAGTCCAAAACCACCAAAAAATTCAAACGTATTGGATGGGATCGGATGATCCAATCGAGTAGACCGATCTACTAATACTGGGCCAATCTGATAATGACCACCCTCTTCAGTACTCTCATTTGCCTCATGTGAGAGATTCCATCCCACACACAACGTATTGGTCTCTTTTTTGTTTTTGGTAAATACAACATGTAGATCTCTTCTCCTCCCTAATAACGTATGTCATAATAGATTATGAGTTATTATTAGGAAAAAAAAAAAGAAGATTACGAGTAGAGTTGCTGGATCTAGTACCTCCTTAATGATGGGAATCCAAGATTAAAGAAGTAAATTTAACGAACAACCAAATAAAATGGCCAAAAGATATGTATGAGGGGCAATTTGTTTAACCACATCTACCCACATTCTGTATTATTATAAAAAAATACCATAGATGATTCTCATTTCTAGTCATTTTTCTAGAGCAGGTGATCTTGATCCATGTCCAACCATAGTGTTTAATGTCACGACTACACAAGTGATCTCAGTCTTTATTGAAACCTATCATATTATGTTCGTCTTATGCGAAAAAGACCTAAGAGATCTATTAGAAACAAAAAAAAGGGGTAGAGTCCAGTTAGTGCCACCCTCTCCAGGGGCAGGGGTTGTGAATCCATTGCAATATCAAAATTAGGAACAATGGTGCATTAAAGTTGGCTCCCAATTTCCACCCTGCAATGTTCTACATTGGTATTCGTTACAGATCGATTGTATCGAGTCGGATTAGAATAGTTTATCTGAAAAGTATATTTTGATCTTTATTAATTTTTTTTGTTTCTATTCTAAAAATACATTTTTTTACTTCTAAAATGATGTTTGATAAATTTGTTTTAAAAACCTTTATCATTACAAATTTTCTCTGCCCTTTTATCTTCCTTTGTTTTTATATTATTTTGTATCGATCACGATGAATACCAATATGATCAATACAACAATACTAAAACTAGGAACCATGATTAGACTAGGTACTTGACTTTTAATGAAAATGTTATTATTGTTAGGCCATTTTCATCTTTAAAAAAAAAAAAAAAAAAAAACAACAGCAATATCATTATCAATTTCATTTTTTTTTAATGCAACCATTCATTTCTTAAGATAAGATGTCGAAAGGGCATATGTGTAAAAGTGCAAATTAGGAGCAAAATCGACGATGATCGAAACGAGAACACATAATAATACATGCAGTGGGAAACAAACGGTGTTGGCTGGGAGTTGAGAATAATATGAGCATGCGTAATTGTCGCTTGTCAATATATACATCTATTTGATTGCCACGTGGGGGATTCATCCATCGGACTTTGTTTTTTTGATAAAATCCATCGGACTTCTCAAGGACGCAGCTGAGCTTGACAGAAAACTATAGGCCGTAGTTATCAACACCGGAAACCGATCCAGATGGTGGAAAATCTCTTCAAAATCCCCTGGTAACGGACAGGGAGGGCCACATGGGCAGGGCAGGACCGGATTCTTATCACCTCCGGTTTCCATCCCCCAGTTATTTCCCAGTTATAGTCTCAAAAGATGACACGTGTCATGTGAAAATCCAACCGTCCATTTTGAATTTTGAAAGTTAACCTTGGTAAACCCTAACCAAGGCCAAACCGAGAATGAGGTTATGGTGTTTCCCGCCTTTACTCACGTTACTCATCCTCTCTCACTATCCCCTCTCACGAATCCTCACGGTGACCGGCGTCGGCGATAAAAGAGACAGGGTCTGTTCTCACGGCGTCGGCGACAGCAACTGTTAGGTTATCTTCTCCCTACCGCTCTCACAGACCATGCGATGGTGAGAGAAGGGACTCCTGTTCTACCGTTACTCATCCTCGCTCACTGATCCCCTCTCACGAATCCTCACGGTGATCGGCGTCGGCGACAAAGGAGACAGGGTCTGTTCTCACAGACCATGCGATGGTGAGAAAAGGGACTGGGGATAAAAATCTTCTCGCTTCCCCTGCTCTGAATCCTTAGGACAGCGACAAAGGAAGAGAGACTTCTCTTCTGAGATCCCCGTTGCACATCTGTCTCTGTTTCAGCCGACGGCGGAAGGAAATACCGTCGGTTCATGCTCTGCATCCTTAGGCGACGGCGACAAAGGAGAAACCACAGGAAGGTACTCCATCTGTATATTGTGTTTTTTTTTTTGGGTGGTAAAATCTGTATATTGTGTTTGAACTATGCCTAATATTGAAGGATAGTGGTAGTCCTTGGTCCTTTGATAAAAAAACACTGCAAAAGATTCTTTGTGTGGAAGTATTGAACTTTTGAAACCATCTGTTCACATAAAGTTCTGGTTGATTGAATCCAAAAAAAGTTTCAAAATTACATAATTCATATAGAGTAGTAGTCCTCGATCCCCAACCCAATGACCTTTAATGGTCTTCCCACGGTTCCACCACCACGTTCCATAGTTCCCACCTTCACCACCACCGTTGTCATCTTCAATCATCTTCTCTATATTGTGAGTTTGAGATGTATTTGGGCTAAGCTAATAGCTATAGCTTCTCCAAAATAGTCCCATGTACATAATATCATCATCCTTCAATAGTGAGCAGGGGCAGTACTGAGTACTGTGTAGTGAGTAGTTTTGGTTATCCATTTGTGTCCTTATGACCGACCACCTGAATCTGGCTAGATCTGATATACCTTAACTACAAACTAATGAGCATCAGATGAAAAAAATAAAAAATTAAAACCAACTTAGCTCATCAACTGATCTGATCATCAAATGCAGAGAGACCCCACAACACATTTCAAGAATCAACACCTCTCTTTCTCCTCAACCTACCCCCAAAGTATACGAAAAAAATCAGATGGGTTTATTGTTTGTGGTCCATCTCAAATTTTCAATCATCATACCAGAATTCTTGCCAATTGCCACTGCAATTTTAATGGGTCATTGCCTCTCATAAGTGGGTGTCTGTCCTTGCCTTTGTTAAAGGTTTTTAATTTACTGTCCTACAATTTCATTCCTCCTTTGGATCAGCAATCCAGCTCTCATCATCCATTGCTTAAGATTGAGTACTATGTCTTAATTGCTTTATAATTTGCTCTGTGAATGAATTCTCTGTAGCAAATAGCAAAGGCTAAAGGGGGAGGAGTGGATGGTTTTTTCAACTCTAAGTCCCTCAACTCTTACAACAAACTACTTGATTGCTTCAGTAGTGATGCATCTTTTGAATTAAAGATAGCCCACTTCAAGACTCCATCCATCTATCCATCGCTTTTAATTTCTTCCCAACTCTTCAGTCTTCATTTTAGTCTTCCCCACAATCTTTATTTTCTTAGTGCTCAGTTATCATCACTCCCTTTTTCAGTTTCTCTATTAATCTTTGAGTTCATTAAAGGTTCTGATCTTTTGAAAGTAATTAAAATCTTTAATTTTTATGTTTGTTTTTCTTGTTTCTTAATGCTGAATCCTCTTGATTCTTCTTTCACAGGATTTCTTCAAAGAGGCAACCTTGAAGATGGGCCAAAGCCGACGAACCTGAATATGGTGTGATGAGGCATAAAACACCCCACCTATCAAAGGTTGCCACATGACCGACCCGACCTCAGTCCGAGAACCGAATTGGGCCTAGCAGGAAACCGGGCCGACCCCATCTCCGATAAGTCACCTGACAGAGCCAGACTCGCGCAAGCTAGCCGGTGGCTGAGGTCGAACTCATACAGGTCAGCCATAGACTCCTGGCCGAGCTTATGGCCGAGACCAACCTCTCGGGCCGACCTCTCTTGCCGACCTCCTAGGCCGAGCCCCCCTCCACTGAAGCTTCCATAGCGCCCCACCGGGGATCTCCGGGCCACGTAAGCGCATCCCGAGAATCACGGGATAAGGATCGAGCCACGATCCCAGCGCAACACGGAATTGCACTCTACATGGACTCTTACCTTAATAAGAGCCCGACCCCGAAAATAACTCTCCACTCCGCTCTACGCGAGAGAACCTTCCGAAAGAAGGACTCCTACCATACTAGGACTCTCCCAACCGCCTCATCTCATCCTCACTCTATAAATACCCAGGTATGGAGCACCATTCCTTATCTCGCTTTTTACTAGCTGTTACGCTGTTGCACTGGTGATCTAACTTGAGCATCGGAGAGTCCTAGGCCGGAGCCACACCGGCCCTCTTGTGCTCATCACTTGGTCCTTGCAGGCTCATCCGTGGGCGAACCAAGAGTCGGAGATTTCCACACGCAATAGATTTGGCGTCGTCTGTGGGAACGACATCAGCAAGCATCGTCGTTTCTACCAACTTCAAGAGCAACAATAATGGTGCACACGAGATCAGGGCAGCATGGCTCGACTTCCAACACGGACGAGCCACAACCAGTTGGGCAGACGAGGCGATCACCGCCCCCCGAAGCCTCTCGGCAGGGGATAAACAGAAGACCCCCTCGGGCAGGGGGTGCGCAGCCCATCACGGGCACCATGATCAGTCCCATTCCCCCACTGGAGGGTGGGAATGGGGGAGGTGTGCTAACCACGGCCGCGGCTGACCGGGTACAGGCCGAGCCAAGCTTGGACGGGATGGGCCTACCAGCGTCGCCGCCCTTGTCGGAGAGTTTGGACCCCGAAGCCCCGGTAAATAATCGACAAGTTATGGACTTGCAGTTGCAGATGCTCCACACCAACGAGATGCTGCGCACCTTCATGAACCAGATGGCCAGAGGTGGGCTGTTGGGCCAACCACTGGTCGCGCCCCCTCCAGCTCCGGTTTGTTCAGAGAGAAACTTATAGTAAAATGGTGGCCGGCGTAGGGCCGAGCCTAGCCGAGCCGCGTCCTCACACCCGTCTCGTCAGAAGACTCCACCTCCAAGCCCTAGTAGAGGCGCTCGGCGGGATGAGTAAGAGCATTGCCGAAGCCCGGGAATAGGGCAGGAAATTGAACCAGTCGGCTCGGTAGCAAGGAGGTCAGTATTTTCTGGACGGCTCAGAGAGGACGGACAGCCGAGGAGAGTCCGAGAACAAGGGAAAGAGCCGAATGAAAGGCGCGCTGAGAGACAAGGAGAAGGATCTCGTTGTACCCCCCGGCGTCAAAGCTTGCCTCCCCGAGAAGAACAACAGGGGAGCCCCCGTGGGTCCAACTTCCAGGAGGAAAGAAGAACAAGGAAGGATGGTGCGGACTGAGCTGACCAGAATGGCCGACCACAATGGGACAATCGACCCTACCCACCTCGGGCTGAGGAGCCGATTGGCAGAGCATCTAAAACCGAGCTGGAGAGGCGGCTACTAGACTTGGCGGAGCAAGTGGAGGGGTTGAAGAAATAAGCGACCCCGGACCCCTATTCGTTGGTCGGGCGTCACCCATATCCTCTTGAGATCATGACCGCGCCACTATCGATCGGGTTCAAACCTCCCCCGTTCGACCGATATGACGGGACGACCTGCTCGACGGATCAAATCAACTACTTTAATGCGATGATGACCATGTACGGAGGAACCGAGATCGTTTCTTGTCGAGCCTTCCCTGCATCCCTGAAGGGCGCGACGACCTCATGGTTCTCCTGGTTGCTGCCGAACTCTATAACAAGCTTCGCTCAACTCTGTCGAGCCTTCGTCACACGCTTTCAGAGTAGTATGAAACACAAGAAGACAACGGTCAACCTCCTCAGCGTGAAGCAAAGGCCCGACGAGTCGATCCGAGCTTTCGTCTCCCGCTCCAACAAGGAATCATTAGACATCAAGGATTTGGATGAGGCCACGGCCCATACGGCTATGAGCAACGGACTGGCCGACATGGACCTCATCAAGGACTTGGCCCGGAAGCTGACCAGAAACCTGGCCAAGCTCTTGGAGAGATGCAATGAATTTGTAAATATGGTCGAGGTCCTCCAGGCTCGGAAGGGAAACGAAGGCCTACTCGACAAGAAAAGGTCGACAACAGGCGACCGTAGGGAAGATAAACAGCCCAGGATGGATCGCCGAGCCGACAGGTCAGATCGAGCGCGGAGCCTCGATTACACCCCACTGAATACCTCCCGCAAGGAGATTTTGATGCAAATACAGGATGGTGGGTACATCCGCTGACCCCGACAGATGCAAGCTGGGTCATCTCAGAATCCCAACAAATATTGTCAGTTCCACAAAGACACCGGGCACGATACCGAGGATTGTTATCAGCTGAAAAGAGAAATTGAAGAGCTGATAAAAGCGGGCCATTTGAAGCGATATGTCAAAGGAGGCCGTGAAGAGCGTGGGGGTCGACAGTCTGAAGAGCGGGATCAAAGAAGAGCCGAGCCGAGGCCCGAAAATAGGCGAGTCGAACGAGATGAAGATAAAGTCCGAGCTGAGAAGAATGAGGACGGGTCCGGGCCGAGCAGTGATAAGGGAGCTCCCATATACACTATCCTTGGAGGGCTCGGGCAAGAGACTACTCGAAAGGCTAAGACAAACGCACGGTTCATCGGAGTTGCCGAGATGCCCACCAAGAAGCTCAAGCCGACGGCGACGATCTCCTTCACCGAGGCCCACCTCGAAGGTATAAGTTTACCTCATGATGATGCTTTAGTGGTGCAGGTAGAAATTACGAAGAGACCCGTCCATCGTGTATTGGTCGATACCGGCGCATTCGTGGACCTTATGTCACTAGACGCGTACCGATAATTTGGCTTCGGCGACGAAGCGCTCAAGCCGGAAGGTACCTCACTTCATGGGTTCTAGGGAGCTGCCACGACCATCAAGGGCTCAATCGACCTGCTAGTCACGATTGGGCAAGCTCCATGCCAGGCGATGATCCAAGTCAAGTTCATGGTAGTACGGTCGGTAGTGGCTTTCAACGCCATACTCGGTTGTCCTTCATTGACCGCTCTCCAAACCATCATCTCCCCGTCGCACTTGAAGATGAAGTTCCCCACCGAGAATGGTGTCGGCGAGGTCCGAGGCGACCAGAAGAAGGTGCGGGAGTGCTATGCTACTTTTGTCAAGCAAAACAAAGGCAATGTCCGAGGAATGACAATGTGCGTCGAACACCTCCCCGAGGATCAGCGGGATGAGCTTATCGAGAGGAGAGGACGACCCGTGGAAGACCTGATCCCATTACATCTCAGCGAAGATGACCCAGCAAAGGTGGTCCAGCTCAGATCGTTACTGAATGAAGATCAAAGGAATCAGCTCGGAGCTTTCTTAAGGGCAAACGCCGATGTCTTCGCCTGGTCGGCTACCGACATGACAGGCATACCCAGGCATATAGTTGAACACCGGCTCCATGTAGATCCAGGTCAAAAACCAATTCGGCAGAAGAGAAGGAACTACGCACTTGATCGACAAACCGCGATCAAATAAGAGGTGGAGAAGCTTCGCCGATCAGGGTTCATCCGAGAAGAAAAGTTTCCGACCTGGTTGGCTAACGTCGTCATGGTCCCCAAACTGAACGGGAAGTGGAGAATGTGTGTCGACTACACCGACCTCAACAAGGATTGTCCAAAAGATGAGTACCCGCTACCTCGAATCGACCTCCTGATCGACGCCACGGCAGGTCACGAGATGTTGAGTTTCATGGACGCGTATTCCGGCTACAACCAAATCATGATGCATAAGGAGGACGAGTCATACATGGCATTCCGAACTGACCAAGAAAATTTTTGCTACAAGGTCATGCCGTTCGGATTGAAAAACGTCGGAGCAACATACCAGCGGCTCGTGAACTATATATTCCGCGACCAAATCGGAAGAAACATAGAAGTCTACGTGGACGACATGTTGGTGAAAAGTTTGAAGGCCGAACACCACTTGGCCGACCTGGAAGAAGCCTTAGGCTTATTGAGGAAGAACCAAATGAAGCTGAACCCCACCAAGTGTGCATTCGGCGTGACCTCGGGAAAGTTCCTCGGCTTCATGGTCTCTGTCAGAGGCATCGAAGCCAATCTGGCAAAAATCAGGGCCATCCAAGAGATGAGCCCTCCCAGGACGATCCGAGAAGTACAGAGGCTAAACGGACGAGTGGCGGCATTGGCACGATTCATGTCGAGATCGGGCGACAAGTGCCTACCGTTCTTTAAGGCCCTTAAGAATATCCGGAACCCAAAGGACTTTATCTGGTCGGACGAATGTCAGGAAGCTTTTGAAGAGCTGAAGAAATATTTGGAGAACCCGCCTCTTCTCAGCCGACCCGAGCCAAAAGAGGAGCTTCAAGTTTACTTAGCCGCTACCCCTGTAGCGGTCAGCGCGGTGTTGATTAGGGAAGAAAGTCAAACTCAAAGACCCATATATTACATCAGCCACGTTCTTGTCGATGCCGAGATAAGATACTCCGGGTTCGAGAAAGTAGCATTCGCTCTTGTTACGGTCGCAAGAAAACTAAGGCCGTACTTCCAAGCTCATCCGATCGCGATACTGATCGACCAGCCCCTCAAGAAGATATTGCATAAACCCGACGTTTCAGGACTGCTGATCACCTGGGCGGTTGAGTTGAGTGAATACGATATAAGCTATCGTCCGAGGACGGCGATAAAAGGACAAGCCCTTGCCGAATTCATCGCCGAATGCACAGGGCCAGACCTTGAAGTCGAGGAAGAAAAGACAGTAGAAGAGGTCGGGGCTACGGTCGACCCGACTTGGACCATGAATGTCGACGGCTCAAGCAACTCCGGAGGAAGCGGGGCCGGCCTGATACTGGTAAGCCCCGAAGGGTTTCTGATCTAATATGCCCTGAGGTTCAAGTTTCCCGCCTCGAACAACGAGGCCGAGTATGAAGCCCTCCTAGCTGGACTTCGAGTCAACAAAGCAATGGGCGTAAAGCGGTTGAAGGTGCGGGGAGACTCCCAACTCGTGGTCAACCAGGTCAATGGAGACTATGAGGCGAAAGACGAAAGGATGATAGCTTACCTGAGCCGAGCACGAGATCTGATTTCCAAACTCGAGCACTTTGAGATGACTCGAATACCGAGAAAAGGGAATGCCGCGGTTGACTCCTTGTCAAGGTTGGCCGAGGCCGACCTCCAATATCTGAGCCGATCAGTATGCATAGAAATCTTGGAAAAGCCCTCCTTACAAGAAGACAGCGTAAAGCACATTGAAGAGGACCGGCCAACCTGGTTGGACCCCATTGTCAACTGCTTGGAGAATGACCTGCTCCCGGAGAATCGAGACGAAGCAAGAAAGGTCAAGATCTGAGCTTCCAAGTACACCATGATTGACAGAGTGCTCTACAAAAGAGCAATCTCGGCCCCTCTTCTCCGATGCCTTGGACCGAAGGGAGCCGAGTATGCCTTAGCTGAGGTGCATGAGGAAATATGCGGGAGTCACATGGGTGGCCGAGCTCTTGCATACAAGATGCTTCGCAAGGATTTTATTGGCCAAGAATGCAAGAAGAGGCCATGAGGTATGTGAAGTCGTACGAAAAGTGTCAACTGTTTGCACCAATCCTGAGCCGACCAGCAACAAAGTTGACCTCAATGCTGAGCCCAATCCCTTTCGCTATGTGGGGAATGGATATTCTCAGAGATTTCACCTCGGCATCGGGAAACAGGAAGTACGTGGTAGTGGCGATCGATTACTTCACCAAGTGGGTCGAGGCCGAGCCCCTTGCAACCATCACCGAGAAGAACATGGAGAAATTCTTCCGAGATAAGGTCATCTACCGGTTCGGGCTACCGAAAGTGCTCATCACAGATAATGGCACGCAATTCAACAACCCGGCCTTTCGAGAGTTCTGCGAACACTTCTACATTGACTTCCGACCCGTCTCAGTAGCTCATCCGCAAGCAAATGGACAAGTAGAAGTGTCCAATCGAACATTACTCGCCGGCATTAAGAGAAGGTTAGATGAGGCCAAAGGAAGATGGGTGGAAGAGCTCCCAAGTGTCCTATGGGCATATAGGACGACAGTAAGAACACCAACCGGGGAGAGTCCTTTTCGCCTCGCTTATGGGACCGAAGCCCTCGCCCTGGTCGAAGTTATGGCATTGTCGTACCGAGTGCTCAACTTCGATAAGAAGACCTATGAAGATGGACTGAGAGCCAACCTTGACTTCCTCGACGAAGTTCGAGAAAATGCCCTACTCCGGAACACGGCATACCAATAGAGGACGGCAAAGTACTATGACTCAAGAGTAAAAGAGCGGCACTTCCGTCAAGGGGACCTTGTCCTCAGAAAGCTTAGCGCATCCCAGCCAAGGTAGCAAGGAAAGTTAGCACCAAACTGGGAAGGCCCGTACATAGTCTCCAAGCAAATTCGCCTCGGGACATATCGCTTGCAGACTCCGGGGGGCAAGAAGGTACCGAGACCTTGGAACTTGGAAAATTTGAAGAAGTTTTTTTAATAACTGAGCATGCTTGTATTCGGCTTCAGCCCCGACGTTTGATTTAATTAAATAAAGTCTTTCTCCACCACTTAACGTATTGGCAAGCTCCCAAACCAAGTCAAAAGATCGGTCCTCATAGACCTGGCCGACCTCGAAGACCGACCCTCATAGGTCGGCAACCAAGTCGTAAGACCGGTCCTCATAGATCTGGCAGACCTCGAAGACCGACCCTCATAGGTCGGCAACCAAGTCATAAGACCGGTCCACATAGACCTGGCCAACCTCGAAGACCAACCCTCATAGGTTGGCAACCAAGTCGTAAGACCAGTCCTCATAGACCTGGCCGACCTCGAAGCTCGACCCTCATAGGTCAGCAACCAAGTCGTAAGACCGGTCCTCATAGACCTGGCCGACCTCGAAGACCGACCCTCATAGGTCGGCAACCAAGTCGTAAGACCGGTCCTCATAGACCCTGGCCGACCTCTCAAGAGCAAACTCCCCCTTTGGCCAAGCCTAACAAAGTTTGAAACCAAGCTAAGGCATTACGCTCGGCCAGGAAGGCTGCTCGGCCACGCGCCAGCTTATATGATAGCCTGTCCAATCGGATCGACGGGAATGGCGAATTAACCAACCAAAGCGAGAATCACGTGGACCTCGGACATGGCATGGCCGAGCCGCCGACCACATGAAGCATGGGTAAAAAATAGACAAGTCCCTAAGCTCGGCTAGCGGAACGACTCGGCGGTTCGGCCACAACCTCAAATGGAACAACGTACACAAGGAAGAGAAGGTTAAGAGTGCTGAGCTAAAATACTTGGACAAATTCTGACAAAAATAGATTTTTTCATTCATTATAGGCCGACTGCTCGGCATGGTTACAAGGTGGGCAGTTGCCCCCCCCCCCCCAAAAAAAAAAAAAAACAACGAACAAAATTTTACATCTCAATCTCCTCGGCGTTGGACTTGGAGGCAACCTCGGCGGTAGGCTCGGCCAGGGGGTCTTGGGGTTCAGCGTCAAGAGGGAAGACGTCGACCTGTGCAGGTTCCTTAAGGGGCAGAGCCTGGGTGACCTCGACTCCCTCCTCATCTCCCAACTCCCTGGTAAAGGTAGTCATGTCGTCATCAAAACGTGAGAGATTGAGCTCGGGATAAACCGCCTTGATCTCGGCCAAAAGATTAGTCCGGCCTACCTCAAAGCCTTCAGCGAAGGGAGGTTTCCTGATCTCGTGGCACACATCAACGTACTCCTTTGATTGGAGATAGTCGCTGATCGCCTCGTCCCTAGCCATGGCCAGGTCCTCCTTGGCCTTCTCCCTCGTCTCGGTAAGCTGAGCCTGTAGAGCCCGGACCTTCTCTTTCTGCTTGATCACCTCGGCCTGAGAGCTCTCCACTTCGGCCTCGGCGGCAGTAAGCTTCTCTTGGGTCTCCCGACGCCTTTGAACAGCATCTTGGGCATCCTGGTAGGCCTTCTGCACTGGACGCACAAGGAGTGGTTCTCGGTCAAGAGCCGCTCAAAGCGAAGCATGGTCTCCACTGCTTTGGCGAAGCCCTGCAAAAAAGCATGAGAACAAAAGTCAGGGTCGACTACACAGGTCAGACCTAATCATAAGTGCCGACCAAGAAACTTACCATGTTGAAATCCTAAAACAGGGTGGAGAGGAGCTCGGGGTCAGACAGCGCCTCGAGCTTCTCCCTGTCGGCCGAAAGCCGACCTGCATTCAGCCATTCCTTGGCATGTACGGCCGACGTCAATGCCTAATCCTCGGGGAAGAGGCGCCAGGTAGGCCTCACAGGAACATTGCTGGTCGAGGCCCTCCCCAAGACATATCAGGAGATGTTGGGGGGTGAAGCCACGGGCGGAAGGCCACCACTCGTCAGATTGACCGAGACCCTCTGACGCTTGGTATCTTTCGGCGGGCTCCTCTCGCCTTTTCAGCCTTTCCCTTTCCTCGAAGACCCCGCTGGGCCTGTACTCTTCTCGGCCTCAAGGCCAACCACAGCGTCTGGCGGGCTCGGCAAAATGGCCTTGCCCTTGGGGGCCTTGGAAGACTCGCTCCGGGACTTCTTCTCAACATTTTTCTTCCTTCGGTCTGCAAGGGTCTCGGCCCTTAGTTGAGCTGTATCCATAGGGGGGATATGGCTGACCACTGCATGAGAAACCAAACGTCAAAAACAAATTAAAAAAGAAATGAAGGCTAGATGAAGAGGTCAGCTCGGGAACAGAAAAGGGATCGGCTAGGGCTCCTACCAGGGGTCATGTGCCACCTTTGAAGAAACCCCTCGTCCTGAAGCCGAAGGACGTCAAAGGGCGGGCGCTGGGGGATTAAGTCAAGAGAGGTCAGCTCATTCTCGGTTAGGGGCAGTACCCTATTGACGTAGTTCAAGTTCATCTCCTTCCACTCGGTTCGGAGAGGGCTGTTTTGAATGGAAGCAAAGAAAAAATGAGGCTTCCAATACTTATTGAAGGTCGGCGTGCCAACCAAAAATTTGTGGCTGCCCAGGGCCGTACTCTTCCCAGATCAGCGACAGAAATAGTACCACCCCTTCTCGGGAGACTTATTCAGGAAGAAGAGCCGAGAGAAAAGCGCCACGCTTGCACCTCGGCCCATCTCACAAAATAAGGCGTAGAAGCCGTACACGACTAGCCAAGAGTTCGGCACCAGCTGACCAGGGGACAGGTGGAAGTGGTCCAAGATCTGGTCCACCAAGACGAGGACGGGGAGCCTGAACGCGTACTTGAAAGGGGTCTCGTACAAAGCCACCTCGTCGGGCCTGATGAAGCAGGCCATCTCCCCGGGGTTAGGAGCTCGGAGCTGAATGTCCTCGGGGATGGCATAGGTCGTCCTCAAATAGTCGAGGTCGGCCTCCGTGATCGTGCTCGGAACGGTGCCGACACTCCCTTCCTCGAGCTCAGGGGCGACAGCGGACGAGCTGACCGAGCCAACCCCCACTTCGGACGAATCTCCCTCACTTGATCCCTCATCGGATGAGGACGACCCAGAGTTCTCGGTTGGGTCTGCGGCGATTGGTTGGGCCGCGTGGTCAAACTCCAGGAGTAACGGAGGCTCGGCCACCTCGGCCTGACGAAGCTCCACTACATCGGGCTCATCCGAGGTCGAGCCCAATAAGTCTATGGTGGGAGAACGAGCAGGGAGCTCTCGGCTCAGACTCGCGCCCTCTGTCGCCCCAGCGAACAGCTCGCCCATAGGACTACTACCAACTGACATACTGGGCGGAGAAGACTTACTGGTTGAAGAAGAGCTAAGGATGAGCTGAGCGCGAACGAAGCAAAGGCCGAGCTGATCACGAACCAGTAAACACCGAGCGCTACAGAGCTGAAGAATCCGAGCTTGCCGAGAAGTCAATAACTTAGAGCAGTGAAGAATGAATAGTTAGGAGTCGCCTATTTATAATTCTTGGGTTGTACTGATCCAACGGCTGAGCAGAACTCAGCATAATTCAACGGCCTAGATCAAAGGACATTTCGAATTCTCGAGCCTGCCATAATGACTCTGTTGACGTGGCACTGACACCCAATCGTCATACCGTGCAACGTCAAATCCGCGGCAAAAAATAAGCTCGGCTCGACCGTAAAAATCTTCCAGATAAACCGACTTGGAAACTTCACTCATCAGTGCCGAGCCGACCCTTGATGAGTGGGGGGCCTGTGATGAGGCATAAAACACCCCACCTATCAGAGGCTACCACATGGCCGACCCGACCTCAGCTCGAGAATCGAATTGGGCTGAGCAGGAAACTGGGCCGACCCCATCTCCGATAAGGCACCTGATAGAGCCAGACTCGCGCAAGCTAGCTGGTGGCTGAGGCCGAGCTCATACAGGTCAGCCATAGACTCCTGGTCGAGCTTACGGCCGAGACCAACCTCTCGGGCCGACCTCCCTTGCCGACCTCCTAGGACGACCTCCGAGGCCGAGCCCCCCTCCACTGAAGCTGCCATAGCACCCCACCGGGGATCTCCGGGCCACGTCAGCACATCCTGAGAATCACGGGATAAGGATTGAGCCACGATCCCAACGCAATACGAAATCGCACGCTACATGGACTCTTACCTTAATAAGAGCCCGACCCCGAAAATAGCTCTCCACTCTGCTCTACGCGAGAGAACCTTCCGAAAGAAGGACTCCTACCATACTAGGACTCTCCCAACCGCTTCATCTCATCCTCACTCTATAAATACCCAGGTATGAAGCACCATTCCTCATCTCGCTTTTTACTAGCTGTTACGCTGTTGCACTGGTGATCTAACTGGAGCATCAGAGAGTCCTAGGCCAGAGCCACACCGGCCCTCTTGTGCTCATCACTTGGTCCTTGCAGGCTCATCCGTGGGCGAACCAAGAGTCGGAGATTTCCACACGCAACAGGTGTTCATGCAGTAAGGCTTGGCAACGAGGACTTACTGTTTTCTACTTGAAAGGCTTAGAATGGTCGAGAGCCAAATGGTGGAGAGGGGGTGGCGGTCATTTTTAGTGTTGCAAGGGCCCTGAGGACTTACTGTTTTATATGTGCGAGGCTTACAACTCCTCTTCCAATTTAGCCATTGTATGATGCAACTATTGTTTTCTACATTACAATAAGGCTATGAAAGGAGCTTTGGAACCTTTGTTTGATATAGTTGTTATTTTTTAATTGATTTTTTTGGGTAGTGAAATCTTTGTCTTTTGGATAGAAATCAGAAGCATCAAATAGGAGCGCTCCAAATTCTGAACCTGTAAGTTGCCAAAATACATTGAATGTTAGAAGCTCCAAATTTGAGCAGATATGTATAAGGTTATAAAACAAGAGGAAAAAAGAAAGAAAGTGAAAAGAAATTCAAAAGAAAAACACTAAGAAGAAGAAAGCCCATGAATTCGTTCTCATTGCAATAAAAATGTACTCATCATATTTGGCCAATAGTATAAGTAAAATCTCAAACTGAAAACCCATGAATTTGTTCCAATAAAACTCATAAAATGAAAAGACAAAGCATAATAACAAAATTGCTTACAAATTATAGTTCTATTGGGAATTATAACAATAACAATATGTACCATACCAAAGTTGGGAAAATACGGCCTTCTAACAGTCATGATCAAGGTTAATGAAGGCTTAAATTTCAAGAGTGGCATGTGTGTTGAGAGCTTGATCTCTTCTCACATGGACTCCTCTATGTGTTGTTACATGGTAACATTCACTAGCCTTAAGGAATCTTAGGTTTACCCTGTGGAATTATATCAAATCAGAATTTCTGACCCCAAGACCAACACCAAACACATAACTAGCAGCAAGGTTTCTTCTCCTGGAGGCTCAAGTTGGTTGAGAAGATTAACAACATTATTCAAGACACGTATCTGGGTTTCTCCTCCCAGAGTTCGGTTTGTGTAATAGTAATAGCGAAAAAGAAAAGTTGAAGATGTTTCGTTGAAGAAAATGATACCTTATCAAACCATGAGATGTAAAACCCACACGCTCTACAAGAAAAACTCAACCATTTTTTCTACAGGGCCAGAGGAGATGGTATTTTTAATGAACGAAAGCAATCGATGATGGAAGAAAAACAAAACGAACCTCAGCTATTGGAGAAAACTGTTAGAACAGGGCCACGACGGTGTTTCATTCGCAATCGATTAGAACAGAGTCACAGAGGTGTGAGAGAGGCATCAGAAGTCTCTCTTCACTTCATTTGTTGTCGTCGTTTATTGGGCATCTCCGATTTCACTGTCGCAGGGTCTCATAGAGCAGGACTGGGTAGAAATAGCTTCCTTTGCAGCCGTCGCCATGAACAGACCCTGTCTCCTTCGTCACCCGATGCCGGTCACCGTGGAGATTCGTGAGAGGGGATCATGAGTAACCCGAGACAGACGCGGCAAACACTTTTTTTGTTTTGGGTAGAACAGGGAGTCCCTTCTCTCACCATCGCATGATCTGTGAGAGCGATAGGGAGAAGATAACCCTAACAGTTGCCATCGTCGACGCCGTGAGAACAGACCCTGTCTCCTTTATCGCCAACACCGATCACCGTGAGGATTCGTGAGAGGTGATCAGCGAGAGAGGATGAATAACGCGAGTCAGGGGCAGGAAACACCATAACCTCATTCTCGGTTTGGCCTTGGTTAGGGTTAGCCAAGGTTAACTTCCAAAATTCAAAATGGATGGTTGGATTTCCATATGACACGTGTCATCTTTTGAGATTGGAACTGGGGAAATAACTGGGGGATGGAAACTGGAGGTGATAAGAATCCGGGCAGGACCAGGAGGGATCCATTCTTATTTACTTACTATGCAAAGTTATGAAAAGTGGAGAGAGAGACTAATTAATGACTGAAGACATGACAAGTGATAAGGGATTAACGGTAGTGTGGTGGGTCAAATCGAGTTGCTGTAGAGAGAGATAGAGTGAGAGTGAGTGTTGAGCTCCAAAGGCTCAATCCAAAATCGGATGCCTCTGAGTCAGGCTATAACAGGGTCAGGTTGGGTCGAGCTTTTTAAAATCCCAATCCAATTTTGAATTTTCATAGTTGATCTTGGGCCCAGGTCCAATCATGTTGGGCTTAGTTCAGGCCAAGCCCACCTTGATTGGCACTGATTGATCGAGTTGGGTTGGGTCAGACTGGCCCTGATTGATTCTAACCCTAATTTGCCATCCAAGGCCAAACTAAACCTGACCCTAACCTTGACCCTGGCTGATCCTATAAACAATTAAATATGAAATTTTGAAACGTTATAGAGTTTTAAAATTCAGAGCTTAAAGTTGGTTATCAATACAAAGAACTCATACCTTTCAACATAGATAATTTCAAACGCTGTACGTAAAACCAATAATATGCGTAGCTACAATTAAACAAACAAACAATCTACTAGCTAGAACCTTAACTGGGTTTTCTGTTTCTGGTTATGATTATCCTCCAATATTGTTTTATAGTTCATTTTGAGAAATGATCAAATTCTATTGAAGGGTCATATATGTAACCTGAAGCTGAATGGCTGATCCATTTATTAACCGGCTTGGATTGGATGGGGCAATTCAACCATTCTCCGAATTATGCAGCTCAGGTCCTCCCATATCGAATGCTTAACTCATCAAAACAAAAAAATTGCCATCTTTATCGACCATGATCGATCAGACTTATATATATTTTAGTTGCCAATTAATTTGAAAATTGGATAATGATCACGACTCACGAGAGATAGGAATGCTATACAAATATATATACATATATGACCAACATTAAATCTCATCGGTTTACACTTATATCTTTCAAGAGAGAGAGAGAGAGAGAGAGAGAGAGAGAGCACACCAATGGCCCAAATAGAGTATGTATTTGAAGTAGAGAAGTCTTTTCCAACCAGTGCTAGCTACTGCTAATTTCAAAGTTTCACTTCTCTCTCCTTCCTGTTCAGCCCGGCCGGCCTCCACCAACAGGATTTATTGTTGGGTTTGGTGGTTTTTATCTAGACCAGTTGAAGTAATTGAAGGTTATATATGTTCAAAGGTCTAGATGGCGGGTTAATGGAGAAAGTAGAAAATTTTATTGGTGTTAGACAATTTCTATCCGAGTCCAAAGTCCATGTGTGCAGTGGATTTTCTCTAGCATATATGAGAAGAAGAAAGAGAGGTAGTGAGTGGAAGCTTTCAATGTTGAGTCTTCTAAGAGATTCTTTGCTTGAGGTTTTCATTGATCTATTGGATATAGTATGTGATTCTTTTAGTGTTATTCTATTTTGAGCATCTTTGAAGGTAGGAAACCATTGGTTTCTTTCGGTATATATATATCTCGGACCTTAATGCGCGCATAACTACTTCAGCTATGAATTGATGTTTCTTTCTACTTAATGCTGCCAAAACTAGATTGAACTTTTTTTTTTTTGGTTAATCTAGTTGTTTTCACATTTGTTTTCTTAGACTTGTTTTCAGGAGTAGTTCAAGCCCTAATCGATCTAAGCTAGGGGTGTTAGAACGAGATGGATGGAAATTTGTCATTGTGAATTGCTCGCAACTCACACCCATGAGGCCATGACCCATTCCCCTCACATATCATCAACTATACTATGCACTGGCAGCTGCATGCTACAACTTAAAAGAGTTGGATATGTCATGGATATATCTCCCTAGCTAGCTCCTCGGCCCCTAATACAGTTATTAATTAATTGCCTACCTATGATTTTTCAGAACCACAGTCCTTGTAAACCTTGCTGGCCGGTAGCCCCCAGAAATCTCACTTCTTGTCCTACCTCTTCAATTCCTTGTATGTATATTCCTGAGGATAATTAAAAAGGTATGTACTCCTCCCTCATCAAAGGAGGTCTGTGTGGCTGAACCATCTTCTCCTAATTAAGGATCTATTGATGACACCACTGTTGGTCAAACAACGGTCCAAGGATCAAACCATGGTTCCCTAGGAAAACCAATATGCAGAAAAATTAGGGTTTTGCACACCCTGGGTTATCCCATGGTATCCCATGGGTGCCCCATTAAATTTTAGGGTTTCTCATGGTCGCCCATGGGAACCCTGGTGCATCCCTATTAGGGTTTCTCCTTCCCTATTGCGTCCCATAAAATTAATTATCACAATAGGGACGGAGTAATTTGTCTCTAGTCTATCACATGGTAAGAGGGATCCATCCCATACTTGAATGCGCAACGGAAATTAATCGATTCGAGTTTCTTTCGCATCCCATAAATATTAATAATCAATTAACAGAAGGAATTAATAAAGAACTGCTAACCTGGTGAGCCTCAAGTGTTGCTCCTCCAATAGACAGTGGTTCTTCCTCCAGTGAGAGCTCCAAGCAAACAGATCTGAACCTCCAATGGTGCTACCAAGGTTCTACACGCCAATCCCAGATGCCCTCAAACTCCTCAGCACAGATCTAGGGTTTCACAAACCCTAACTCTCAAACACAGGTGAGAGAAGCAAAAAGAAGAAGAGAGATCACAAGAGGGAGAGAGAAACCAAAAACGTAGGAGAGAGAGTATCTGCTCCAAAAACGTGGAGAGCTGCTCTCTTCTGCGTTTTATGGTCCCCTATTTATAATAATAGGGTTTAATTAAATCCTAGATAGATTTAATAGAGCCCTAGTAAGAGTCTGACTCTCTCTCTCTCTCTTAGTCTGGCAGTTCTGTTTAAACTCAAAGTGCTACACAGGTAAAGAAGCAGAATCTAATAGGGAAAGTATTAATTAGATTCTTTATTTAATTATTAATGGATAATTATAATTAGCACCAAATCCATTAATTAAATAAAGAGTCAATTAAATTAGCAAATTCCAAATAACTCCCTATATGATAACAATTTATCATATACAACCCCCCACTAATCGACACCATCATTATGGAATCTAAGGCATGTACACATGTACTGCCAAACCCCAATCCATAGTACATGTCCATATAAGAGCGTCTGTGCATCCGATCGGGTCCCGCAAAACTCGATAAAACACTTTATTTGAAATAACTATAAATAATGTATCATTTTATATAAAATAAATTTTGCAAAACCATTTCCAAAACGGTACTGGATCCAGATTTTGATCCGACCATGCATAGACAATCTCTATCTTGGTGTTCCCCAATCGGGCAGTGGTGACTGTGTTGGATAATTCCTTCACTCACAAAAGTGTTCACGCATTCCCAGAACACCGGCTTTGACTCGCTTGAGTCTCAGTCATTGATGAACCAAAGAATGCAATCACACTTTGCAGTGACAGGGTTCCCTCAGGTACAGGGTATCGGTGACACATGCCTATCCCTTCCTACATCTGGCAGTAATACATGAGGAAATCGACAAAGTAGGTTCTTCGCCAATGCACACATCAAACATGTGAGCACTCGCATTCGTATCCTGACATCACATGTTTAGGCATGCCCAATGCGACGACCATATGATAAGGGTGCCCAGCCCAAACCCTAGTCGCGACTACCATTTTAAGTATAACTTACGGCACATAATGCTCAAAAAGTTCATATCGCATGTGACAATATTAAACTAAAATGTATAAATGTTCAATACAAAGGTGAACCGAGTTGAACCGGACCGAACAGGGTTTGATGGACACACACTTGTCCAACAACCACTGCTAGCAGGGCTTGAGACTTGTGTGGGTCCTTTTTTTCTTAATTAGGATTTTTTTTTTTGATAATTTTTTTTTCTTAATTAGGATTTTAGAGCCGAATTTTTATCCTCTCAATTACACTGCCCATACTTGACGTCAAGTACATCTAATAGAAGGAGGTGGATCCCACCTCGGGCAGGGGGTAGGATAGTCATTTCTGCCTCCTCCGTTAGATGTATTTGACGTCAAGTACGGACAGTGTAATTGAGAGGATAAAGAGCCAGGGGGGAAAACAGAAAAAAATTGGCTGTGTAGGGTAGCTAGGTCAGTTTCTTATTAATTTATTAGTGGAAAATGTTGCTTTTTCTACAATGACAAGTTGCTTATTTTGAAAATCTACAATTCGGGGCAGGGATATATCACAGTTTTACAGTTCAAACTTCAAAGCAAGGAGGAGTGTATATATTATGCTTTGGAAGCCTGATATATCATATCATCCAACGTAAATTTAAGAAACGGGGACCCTCTTTTTCTTCTTCTTAGAACATAATCCATGTATGTATGTATTAAATCCAGCAGTGAACTCCAAGTCTCATGCATTACTTGCGTTACTTGGATGCCATCCATCCTCACTTAGCTTATTTAAACAATCACAAGAAATGAAGGAGGTATGCAGCTTGCTTAATTGATTCTCTTCCAGATATCCGAATTTCAGTCGAGAGAGAGAGAGAGAGAGAGAGAGAGAGAGAGAGAGATGGTGAAAAGTCTTAATCTCTCATGGTGGCCTCGTAGGCCTAGCACCATTAATATTCTAGATAGAGAAATATTATTATTCTGCCTTTTGATCATCAATAGTATTTCCAGTCCTATCCTAATTACTTGCTTTGCAGACAATGGGGGTCCTCTCCAGGATACCTGTCCAACGTCGACGACGACGACGACGAAGACGACGGGGCAGCTGCAGGAGGAGGAGGAGGGTGCCATCTTCTTCATCAATGGCTTTCCCTGCAAAAACCCAGCAGCCATCGTAGCTTCTGATTTCAAGACCTCAGAGATGAAGCGTGGAGGAGACACAGACAACTTCCTGCGATCGTCGACGAGCATCATCACGGCAAGGGAGTTCCCTGGGTTGAACACCTTGGGTCTCTCTATTGCCAGAACCGACATAGACGTTGACGGAATGGTACAGCCTCATTCTCACCCCAGGGCCTCTGAGTTGTTGTACGTTAGAAAGGGTGTTGTGGTTGTTGGGTTCGTTGACACTGGAAAGCAGGTGTTTCAGAAGACGCTTCGGGAAGGGGATGTCTTTATGTTTCCACGTGGCTTGCTCCATTATAGCTTGAATGCCGGTTTCGAGCTTGCCACTATCTTCTCCGTTCTCAACAGCCAAAACCCAGGTGTGGTCAGCATCACTGATGCCATGTTTGGACTAGTACTACTGGATGAGGCGGACACCAGCACCACCTATAATGTGCTAGAGCGGCTGCTGCTGATGATGAATAATAAGTAGGCTTCGTGTTCGTGCCTTCTTCATGGCAGTCTCCTTCCTTCTTTCCTTCCCGATCGAGTGCAGTTAGTTATTCCAATAATGTTTCTATCTGTCCTGTGTAATAGCGTATCAGGACTAGACAATTATTTCTGTCCACAATGGAAATTGAGTTTTACAATTTGAAATTGGGTGCTGATTTATATATGAACACGCGACTGCTAGTAGGGGTGTCTAAAGTTGTCCCGTACTGGTAGGCTTGATCTGTTGAAGCACGAGACCGGCCGAACCGATTATTAAACGTGTTATACTCAAACATCGATCAATTATAATATCGAGCAGCATTAATTGGTGCAAGGTACTGGTCCTATATATAATCATCCGATCGGTCCAGATCGAATACTATGACTGACTGATAACTAACCTTTTATAGCTCTATTAACATGTTTAAGCCTATTTAGCCTATTTTAATCCCAATTATAGCTTGATTATCCCGATTATGGATTGAAACCAATTCATCAAATAGTTAGAAACGTATCCATGCCCTGGCGTACGAGGCCCAATTATCTAGCCAAGTGAAAATGATGCAAGACTTTAAATTGATGGAGACCAATTAGGCCCAATTACCTAAACGGATGGATTTTGACCATTGAATGCCTTGAGGCTTTATGTTTTTTTGCCCGGGGGGTTGGGGGGGTTTGCTAGTTCAAGGGCCACTAGGCCAGGCAAGACCCAGTGAGGATCCAGCAAGGGAGCCCATCGGGCCAACACTAATTTCAATACTTCCACTACTAATAACTATTATATTGCACAAAGGTGGGGGTAAGATAGTCAAATCAACGACATTCCCTAGACTTATGCTAGAGTCCAATTGGCTAGCAGCCTGCCACTGAGTTACATGCTCATCCCCATTGAATGTCATGTCTAAGGCATGTTATGTATTTGGTCCGTTATTAAACTTTAGATTAAGCCGGGTATGTCCATGCACCTCTACTAATGTCTTGTCCATCGGTCCAAAAAAAAGTCTATCCTAATCAAGGGCCCATGGGCCAGGAGGGAAGGCCCATGGAAGGAAGACGGCTCAAACGGTAGCAGGGGAGGAAGCCGGGAAGTTCTCGAGACATGCTTTGCGGTCGCTGCTTTGTAAATAGCACCTGACCAACTGCTTTTCTCATTTTACTACATGACACACTCAGACGGGTCTGAATTTGACACGTAAGCATACATTGGACCTATCAACCTCATCTAACCTGCCACGTGGTTATACTCCCGTTCCTTGAACCTATTTAATCCGCCATTTCTGCCCCTTCTGTATCCTTGCGCAACATACGCCGATTGGTGACGAAACTCTTACCATCCCCTTCGTCCCTTCGTTTCTTTGTCAGGCATCCGAAAATATCTTTACCATACCAGTCTTCAAGTTTAGGTTTCTAGATAGATTTCTAAACTTTTTTTAACTGTAATTCCTTCTTCGATTCTCTCTGTTCAGGGATTGCACTGGTTTCCTGCCTAAGGTATCATTATCTGTACATCTCTCTCTCTATCTCTCATTGCATTTTGTGTACTCTTGTAATGTTCTGATGCATTGATTTGTCATCCGAAAACTGCTATTGTATTCTTCCGGCCATTGCAATTCCTGCGGTG
This sequence comes from Telopea speciosissima, assembly GCF_018873765.1. Classification (NCBI taxonomy): domain Eukaryota; kingdom Viridiplantae; phylum Streptophyta; class Magnoliopsida; order Proteales; family Proteaceae; genus Telopea; species Telopea speciosissima. The sequence continues at coordinate 1,130,327 of NC_057923.1, read as the reverse complement.
GTTCCTTGAATTGGTGACTATTTTATTTTTATAAATGATTGGATTGGACTTGAGTTGCATTCTATCATCATCATTATCACTACTCCCACCATAGCCACAACGTATATTTCGATTTTCCGCCCCTTCAGCTTCCGCCATCGTCTGCATTTTAGTGTCCTTCGGGCTTTGAGTGTTGGATTTATAGTATCTACTGACATATATATATATTGATGTGGGTGGGTGGGTGGGTGGTGGGTACTTTATTGGGGTTCAGCCGTTCCGGGTTTTAGGATATAATGAATCTTCTCGTCGTGGCAGTCGCTTGGGATTCTTTCACGTCCTGATCTCTCTATGCATCTGCCCTCAAATATCCTGCTTATTTCAGTTAGTGATGGCAGATGGGGTGAAAATGATCACTGATCCATTTCTCCTTAATTATGTAATGTTAATTTTAACCGGATTGGAGCTCTAACTTACTTTTCTGGAGCATGAACTTTAGTTTTCGATTTGATCTCTTTTTGTATGGACAAGGCATGAAGGGACAGATATGGTTGATCACATGTTTTTTTGGGTATCCTGATATTTTCCATTTCTCTCCTTGTAGGTAATCGACTCATCATGTTATTCTTTAGTAGGAAGAAATTATTTTAAACCTAGGTTTTGGATATGTGCCGATGTTTCAATCAGTGTTGGTCTATTGACTCCCACAGATTCTTAAGTATGCTGGTCAACTGATGATGTTGAGGACGACAGGATGATTGCTGTTGTACTTTCAGAAGAATATGCTAAATTAGATGGTGCAGTTACTAGACGCCTTTCTAACCCTGCACTTATTCCTGTGAGTTAGCTTGTCATTCTTGATGTCCAAATTTTCACATTTTGGATTTTGATCTGTCTTCTTCTTTAAATTTAGGATACTTTTTCTTCAGATTCTGTTGAAACTACTTGTGTCACTGTCTCGTCGACTGTTGATTATCATTAGAAAATATGTTTGAGGAGATTTTGGTCAGCACACATCCATATTTGAAGTTAGAAGGCACTTTTGATTTCTCTTGGCTCCTATTTGCTTTGTAATGGCTGATTGGCTTCTGAACATACATACTCTTCCTTATACCACCATCATCTGTATATTCCACCATCCATATTTTATTCTTTCTTACTATACTTACCTTTAATGCTTCCATAAATTTCAGATCCATCCATAATGTTCATTTTATTATGGTGATTGATAAAATTATTTACATATTCTTCTCTTTTTCTGACTTATCACTTGAGAAGAATGCAACTGCGTTCTCTCACAGATGAAAGTATTTGAGACAAAAAGTTTGTATTGGGTTTATAGTTGTTAGGTTGTTGCCTAAGCGGCGCTTGGGCGGCAAGGGATTTTTCGAGTCCCGAGGCAACCCATCGCCAAGCTGGTCAAGGTGCTCAGATGGAAGGGAAACAGGGAAAAAGTGTAGGGGAAAAGGAGGAAAGCGGTGTGTGAGTGGGGGAAAGAGGGAGGAAAAGGGGATAAATAAGGGGAAGTCGAAATTAGGAAGGAGGAGGAGGAGGAGGAGCAGTTGCCTCCTGCCACTGCCACCACCATCGCCACAGCAGTAGTAGAGGAAGAGGAAGAGGGAGAAGAATGAAGGAGAAGAGGGTAGAGGATGTGTAGGAAGAAGAAGGAATGGGAGGCGGATGAGGAGGAGGAGGAGGAGGTGAAGGAGGAAGAAGAAGGAAGATGAGATGGAGGAAGAAGAAACAGGGAGGAGAAGAGGAAACAGAGATTTTGGAGGAAGAAAAAGAAGCAGGGAGAAAAAGAATAAGAAGGAAGAGGAGGTAGAGCTACCTACCTGGTCGATGCAGGAGCCTCACTGCTGCAAATCAATGCCAGAGCTTCACCATTGTATGTTGCTGGAGCCTTTTGTCCTGACTCCCAAATCTCAAAAAAAAATAAAATCGGATCTTATAATCACATATAAGTGATGATTTTTGCTTTTACTGTTTTGTGATACATAAGAAATGTATTTATTGTAATACATTAATGCCCACATTTCTCAAACTATTCACCTCTAATACCCCTAAAATAATGTGCCTGCCTTGCCTGCCTAAGCGAAGCCTAGGCGTCCAAGTGGGCTCCCAGTGCCAAGTGTCGCATAGCCCCCATAATAACTATGGTTGGGTTCTTAAAATGAATAAAAAAGGTTACATATTTTCCAAATTAACTCGTTCATGGGAAAAAGACAACTGTTGTAACAAATTATAAGTTCAAAATTTCAAAATTTCTAGATTTACCTGTTTTGTGTTCTCTTCAGCTCCTCTTGGCAATGGTATGTCCTTGAGCTGCCTTCCTTTTTTTAATCAATTATACATAGAAATATGAAGATGGATTCTTACTGTAATAATCACATGGCAATTGCCAATGTCCAATTGCCAACTAATTTCAAAGATTAGTGGTATGTGAGTTACTGAACTTTTTTGTGTTTGTTTATGGTCTTTTACCTTCAGATATACAGTGCAACGATTTGATAGATGGCTCATTGGGATAGATATAGATGAACAATGCCCCTCCCCTCTTTTGTAACTTTAAGTTCGCTAGAATGTAGACTAGTTTGACCTCATTGGCAATCATCAAGTAAGACATTAATTTTAGTCATTTTTAATGGTTTGCATACTCAATTTATTGTGAGTAGGTATTAAGGGATATATATATATATTGTTGTCACCAAGTAGGTGAACTAAGAAGTTGTAACCTTACTTTTTTGCCCCTTGTCTTATTCCCAAAAGTTACTTTAGTAATGGGTAACAAAAGGTTTTCAAAATAAGTTGAAAGTGATTTATCATTATGTCATTTTCAAAAGATGTCACTGTCCATGTGAAATGACTAGATTATCCAGATTATCCCTACATTAAATAACTTTTGGGAATAAGACAAGGAGCAAAAAAGTAAGGTTACAACAAGATTTTCCATATATATATATATATATATGTTACCTTTACTGAAAAATAGAAAAGCTTGTAAATCAAACAGGAGCTGCTGGGTTTGGGATCAAAGTTCAATCCTGAATGAAGGGAGTTAGTGGCCCTAACACATACCAAAATGAATATGCTGTGAGAATTAGTCAAGCTAGTGAGATGATCCTTAGATTAATCAAAGACTTTACTCCTTGTGAAGTCATATAGAAAAAGAATTCCTGGACCAGCATGTCCACTCAGATGGCATGTCACCAAGCAAACAAGAGTGTGGATCTGTCTAATTAGATGAGAAAGACTTCATGGGCCACCTTGACCTAAAAGAAAGGATCCAAATTTCTACTGATTAACCTTCAATCATGAGCCATTTAGTGCTGCATGCATGGCCATGAAAATAAATACCATTAAGGACTAGATTCTCAACCATAAGTAATGTAGTCCTAGGTAGGAGTAATCCCACTAGGAACCAGGGTAATAGGATCTCTTAACAAGGCTGGCCGATTGGGACAGCTTAGGCTAATTAGGGCAGAATTAGGGTTATGGTTAGGGTTTCGACTTAGGGTTTTATTTGTTAATGATGTGCAGAATTTTATGAGTCTAATGGTATAAGTTGGATCAAATTTGGTTGAGGTTGGAATTCTAGGGTTTTGGGTAGGATGCCTTATGAAAATGGACTGTTTGTAAGATCTAGGGTTTAGGGGCAGATTTTAGGAAAGAGGTTTATAGGGTATTAATGGGCAGGTCTAGGGGATTATTTTGGTATAAAGAAGTTAGGGTTTGGATGAGTTACAAAATTCTGCAATTTAGGGCAGAATTGGATTTAGGGTTTTGGGGTTCTAATGGATCTATGGATTAATGGAAGGGGTGATAATAGGAGTAGATGGAGCTTAGGTTAGAGGATTAGAAGAAGAAGGTTAAATGCTGAATTAATAAACTACTTACTTGAAAGATTAAATCTTCAATGGTAGCAGCTTTGAAGAACTAGAAGAAGGACCTCCCGATCTACAAGATGCAAGGAGTCGATCGGAGTCCACCAATCCCTTCACCTTGATATTACCCACAAGGTAGCCTTGATATTACTCACAAGGTTCACTCAACAGAGCAAAGCAGCTATGGCAACAAACAAAAGCTTTTTCATTAATCAAATTCGTCTTCAATGTGGCCTCCCTTACAAACTTATATAGAAGACTCAAAAATAGACTTAGACACTAAAAAGGAATGGCCTAACTTATCCCTAACCTATTAGGCAACTTAAACTAACTAGGAAACTCAAACAGACTCAAAATAGAGTCCTAATGACTTAAAACAACTTAAACTACTTAAAATAAAGAAGATTCCCTAGTAGCCAATAGGATATAAGAACCTCTTAGCCAATAGGATCACTTCACTTAAATTAGACCAATTGAACCAATTGGATGCAACCAATTTAAACCGGTTCAATTAAAAACACAAAATAAAAACTAAGTATTGGGCTAATCCCGTATGCAACCTATATACCCCTATTTCAGGCCCACTAAAGTGGCCTAATACATAGAAGACCCTTGGGAACAAAGGCCCAACATATATATATCCCAACCCTACACTTATTCCCAATGAAACAAGCCCTATTTGATGATGAATCTGCATCAACTCTCCCCAACTTGAAAAAATTCGTCCTCGAATTTTGTAGTGATGAGGGGAATCAACATGTGATCGGACTTTGACCATCCCCAAACGAAATTTCGGTGAAGCGGGAACATTGGGGATAAAGTCTTCAATGCGTGGAGCGTTCTCTTCAAAGAACCATAGTGGCATAACAAACTCTATGTGCTCGACCTCTTCAAGAACAACAACTTGGATGTCGATGATTTCTTGTGGAGTGTTGTCAATCACCACTTCATCTTCCATGCCCTCAGCCTTGTCTACTTTGCCCTCTTCAGTAGTTTCTTCTACCATTGTGTGTTGGACCTCCACATCAATTTGATGGCCGAGCTTCTTAACCATGATCTCAACTACTGGTGTAGCTTGGTCTTCTTGAATTTCTTTCGCTATAGGTTTTTGAATCTCTTCAACACAAACCGCTTTAGTAGAATCTTTTGTTGGTGCATCTGCATAGGTGAAACTTCAAACACAATCGATGTCACTTGCATTTGAGTTGACATGTTCGGCATCCTTGTGGCTGTCGATCGATGTGGTCACCTTTGGTTGTAATCCTTTTAGAGTAAACAAATGGTATAGACGCTATCGATCGGTAGACACACAAGTTGTTTTCCGGTTCAATCCATCCTTGGCGCTCATCCAACCAATTGCAACCTACTGCAATAAAGCTCCTTGGAGATGGTACCGGCTTACACCAAGCACCATCATGATATGAAGAACACCCAAATTCAACACAGACTTTACCTGTAGGCTCGATGCAAATCTCTCCTGATTGGGACAACATATCCACCACGGATTGTGAAATAATGTTGTTACGTCTCCTCTCATCAACAACTAAGATGGCTGTGCTCCTATTGGGTAGACGAACTTGGGTCTTGAAAACGAAGGGAGGTGGGTCTTTCGAGGCTTGGTTGGAGCTTCCCTCCACCATAGCTCTGATACCAATTTAATGTAGTCCTAGGTAGGAGTAATCCCACTAGGAACCAGGGTAATAGGATCTCTTAACAAGGCTGGCCGATTGGGACAGCTTAGGCTAATTAGGGCAGAATTAGGGTTATGGTTAGGGTTTCGACTTAGGGTTTTATTTGTTAATGATGTGCAGAATTTTATGAGTCTAATGGTATAAGTTGGATCAAATTTGGTTGAGGTTGGAATTCTAGGGTTTTGGGTAGGATGCCTTATGAAAATGGACTGTTTGTAAGATCTAGGGTTTAGGGGCAGATTTTAGGAAAGAGGTTTATAGGGTATTAATGGGCAGGTCTAGGGGATTATTTTGGTATAAAGAAGTTAGGGTTTGGATGAGTTACAAAATTCTGCAATTTAGGGCAGAATTGGATTTAGGGTTTTGGGGTTCTAATGGATCTATGGATTAATGGAAGGGGTGATAATAGGAGTAGATGGAGCTTAGGTTAGAGGATTAGAAGAAGAAGGTTAAATGCTGAATTAATAAACTACTTACTTGAAAGATTAAATCTTCAATGGTAGCAGCTTTGAAGAACTAGAAGAAGGACCTCCCGATCTACAAGATGCAAGGAGTCGATCGGAGTCCACCAATCCCTTCACCTTGATATTACCCACAAGGTAGCCTTGATATTACTCACAAGGTTCACTCAACGAGCAGAGCAAAGACTATGGCAACAAACAAAAGCTTTTTCATTAATCAAATTCGTCTTCAATGCTGGCCTCCCTTACAAACTTATATAGAAGACTCAAAAATAGACTTAGACACTAAAAAGGAATGGCCTAACTTATCCCTAACCTATTAGGCAACTTAAACTAACTAGGAAACTCAAATAGACTCAAAATAGAGTCCTAATGACTTAAAACAACTTAAACTACTTAAAATAAAGAAGATTCCCTAGTAGCCAATAGGATATAAGAACCTCTTAGCCAATAGGATCACTTCACTTAAATTAGACCAATTGAACCAATTGGATGCAACCAATTTAAACCGGTTCAATTAAAAACACAAAATAAAAACTAAGTATTGGGCTAATCCCGTATGCAACCTATATACCCCTATTTCAGGCCCACTAAAGTGGCCTAATACATAGAAGACCCTTGGGAACAAAGGCCCAACATATATATATCCCAACCCTACACTTATTCCCAATGAAACAAGCCCTATTTGATGATGAATCTGCATCAACTCTCCCCAACTTGAAAAAATTCGTCCTCGAATTTTGTAGTGATGAGGGGGAATCAACATGTGATCAGCAGCTTTGACCATCCCCAAACAGAATTTCGGTGAAGCGGGAACATTGGGGATAAAGTCTTCAATGCGTGGAGCGTTCTCTTCAAAGAACCATAGTGGCATAACAAACTCTATGTGCTCGACCTCTTCAAGAACAACAACTTGGATGTCGATGATTTCTTGTGGAGTGTTGTCAATCACCACTTCATCTTCCATGCCCTCAGCCTTGTCTACTTTGCCCTCTTCAGTAGTTTCTTCTACCATTGTGTGTTGGACCTCCACATCAATTTGATGGCCGAGCTTCTTAACCATGATCTCAACTACTGGTGTAGCTTGGTCTTCTTGAATTTCTTTCGCTATAGGTTTTTGAATCTCTTCAACACAAACCGCTTTAGTAGAATCTTTTGTTGGTGCATCTGTCATAGGTGAAACTTCAAACACAGTCGATGTCACTTGCATTTGAGTTGACATGTTCGGCAGTCCTTGTGGCTGTACAGTCGATGTGGTCACCTTTGGTTGTAATCCTTTTAGAGTAAACAAATGGTATAGACGCTATCGATCAGGTACGACACACAAGTTGTTTTCCGGTTCAATCCAACCTTGGCGCTCATCCAACCAATTGCAACCTACTGCAATAAAGCTCCTTGGAGATGGTACCGGCTTACACCAAGCACCATCATGATATGAAGAACACCCAAATTCAACACAGACTTTACCTGTAGGCTCGATGCAAATCTCTCCTGATTGGGACAACATATCCACCACGGATTGTGAAATAATGTTGTTACGTCTCCTCTCATCAACAACTAAGATGGCTGTGCTCCCATTGGGTAGACGAACTTGGGTCTTGAAAACGAAGGGAGGTGGGTCTTTCGAGGCTTGGTTGGAGCTTCCCTCCACCATCGCTCTGATACCAATTTAATGTAGTCCTAGGTAGGAGTAATCCCACTAGGAACCAGGGTAATAGGATCTCTTAACAAGGCTGGCCGATTGGGACAGCTTAGGCTAATTAGGGCAGAATTAGGGTTATGGTTAGGGTTTCGACTTAGGGTTTTATTTGGTAATGATGTGCAGAATTTTATGAGTCTAATGGTATAAGTTGGATCAAATTTGGTTGAGGTTGGAATTCTAGGGTTTTGGGTAGGATGCCTTATGAAAATGGACTGTTTGTAAGATCTAGGGTTTAGGGGCAGATTTTAGGAAAGAGGTTTATAGGGTATTAATGGGCAGGTCTAGGGGATTATTTTGATATAAAGAAGTTAGGGTTTGGATGAGTTACAAAATTCTGCAATTTAGGGCAGAATTGGATTTAGGGTTTTGGGGTTCTAATGGATCTATGGATTAATGGAAGGGGTGATAATAGGAGTAGATGGAGCTTAGGTTAGAGGATTAGAAGAAGAAGGTTAAATGCTGAATTAATAAACTACTTACTTGAAAGATTAAATCTTCAATGGTAGCAGCTTTGAAGAACTAGAAGAAGGACCTCCCGATCTACAAGATGCAAGGAGTCGATCGGAGTCCACCAATCCCTTCACCTTGATATTACCCACAAGGTAGCCTTGATATTACTCACAAGGTTCACTCAACAGAGCAGAGCAGCAGCTATGGCAACAAACAAAAGCTTTTTCATTAATCAAATTCGTCTTCAATGCTGGCCTCCCTTACAAACTTATATAGAAGACTCAAAAATAGACTTAGACACTAAAAAGGAATGGCCTAACTTATCCCTAACCTATTAGGCAACTTAAACTAACTAGGAAACTCAAACAGACTCAAAATAGAGTCCTAATGACTTAAAACAACTTAAACTACTTAAAATAAAGAAGATTCCCTAGTAGCCAATAGGATATAAGAACCTCTTAGCCAATAGGATCACTTCACTTAAATTAGACCAATTGAACCAATTGGATGCAACCAATTTAAACCGGTTCAATTAAAAACACAAAATAAAAACTAAGTATTGGGCTAATCCCGTATGCAACCTATATACCCCTATTTCAGGCCCACTAAAGTGGCCTAATACATAGAAGACCCTTGGGAACAAAGGCCCAACATATATATATCCCAACCCTACACTTATTCCCAGTGAAACAAGCCCTATTTGATGAAGAATCTGCATCAATAAGATGTTGAACAAACCCACAGGACCCGACTCCTGAAATAGTTAAGGAATTTGGAACCCAATCACTGATAATAGCACACATCAAAATGCTGAAGTTGGCAATGTAGTTATTCTGAGAAGGTCCCATGCCTTCATGGGCTTTTTTGTTGTTCATTTGGTACTTGAATGAAAAGTCTCAGAGTGCTCTTGAAGTTTCTTTTGACTGATTCAATTTCTATTCTCCAACAAAGATACGAATTTCCTTGAATCTTTTTCTAGCTGACTTTCAGAAATTTCAGCGTGTTCCATGGATAAATTCTTACATTTCGGATGTAAGTGAGGCCGGCTTGGATCACCAACGGCTGCTCCACAGGTATGTTGTTTACTTAGTAGTCAACAGATATCTTTCCATAAAATTTCTTATTAGAGAAAAATTTTAGGAACTCACGGAACATCCCCCCCCCCCTCTTCCCTCTCTTTTTTTCTCGTGAATGCTTGAACAAATCAAGGAAAAGGTGAAAGAAAAAGAAAATAAAATAGTAAACTAGTGAGAAAAAAACTATAAACTCAGATGTTAAGTTTGAAACCTTCTTGTAGTGTTTAGGAGAAAAGCCAACAACAACAAAATCTCAGCCTTATCCCAACTAAATGGGGTCGGTTACACGGATCCTTGCGAAGACAAAATGTTAAAGAGGTTAAAGAAAAGAAACACAACCACAACTACAAATCAGACTTATACTAACTAACCGAGGTCGGCCACATGGATCCTTGCCCTCTAATCAGCTCTATTCGACGTCATACTAGAGACAAGACCTAAACTATACATGTCTTTCCTCACCACTTCTCCTAAGGGTCATTTTAGGCCTGCCACTAGCTCTTTCAGTACCTTCAATCTGAATCATAGTACTAAATCTCGTCTCGAAAGGCCATTTCGGCCAAACCGAAATTTTCGAGATACCGAATTTTCGATAAAATTTCCCCGAAACTTTTTTCTTTTCTTATGAGTTTTGCTTGGCCATTTCGGGATGCAAAATGCCGAAGTACCGAGACGAAATGACCGAAATAACTGAAATTTCAACGAAAAGGTGCATTTATTAAATCGAAAATTTCCCAAACGAAGTGATCAAAATTTCCGAAATATTGCATTTTTTCATTTCGACATAGCATCTCGTCTCGGCCTGGCCAAAATTCACGAAATTTCGCCGAGATTTAGTACTAGGATCTGAATCAAGTCGCCCCAGTTCATCATTCCTTACTTTTTCCTTCCTGGTTTTGCCACTCCTCCATCTCAACGTCCTCATCTCCGCTATGCTTACCTTACCTATATGCCACTTCTTAATTGCACTGCCCAACACTTTGCGCCATACATCATAGCCGGTTTTATGACTGTCCTGTAAAACTTTCCTTTAAGCTTTAAAGGAATCCGTCGATCACATAACACTCTGGATGCCCCTCTCCACTTCATCTACCCTACTTTAATCCTTTTGTGAGACATCATCTTCTATACCACCTTCCATATTGATGATTGATCCTAGATACCTAAAATGGCTACTTTGCGGAATCTTAGTCTCATTAACTTCTACCCCTCAATCTCTATCCTTGAGTTCTAAAGTTACATACCATATATTTCGTCTTCATTCTACTTATCTTAAGACCTTTGATTCTAAGGTTGATCTCCATAACTCATGTTTGGCATTAATCTCAGCCTTTGTCTCATCCACCAAAACAATGTCATCGGAAAAAGGCATGCACCAAGGAACCTCTTCTAGGATGTCTCTGGTTAACTCATCCATGATAAGCGCAAATAGATAAGGGCTTAAAGTTGATCCTTGATGTAACCCAACTGTAATTGGGAATTCACTACCTTGACTCCCCACGGTTCTTACACTAGTCACCACACCATCATACATATCTTTTATTATGTCGGTATGTCTGCATATTTACTTGAAACATTTCTCTTCCCTGGCACCTGCCGGATTAAATCTCTAGGAACTCTGTCATAAGCATTTTCAAGGTCAATAAAAACCATATAGAGATCCTTCCATCCCGACACATCAATTGTACCCTACAGGTCGTACCTATAACGGACCAAACACTGCCGTTACGTAGTGATACGGCCCTGGTGGTGGGGGGTGCTTTGATCGTTCCACTGGCGTCGCAAATCAAATTCAATGAATACGAGTGCTCTGGAATTCCACCGATCCTAATTCATCCTTCGATACCTCTTTTCTCTCTCCAATTCCGAAAGACTTGTCGTTTAGAAGTTGACTAGTCGACCCAGAGATAGAAACTTTAAGGTTCCCTTTCTGTTTAGTATGTTTTTAAAATATTTCGAGATGGGGATTGTTATTTTCACATTTCTCCTCCCTAGCACATGCCGGATTAAATCTCTAGGAACTCTGTCATAAGCATTTTCAAGGTCAATAAAGACCATATAAAGATCCTTCTTAAAGGGCATACACAGTGCATGAGGATCCTGCCATTGCAGGGTTTGGGAGGGGTCATAATGTACGCAGCCTTACCCATGCTTTTTGCAGAGAGGCTCTTTCCTTATGGAGATCCTTCATACTCTCTCTAAATTTTTCCATGAGTCTCCTAAGTAGATAGATAGCTTATGTTGTGGATCTTCTTGGCATAATACCAAATTGGTTCTTTGAAAGAGTGGTCTCTTTTCTCAGCTGTGTTTCAATAACCCTCTCCCATAATTTCATAGTATGACTCATTAGTTTTATGCCTCTATAATTGTTGTAACTTTGGATATCAATTTTCTTTTTGTAAATTGGGACCACAATGCTTCTCCTTTATTCATCTGGTATTCTCTTGGTGCAGATAATCTTATTAAACAACTTAGTTAACCAAGATAAGCCACAGATCCCTAAACTCTTCCACACTTCTATTTGGACCCCATCTAGGCCTGGAGCCTTCCTTCGCTATTCTCGTCCTTTTTAGTGCTTCTTTTACTTCAGAAACCCTAATTTTACGTATATAGCTCCGATAGGTGTCAAGATGTTTAGTGCCTTCTTTTGTTCCACTATACCTCGGATTGGTTTCATTAAGTAGGCAGTTGAAATAACCACTCCATCTCCCCTTGATGTCCTCATCCCTTACTAGGAACTCTACCATCATCACTTTTACTGCATCTGACATGATCAAAATCTCTACTCATCCGTTCCCTCATTCTAGCTATCTTATAGACAACTTTTTCCCCTTCATTGGTGTTCAGGTTGTTATAGAAATCTTCATATTTCCTTGCCCTTGCATTCCCTACAATCTTCTTAGCTTCATTTCTAGCAGATTTATACCTTTTTAGGTCTTGTACATACTTAGTCCTTTGCCATGCCTTGAAATAAGCTTTCTTAGTCTTGATGGTTGCTTAGATCTCATCATCTTACCACCAAGTCTCCCTAGGGTAATGACGTTTTCCTTTCGATTCCCTTAGGACCTCTTTAGCCATCTTCTTAATACACGTAGACATCTCGTTCCACATCAAATTAGTATCTCCCTCCAAGTCCCACTTTCCATGTTTGACCACTTTGTCAGTAAATGACTTCAAGGAGTCTCCTTTCAGGTTTCACCACCTTACCTTAGGGCAGATAGGCTCCCCTATGTTACGATCCTGCGTGATGAGGCACATATCTGTTGGTAGAATCGTGGGTTAGAAAGAGAGAATGAGAGAAAATAATGTGTTGTTCATTGATAGGTAAGCCCCTCTATTTATAATAGAGGGGAAAATACAAAGAGACTAAACTAGGCGATGTGGGACTAAAACCCACATAGCCGACTGTACCTAATAACATAATAAATAAACTAACCCCAAAAGGACCAAAATACCCCCATGGTATTCTGGATTACATATTCCAACACTCCCCCTCAAGCTGGATTATACAAATAAGTAAAGAAAGAAGATCCAGCTTGAACTAAAGAAAAAAGAACTCCTACTAATGCTAGCACTCCCCCTCAAGTTGGCGCATACAAGGTACTAATGCCCAACTTGAACAAAATGGAAAAAAAAAAAGTTGTAGTAGAATCCAGCTTGACATATGAATGCAGCTCCCAAATAAACCTTCAAGAACTTGAAAAAATAGATCTTCAAAACTTGGACAGACATGATCAGCAAACTGGGACTGGAATGTCTTCTAACAAAGGCAGCTTTCAACAATCTTCAATAGCTATCCAGTGATGAATCTCAGATTGTCATAGTGACTTAGAATCTTGAAGTGAAATAACTAGAGCAGCAAGCAGCGAAAACAAACTGAATCAAGCAGCGGAAAAAATACTGTATCAACCCAACTGAAAGTCCTCAAATAGGCAACAACCAAATATCTTCAATACTTCAATCTCCCCCTTACGGCAAACTCAACCCAATAACGAAGGATACCCAATGGCAATGGTAGAGAAAACTGATCTTCTATGTTCTGCACCAATGTTCTTGCAAGTTTTGCATTCTGCAATGTCTGCAGGTGTATTGTACATAATCCCCCCCTCACGTGTACTACCCCTCACGTGTAGTACACGTGGACATAATAGAGATGATGTAAGAGATAGGGCAAGAACATAATATTCCAGAATTTTCCAAGAGGTGCTACGGGTAAGTAAAATGAAGGAATGGCAAAATTGTAATTTACCAAAAGCTTCCAAAGGTGTTATGGGTAAATACCAAAAGTATGGGATATGAAGGGAATTAGAATTATTGAAAGGGAACGGTGTTGGGAAAAAAGGATGGCACGGCTGTAATTTGGTGGAAATCCATTTTTAAATACAATCCAAGCCAAAGGGCAAACTGGTAATAAATCAGAATTTGCAAGGTTCAATTGGGTAGTCAAATAGGGGAATGGCAGAATTGCAAATAGCATAAAGTTGAATAAGGGATGGCATAGCTGTAATTTAGATGAAATCTAACTACAAATATCACCTAAGGCAAAAGGGTAATCTTGGAATGAGAAGTAAAATAAGGACATGGGGGACTTAGTGCTAATAGGAGGGGTATAAATGGAAAACTGAAATAATGAAACAAAGGACAAAGGAATATGAAAAGGAACCAAAGCACTTGTCGTTTTATACCAATTTGTAGAGGAAGTCTTCTTCCTCACGAAACCATCTGGAGCAAAAACCAGGGAGTTTGAGACCTTCACGCAACGAGAAGAAAACCACAGCTATTGCAAAGGTGCAACCGAGAACCAGAGAGAGGAGGCGGTAACCAAGGACCCGTTGATGAAGGATGCTATCTTCTTCCTTACAACTCAACAGAACCAGCAAATCCAGCAGAAAAGGAAACCTGAGATTCGAAGAACAAAGCAGCAACTTCATGGCCATTCAAAAGAACCAAGTTGTGATTTCCAAAAGAAGAAGAGACTTGATCGATCTTCAAAAAGGAAGAACCAGTAGAAACTCCAATCTACAATCTCCCAGTTGCTGGACAGAACTGATTCAAAATTTTGGGCAAAATCGATGCAGCCATCGACCAATCCTTCGATCCAGTTAATACCAGAACCATAGCAGCAGCAGCCAGAGGCGGAAAGGAGGTGGATTCGAAGAATCGACAGCGGCAAAAGCATAGACTTGAGCAACAAAGAGCAAAGACATTGCATCGACTTCATCTTCAGCAAATCAGCATCGATTCAAAATATCAATCATCAGATTCTTCAACCTTTCGACTCCTCACCAAGGCGGAAAACCCATCAACAAAAAACAAGTAACGATACTGGCGGTGGCTCAAGAGCCAGATCTGAAACAGAGTATGATGAAGTAATCGAAACCAGAAAAATTCCCCAATTGATACAACCAAAGGAACCGTGGGTAGAACAGATTTTCAGACCCAAATAAAAAGTGAGCCCAGCAGCAATACGGTTCCCACGAAAAAAAACTCAGAAAACCATCATAGCAACGGTAATGGCAAATTGATACTGTCGTCAGCAAATAGATTGCAGCAAGGCCAAATTTATGGGTTCTTCAAAATCAAATTGAGAGCAACACCTTCAATCGATTCCAGCAAACGACAGCAACAATAGAATGATAGCTCTGAAAGAGAAATTAGAGATCTTCCTCACGACAAGAAAAGAGAAACCGAGCAAAAATAGGGCAAATCCTGAACTCCAGCCCCTCGATCAACGGCAAATCGAGAAAAAAATTGGTTGCGCCTTCAATGATAGGTTGGTTGTGGGAGGGCAGCAACTAAATCATTGGTTTAGGTTTTCCTCATTAGTGCTGCCCTCTTACAAGAAAAAAGAGCCTAAAAACCAGAAGAAGGAGAAACCGAGAGAGAGAAAAGAGGAAGAAGTCGATTGAAGAAAAAGAGGGGTTTTTCTTTCTTTCTAACCTAGATCAGACCTGCTCTGATGCCATGTTGGTAGAATCGTGGGTTAGAAAGAGAGAATGAGAGAAAATAATGTGTTGTTTCATTGATAGGTAAGCCCCTCTATTTATAATAGAGGGGAAAATACAAAGAGACTAAACTAGGCGATGTGGGACTAAAACCCACATAGCCGACTGTACCTAATAACATAATAAATAAACTAACCCCAAAAGGACCAGAATACCCCCACGGTATTCTGGATTACATATTCCAACAATATCCATGACCACCAATCTATGTTGAGTGGTTAGGTTCTCCCCTGGATAACTTTACAGTCCTTACAAAGCAATCTGTCAGACCCTCTAGTTAGGAAGAAATCTATTTGGCTATTATGATGTCCACTTTTGTAGGTGATTAAATGCTCCTCTCTCTTTTCGAAGTAGGTATTTACAATGGATAGGTCATAAGCAACCGCAAAATTCAAACTTAGATACCTCCTCATTCCTCTCGACAAATCCATAATCGCCATACACATTTTCATAGCCTCTACGATCTCTCCCTACATAACCCCCTGTAATAATCTTTTCTCCTTGACTAATATCTTGCACTAATACATCAAAGTGTTCCCAAAATTGTAACTTACTACTTTCGTCCATAGTTGCATATAGAGATGTCTTAAGACTCTATTCGTTTCAAAGTACTATGAAGTTCTCTCCTTTATATAAATCTCATGATATGATTGTTAATGTTTTTGACATGGTTTGCTTTAGTATTGAAATGGGTTTGCTTTAGTAATCCAAATGGGAAGACGGTAAAGAGCATTACCCTGAAAATGATGGTTTGGTGCATAAATGGTTTCAATTTGATTGGTTTCCTCCTTCTCTCTTTCTCTCTCAATGTTGGCTTCATATTTTCTTATGTAAGTTATGAAACAACAACAACAACTCAACCTTATCCCAACCATGGAACTAAAACTCGTGAGATCTCAGTTTTTTCCATGGTCGAGATGAGATGTACGCCGAGTTTAAAAATTACAATATCTCAATCGAGATCTCAACCCAAACTTCTTTATATGAGTGCCAGATCTCGAGATCTGGGAGAGATCTCGGTGGGAAATCTTGGTACACAGACACCTATCTAGGCAAACCTTGGTATAAAAACACTTATTTATGCCAGAAACTAGGATAGGCACTTATTTATGTCTAATATCATTTAAGTAAATGAAATACAATTTCATTTACTTAAGATATTATTTATAAATAAACTACAAGAAATGACAATGGTCAGTAATGCTTACCGAATCAAAGAAACTTTTGATCCAGCTGTTGCTTTGCTAATAATTTCAGGATTCATTGGCCAACTAAAAGGATGGTGGGATTATGTCCTAACGACCTACCAGAAAGATGAAATTATGAATATAGTCCAAACAACAGAAGAAGGAATACCTATTACAGAAAATGATCAGACGATTGGAGATTCAGTAAACACCCTAATATTCAATATAGCAAAATATTTCGTTGGAAATCCATCAAGATTCAAAGATAGGACATCAGAACAATTAACCAATTTAAGATGCAAAAAATTACAAGATTTCAGATGGTAATTTAATTAAGATATTATTCATAAATAAGCAAATACCCCCCTATTTGAATCCAATAAAAATAGTGTAGAATACCTAGGACCTGTAACCAGTAACTCTAGAGATAAGAAAAGAGAGAAGAGAAGATGGAAATTGTAAAATACTTGAATTAATTAATTGATAGGTAAGCCCCTCTATTTATAATAGAGGGGAAATTACAAATAGACTAAACTAGGCGATGTGGGAGTAAAACCCACATTGCCGACTGTACCTAATAACATAATAAATAAACTAACCCCAAAACGACCAGAATACGCCCACGGTATTCTGGATTACATATTCCAACACTCCCCCTCAAGCTGGATCGTACAAATAAGAGAAGAAAGAAGATCCAACTTGAACTAAAGAAAAAAGAACTCCTAATAACACTAACACTCCCCCTCAAGTTGGCGTATACAAGGTATTAATGCCCAACTTGAACAAAATGGGAAAAAACTAAGTTGCAGCAGAATCCAGTTTGACATATGAATGCAGCTCCCAAATAAACCTTCAAGAACTTGAAAAAATAGATCTTCAAAACTTGGACAGACATGATCAGCAAACCGGGACTGGAATGTCTTCCAAAAAAGGTAGCTTTCAACGATCTTCAATAGCTATCCAGTGATGAATCTCGATTGTCATAGTAACTTAGAATCTTAAAGTGAAATAACTAGAAGCGTAGCAATAAAACAAACTGAATCGAGCAAATGAAAAATATCGTATCAACCCAACGAAAGTCCTCGGATAGGCAATAACCAAATATCTTCAATACTTCAATCTCCCCCTTACGGCAAACTCAACCCAATAACGAAGGATACCCAATGACAATGGTGGAGAAAACTGATCTTCTATGTTTTGCATCGATGTTCCTGCAAGTTCTGCATTCTGCAATGTCTGCAGATGTACTGTACATAATCCCCCCCTCACGTGTAGTACACATGGACATAACAGAGATGATGTAAGAGATAGAGCAAAAACATAATATTCCAGAATTTTCCAAGAGGTGCTAAGGGTAATGGAAAAGGAAGAAATGGCAAATTAGAGAATACCATTATCGTCCAAAGTGGTTATGGGTATATGCCTAAGGTATGGGATATGAAGGGAATAAGAATTATTGAAAGGGAATGGTGTTGGAAAAAAAGGATGGCATGGCTGTAATTTGGTGAAAATCCACTTTTAAATACAATCCAAGCCAAAGGGCAAACTAGTAATAAATCAGAATTTTCAAGGGTCAATTGGGTAGTCAAATAGGGGAATGGTAGAACTGTAAATAACACAAAGTTGAAAAAGGGATGGCATTCTGGTAAATATGGGGAACAGTATAGGATTCCTTTGAAAGAAACAAAAAAGGCCATAGGGTCAAGGAGCAAATAAGTTCACAAAGTAAGGGCAAAGCTGGAAACTCAAATAAGGTAATGATGGCACATGATGACATGAAAATTTGGAGAATGGCTTAAGTGGAATAAACAGAGAAAGGAGGGGTAATATATGAAACTAGATAAAGTAATGATGACATAGGGTACTATTGGAGTAGTTGTCTTCACGTGAAACAAAGGGGTATGAATGGAAATCCAAAATAAAGCTAACCAAGATGAAGAGATATCGTGGGCAGAAGGTCTTCTTCAACCTCACGACACAAACAAAGGTGGAGAAAGTCACGGAACCAGACCTGGTTCGAAGGGAATATCGCAACAAATAGGGCTTTTTCAACCTGAAATATTGGGAAATACTTCGTAATCTTCAGGCCTCTTCTACTGTGAGAGAAGGAAGCATAGTCACCTTCAACCTTTGGCCACATCCGAAACCAGAAACGAAACCAGACTTGACTTCGAAGAAGAAAATTTCCTCACCTTTGATCTGTTTGATCCTAAATTTCAGGCAAGGCTTTGTAACACATAGGCCTCTCAAGATCCCCCAAGGACAGTCCCTGATTTTAGGTGTTATGCCGACAAAGTGTGGCTGAAACAAGTTGGGGCGATAATCTGAGAACCAGACCTGATTTGGTTTCGATTCTCACTGTAGGAGCATCAACAGGAGCCAAGATTCTAGAGTTTCAGTCGCCCTTTGGGAGAGAACAACCACACAAAATTGCAGGAGGGAAGGAAGTTTTCTGCAATGGCCATCGACTCCCTCTCCACAACTAGATAGCACACATAATCCCCATTCGATTAAGTGAGACCTTCGATTCAGTGGAAGAAAACTAGCAGAGCCAGCAGAAACCCTCTTCTCATAATCGAGAGACAGGAAGACAAAAAAGGCACGGTGAAGCAGTATATAGTCTTCTTCCTCCGGCAGTTGTACAACGGAAATACTTCAACATGCGGTGGAAATCGAGTGGAACCCATTCTACTAGCGACATCAAATCGAGAGAAACCCTTAAGGCAAGAACTCGTCTATCTCCAACCGTCATTGAATGAAAAAACGAAGCATAACGAGAAAATTTTTCAGAATGAAACCGCAAGCCTTCAATGTATAACCACACGATTTCCAAATAAATAAAATTAAAAGGATGAAACAAGTAGGAAACCCTAGTTCTTCTTTTCTTTCTATGAACTAGGGTTTCTCCATACATCGGAGAACCTTGAAACGACTCTCAAAACTGTAAATCTTGGAGAGAATCAATCACTGGTTACAACAGCTCTAATACCATGTAGAATACCTAGGACCTGTAACCAGTAACTCTAGAGATAAGAAAAGAGAGAAGAGAGGATGGAAATTGTAAAATACTTGAATTAATTAATTGATAGGTAAGCCCCTCAATTTATAATAGAGGGGAAATTACACATAGACTAAACTAGGCGATGTGGGAGTAAAACCCACATTGCCGACTGTACCTAATAACATAATAAATAAACTAACCCCAAAACGACCAGAATACCCCCACGGTATTCTGGATTACATATTCCAACAAATAGTTAAAAAATTAAATTCCAAAAGGAAAAAAGTCAACCCCCCAGTTCAAGAACAAAAACTGAATTTTCGACGGTAGGTGCAATTTTCAACTTTCTAATGCTGGGGTTTTTCTCAAATCTAAAAATTTCATAAATCTTAATATGGTAAAACATTGCTAAAAACCAAAAGTGCGGTAAAATATTCATTTGTTTCGATGTCCAAAAAAATATTTTCATTCAGAGCGATTTAGACAGCATTCGCGGCACACCAAATTTAGTTTGATTGGTACATAACTCCTTCAATATAAATCAGATTTATGCCATCTTGGACTTGTTGAAAGCTTTCTTGAAAGAGGGGTATGCCTTGTAGTTGAGTTAGTTAGCATCTGTAGAAGCCTTGGTGACCTCTATGATTTTGATTGCACCTTTAGTCATTTAAATGGATAGTGGACCCCATTATTGAGTATAAGTTGTCAATATGCTAAATTTTAAATTTGAATCCTTTTAAGATTTTCACTGCATTGTTAGTGTGGAAGAATCATGGAGTGTTGGGGGGGGGGGGGGAGGGGTGGAACCTTGACTGCTTTAAGGTATGCATTAATTTCAAAACCCATCCTCCACCCTTAACTTTTGTACCCACCAGAGTTGTGCATGGATGTTGCAATATTTATATTATGGGGCCAGATGCCTGCTATTGGGGTTCTGGGATCAATATTACAATTCTCAGTCTCAAAAATTTCAAGCAAAGTGAACCCAAACGTGTATAAAATAGAATTTTATTGTTTCTTTGAGCATATGATGGTTAGAAAAATATTGTTGAAGAAATAAGATTATTTGAAGGAAAATGGGGAGGATTTTTTATCAACTAGTTTGTGGTTATAGCGACTCAATTTTTCATAAACTTTGAACCTATAACAAAATGTTGCCTGGTCTACAGTGTCTAAATTAATGGTTGCACAGAACTTTTCTTGCATCTTTAATGCATAGATGACAACATCTTAAGTAAAGATGGTGCACCTCCTGCATTTGTGTTGTGCATGTAGAAATCCTTATTGGTTGCAGAAGGTGCAGTTATGTTTTTTCTCCCTTGGTTCTCTGTCATTGGTGTCATGCTATTATGCTAAGTGATATTTTTTCTTCACACTCTCTACTAGGTTGCATGTTTATGGCTTGTGTGAAGTGAAGGTCTCAGGGGATGGAAATTGTCAGGTCCGAATGCTTGCAACTAACTGAAGTCAGTTTGTGGCATACACTGCATTTATTAATTTGTTGTATTTTATAGACAATTTATTGCTTTCCTAATTTTTTAGTTCCGTGCACTTTCGGATCAAATGTACAAGTCTCCTGAGCATCACAAGTATGTTCGGAAAGAGGTTATAAAGCAGGTAGTTTGTTTCTTTTTCTTCTGCTTGATGCTGATAACGTATTCCTCTAGATTTTTTTTCTTTGGTCTTCTATGACAGTGAAATGGGACTTTTGATCAGCATTTCACATTTTAAATAGCTCCAGTGGATGGCTGCTTTTCCCGAGTTTGTATTTGAGCAACGTGTAAAATTGCCTTCCTAAAAACTGAAAAACCTGGTCCAAAGTCCAAACTAATAGAAGGAAAGATATTTAAGAAGATAATATCACTTGAGGAAGTTCACATTGTATCGATTCCTAAATTCCGAAACATTTGGTTATGATGTTGGTTCTTGGTTCAATTTAAAAAAAAAAAATAGTCCTCTTCAAGTTTATCATCTAAGCTTTAAAGTGGGGGTTGTAAGGTTTGCCTATTTAAAATTTCAAAGAACTCTATGGGTTTGATTTCCATAAACTTGTCCATATTCCATGAATTGAAAATGTGGAGAAGTGGGTATTCTTTTTTTATTTTCTGAATTTTAAAGCTTTTTGGTATTTCCAATGGAATGGGTTACTTTGTCTTCTTCTAATTTCACATGGATTTAGTAAATTAATACATATATGAGTGTAGGTGTGATGAGGTGTTGTTCAATGTCTGTGATGACTTAAAAACTATGGGATTATAAACAAAAGTGGATTCTGAGGGAACACAGTAGTCTGTGACAAGGGGAGCCAGTTCAGATAGTTTGCCTTGTGTGATGAGAATTAACAAATTTACACTCAAAAGGAAGGATATGGTGCATATTAGAGCTGTCAAAAGGACAAGGGATGGCAATAAATGATTCGCACTAAAATGGTGGGAAAATTTTTGTGTTTATCTGTTAGTAGAAAACATGGTCTTATCTGAGGGAGGTGATAAAAGGAGGGTATTCGCAATTGGCAACCATATTAAACAAAGGTAGCTTGCTTCCCTATCATGAATGGTTTATGTCGATTCTTTGACGTATACCTCATGATGGGACCTTTGATCAAACATTACCATTGCGAAACCTAGTGGGTTGTCGACAGCCTATTGATTGGTATGGTAACAAGGTTCACATACTTTTCCTCACATAGTACCATACATCAAAGTGTATGCGATCTGTCCCGCTGGCATAAAGGCGCGGATCCATCTTTATAGGCTTCTAGGAGTGAAAGAGCTTCCCCAAGCAAGATAGTCTTTATTATAAAAACAGAAAGCAATCTGCCGTACTCACCAAATTGATTACAGGCTGCCACTCTCAGTTACCGGCTTAGTGTGAAATGGTGGAAGGGGTCTCTAAATCAACCCCAAGTAGTTGGATAAGTCTTTAGAGCTGTAGTCATAACAAGAATCTAGTCTACTCCTAAATTAAATCTTCTTTCAACATGTTAAGAATTTGATTGCAATATTGTAAATGTGGGCTGGAATTTCACTTTTGAAGGGGGGGGGGTGTTCCATTATATCTTTAAGAAATATTCATAAGATTACATAATTTTGCTGATATTTTGGTGGTATATTGGCTCTGTTTGCAAATTATGGTTGAAATTGTTGAATTATATTTTCAAGAAAAAACTGAGAAATATAATCAGAGAGGGAATTGTTGTGTCTAGATGTTCCATTTAAATTTTCATGAATAGGAGCTAAGTTTTAGAATGAATTGATCATTTGCTACGGCAATAATAAAATGAAATTAGAAGATGGAATGTTACTTGTTATCCTATTTATAGATACGTTTGATGAAATATATTGTTATTACAAATATTAAAAATATAATAATTGTGAATAAGCATTTCAGTATTTCAGGTAATTCAGTAAAAATGCAAATGGCTAATGTAATACATATGCAAGTGTATTTACATATGATTGTTTAAGTGGGAGTACTGGTTCAGTTAACATAAACACTAAAAAGTTTTGGATAAATTAATTAACATGTAATTTTGAGCACATGCACGTCTATTTGATTTATTGTGGTTACATATGATAGAAATATAATTAATAGGACAAAAGAATTATCAGCTGATAAAGGATTTTGCATATTAAATAAAGGGGCGCTGTTCTCTGTGCAGCAGCGCAGGCTGCTCCTAGGCACATGGGGGTGGGCGCAATGACCACTCTGCCCTCCTGAGTGGCAGGCCCATGTGCCTGGGCGCAGCCTGCGCTGCAGCACAGAGAACATTCTCCTTTAAATAAAATAATGAACGGAGATGGCGTTTAGGCAGATGGAGACATACCTTGTGTTATTTTTTGTCCATGATGTTTAATTTTATTATGTTTAACATTTGTATATTTTGGAGGACTGAAATTACCAACAAACTATAAATTAGAAACCTTGTCATTGAGCACTTGTACTAAATTTCCAGTTGTTTTTAACTCCAACCATCCAAAATTTAGTCTAATAGTTGTTTGCAGTTGTTTGCTTACCCCTTTAAAAACAGAAATTTCCAGTGAAGTTTTAGGGAAATTTATTGAAATTGCATTTTAATATCTGAATTTCTTTTCAATAAATTTTCCTGTTCCAGCTTAAAGACAACCGTTCTTTGTATGAAGGCTATGTCCCCATGAAGTACAAACACTATTACAAGAAAATGGCAAAGTAAGAACTAATAGCTATTACTTCGATCAATTTATGCATTAAGGCCGTACATCTTTGATGCATTTGTTATATGATTGAGTAGTTATAACTTCATAATGTGAAAACCTGCAAAAAAAAAAAATTTGAACTTTTGGAACCTGAGTGATTTCAGGTTTTGGTTCAATATTTCCCATGCTAACCTCAAGCTATGGGCAGCTTCACATCTTTTTCCTGTGCTTGCATTCTGGTTTGATGGCCTGCGGAGCCTCTCTCTGTCTTAGGCCGAATCCCAGGTAAGAATTCCATTTTATATGTATATATGTTGTATTTCTAATTAATTAGTGTATTAGGGGCATAATAGTAATTTTTACCTTGTGGGACCCCGCATCAAAGCTACCTGTGTCGGGTCTGCTGGCTAGACAGGCTGCAGGACCTCTCCCTTAATTAAACTCAATGTAAGTATAATTTAAATGTATTTTTAAAGTGTTATGTTCAACCAATTAGACTTAGAGGGGTATTTTGGTCAATTTGCCTCTGTGGGACCTACATCCCCAGTGGAAAATCCAATTCCTAATATTTACCCGTGTTCGGATTGTCCCTGATGTCTTATGATATCATTATATAATTAGAATAATGAAATAGGTACGAAATCCTAATTAAAATCTGTTTTAAGAATCTTTTTTAGAATCTGATTTTTAACTTAGCTAAACAAACAGCCCCTTAACTTAAGCACTATATATATAGAACTTATTTCCAAATTCACTATTCACATATCTAAACTAAAGGGAAATCGTTTCAGCCTTGGTACCTTAGAGAAGAAGAAAGGAAAGTGGGAGAAAGAGAAGGAAAAGAAGGAAAAAAAAGAATCACCTTGGAGCCTTTCATCTTGGTATTGGCTTGGGAGCTTGAAGATATCCATTAGAGACCTTGGAAACTTAGAAGCAAACTGCCATCTACTAATTCTTATTGCAGAATTTGAGTAAGTTAATCAAATACTGCTGTATCCATCCTCTTCTTCCCTAATTTCTTCTTTAAGTTCAGTCCTAACTGATTCAGCCATTAAAGCTTTAAAAACTAAGCTTTATTAACTAAAATTCTACCTGTACCCTACTGTTTTGGTGATTGTTTAGATTCAGCTGTACCTAATTTATTGTAAATCACATCTTTGAACCAATTTCAAGTTCTATTATCCAATTGATTGAACTCTTTGAGTTTAATTATCTTTCCCCAAATTAATTGTGATTTTTTTTTTTAAGTTAACCTGAAATTTGTATTGACCCACCTTAGTTTAAGTCCAAAACCTGAAATTAAACCTTTGCATGTCAAGATCCAGCCTTATTTCTCCAATTTCCCATCTTAATCTTCTCAATTTCAGTCCCAATTCTGCCCTAATTTGGTTCCTGCCGTTAAAGCATAGGAACCAAGCTTTAATTACTTAATTTCAGCTTATGTAATTTCTGTTTTGAACCAATTAATGGTTCAGTTGTGACTAAAACCTAATTCCCCATTTTAGGAACTCAAATTCAGGTTTAATTGTTCAAGTTATAGAACCCTAGTTTGCCAATTTGGGTTTATTTGTTAAAATCCCCAATTTTATGTTAGGTTTTGAAATTAAAGAAAGTTGCAGTTTAACCCACCTTAATTATGGTTTGAAACAAAAAAATTAGGACTGTGCATGTTAAGATCTGCCTATTTTAAGCAAAACCCCCAATTCTGGGACTTAAACCGGATGCAAAACTAGGATTTGAACCGGTCGACCGGTTCAGGTGTCCTGTGAATCCGGTTCAACCAAAATGGATCAAAATACCCTTGACCCCTTGGATTGACCCTTGGCTGTATTCTGACCCCAAAACTTGGTGTTTCTCTGCTGTTTTAGGACTGTTTCAACCTGTTCTTCACTGATCTTGTCTGTGTTGCTGGGATCTTTGGTGGGTAATTGTTAATATCTGATCTACAGATTCGGGTAAGGGAATTATGATTTTAATTTTGGAGTGTTTATTATTTTAATTTGTTATTATTCTAATTGTCATGTCTTGCATCATCAAAATTATCCTGTTCATATAGTTTGTTAGCTTTTATTTACTGCATTAGAATCTGCATGTGAATTAGGTTGCATTGGCATCTTGCATTTGCATTGATATTTACTTGTTACTGATGATTATTATTAGAGAAGTAATGTTCTATTTAAATTTAGTTATTCATATATGTGCTATCATGCATAGATTGCACTGGGCTAGGCTGTTTATCATAACCCAGTACTACGCCCCTTACCAACAAGGGGTAAGGTGTTGGACAACCCGTGGTACAGCCGAAGGGTATGCCGGGGTACCATTCACTGTCCCATGTTAGCGTGTGTACTCTGCTGTGGGAATAAACAATAGGGTTGGTCATTGAGGATTTGTTGGGTTAGCTGCCTGGTGATATGCTTTCCTGGCGGGTCCTCACCGTGGTAGAATGGTTTCGCTCAGGTGACCGACGTCTGGAGCTGCCTGGTGTCATGCTTTCCGGTTGGTCATTGGGGGTCTGTTGGGTTAGCTGCCTTGTGTCATGCTTTCTTGGCTGGTTCTCTTCGAGGTTAGCATCTACCACAGTAGTACTTATACCCCATGTGACTTAGTATCCATGTTAGGACATGCTACTTAGGACATTCATCATAATTGCTGTGATATGTTTTGCATGCATTCCTTTACTGGGCTCACTTGAGAGCTCACCCCTGTGGATATCCTTATTTTTCAGGTGATTTAGTTACTTCTAATATTGGATTTACAGCGCTGGAGTTTGTAAGCGCACGATACTTCGTGCGCATGTGATGATTGCGCATCCTCTTGATCTTGGCCTGGCAGTTCAGGCTATCTCTCTACTCTTTTATGCTTATAAACATTTTAGTATAATTCTTGTATAGTGTTACTTTGTGGTACTTTTGAGATCTGTATAGCTGTAACACAAGTTAATTCATCTATATAAATGAATATCACTTAGACTTCCTTATAACTGTCTTATTGCTATATTTAATTGTTTCCGCTACCTCTGATTACTGTATTTGTGAGATATGATTGTGAATAGAGTACTGCACTTGCGATCCTGGGGGGGTTGGTTGGATGTCAGAGACATCCTGTCACACCTGGCCCTTAAGTACCTGGCCGGGGTGTGACACATAATGTGATGATGCATGAGATCTCTGTTTCCAGGACTAATTGCTTCTGTCCTGCAGATCTGGTGTATGGGGAGACCATCTTACCCTACAAGCAGCTGCTGATAAGGTACAGTTACTTGTTCCAGATGTTTTAAATGACTTTATTGCAATGTCTCCATTTTTAAAGTTGTACTATGGGATATATAATGTAGGAATGGGTATTTTAGTCATCGTATTCGCAGCTTATCTAATTAAGATTGAGCTCTTTAGTGCCACAATGGGCCCATGATCAGTTACTAGAGTTGAACGCTGAAATCACCCTGCAGATTGAAAGATTTCAATTAGAAGAAAGGAACTTGAGATGTGAGAGAGAGAGAGAGTGCAACATCTTGTGGGGCTTCTGATGCGTCGGGTTCCTCTCCAATGAGGAATCCACCCAATGAGTGCCCAATGAGACATCCGATGGCTGGGCTGGCTGACACACATCCCGACGTGCGCTCGGAGATGTGTGCCAGCCGTCAGATGCCTCATTGGCACTCCCTGGGCGGCGGGCTCATTGGAGATGAGCTGGATCCGCTTCTGATAAGCAGCAGCTCACAAATTTTATTTTCTATTAAACTGGTTCAACCGTGTGGCTGTATCCATACATTTAAAGACTTCTTAGGGAAACCAGGTTGGGGTAGGGGAAGGCTGCTTCATGGAATGAACTTGGACATTCTGACTACAGCTCTTTGTACAATTTAACTAATTAAAACAAGAGTCTTAAGTTCCGAAATAATAGTCCCACATGATCATTCTACCAAAAGCCTCCTAATAATAAAAAAGAAACAGAGTTTAAATGTTCTATCCCATTGCAGTCCCTTGTGCTGACCAAAAATTGAGGGCTTGAACTGGGCTTCAGCCTTCAAATGGGTTTATGCCTATTTAGATTTGAGTCACTGAAGTAATTTTGCATCACCCACCTAGCTTTTCTCCCAAATGACACTATCCTATTCATGATTCAAAGATGACATTCTCTGCAATAGAAACTTTCCTGAGTCATGGGGATATAATCCGTAAAATTTTGCAAAAATTTCATTCTCTGTTGTTTCTGGATGTGGGAATCTAATGTGTTCCTTGTGCATGGATATCCTAATCATTGTTTTAGTGGATTCTTCAGATGTTTCAATTCTATCATAGATATACGACCCAGATGCTTTTTGACTTGGAGACATGAATTTGTTTTGATCATAATTTCACATGCTGGTTTTGTTATGTTTTCAACCTAGAACTGCGTTGGACCTTACTTTTTAGCATGCGTTTGAATGTTGTCTGTTTGTCTGCAGTTTGTGGTGAAGATATGTCTCCTAACTTCATTCAGAGATACCTGCTTTATTGAAATTATGCCCCTGAACCAGGCTCCTTGGCAAGGTAAAACTGAATAAGTCATTAACATTTTAAGAGAATTGTTGGATTTGGGTTTTTTAACCACCCCCCCCCCCTTTTTCCAATCCCTGATTTATTTTTTTTCTTCTTTTCCCTTTTTTTTTTTTTTGGCGGGGGGGGGGGGACCTCAGGGGAGAGGAGGTAAGTTGTTTAATATGCATTGCCAAGAGCTAGAATCTGGTGAATGTGATGTGCAGGCTGCTTTTATGGTTATGGATAATGTGGCAGCAGCATTTGTTAGCCACTCAGCCGATCATGTATATAGTTATCAGGCATATGATAATATGTTATGTTCACTACTTACTTTTGCACTTACCTTAACTTGGCGTACGGTTGTGCATCTGGCAGTTTTGCAAAGGAGTGCAACTCCCTATGGATTTTGACCATTGATATAGATTTGAGTGTATTGTGACCATTTGAAGGTGTTTGCCCGTGTTACTGGCAACTGGGTAGGAAATCAGTAGCAGGTCAATAGTCTTCTTGAATGGTGAAGACAAGGTTCATTGCTTCCATGCCTTCCACTTTTCCTCTGTCTATCATGATAGATATTCACTTAACATCATGTGGCAGGGTTGTATTAATGCTCTCAACTACTCTAATTGTTAAGCTCCCAAAGACTAGACCAAATGGACCCAAGAAGCCATAGCTAGCAGACCACTAAACCATATTCTCCTAGGGGGATCAGCACATTTGAGAAAGGTGAACCCAACTTCTGAAAATCCTAGATGTTCACAGCTCGTCCCACGTTTACAATGCAAGGTTTCTCAGATTTTTATCAGTGTTGGAGGCAACTATGATGGCACCTGATGTACTCATTATAAATTTATCCAATATTTGGGTCTTCCGATCTCCAGAGCAAAAGAAAGTTCACTTCCTGCAACTTTCTTTTACAAAGAAAGTTCACTTCCTGCAAATGGACCCAAGAGCAAAAGAAAGTTGCAGAATAAAAATTACCAAATGGGCTTTTCCCTCTCTATTGTAAGATTTGATTATATCAAATTCCACTTTGTAGTTTGGTATATCTCTTTTCCAATTCTACCCTCCTACTCGCGGACCTGTTCTCCCCAAAAGTGATTGAATGCTGAAATTTTGACCTTGTATTTCAGATAATCAAAACAGGAGCAGGATGCACACTCCTTTGGAAAACCACCGGTTGTGCATCATTACACTCTTAACCAACCACTGTCACTGTTATGGTCGGACCATCTGTAAATTGTGAAGCTACAGTACTTCGTGATCTGTTTGCAATTTGGTTATTATTTGAGGTCTTATATTTGTTACTAACCAGGGAGGAGCAAAACTGTCTACAACAACATCATAGCCTTATCCCAACTAAATGGGGTCAAACACATGAATCCTTGCTCTCCAATCAGCTCTATTTGAAGTCATACATGATATGAGGCCTAAGCTAAGCATGTCTTTTCTCACCACTTCTCCTGTGGTTATTTTAGGTCTGCCCCTGTCTCTTCTAGTTTCCTTAATCTGAATCAAATCACTCTTCCACACTAGGGCATCCCAAGGCCTCCATTGAACATGACCATCTACCTCAAATGACTCTCTCGAAGCTTATCACGAATTAGATCTACTCCCAACCCAGCTCTAATATGGTCATTTCTTACTTCATGTTTCCTAGTTTCGCCACACATCCATCTCAACATTCTCATCTCCGCTACATTTAGTGTATCTATATGACACCTCTTAACTACCCAACATTCCACACCATACATCATAGTCGGTCGTATGACAATCCTATAAAATTTTCATTCAAGCTTTGAAGAATACGCTGATCACACAGTATTCCGGATGCACCTGTCCACTTCATCCATTTTATTTTAATTCTCTGGGCAATATCACCCTCTATATCACTTCTTTATTAACGATTGAGCCAAAATATCTAAATAATCACTTTGTGGAATCTCCCTCTCATCAATATTCACCACCTCATTAATCGTCCTAGTGTGACTAAAGTTACACACCATATATTCCGTAAAGACCTTTTGATTCCAATGTTGATCTCCTTTGCTTGAACTTGGCGTTAATCTTTGCTTTTGTCTCAACTACTAACACAATATCACATCCGCAAAAGGTATACACAACGGAACCTCATCTTGTATGCCTCTGGTTAAATCGTCCACGATAAGCACAAACAAATAAGGGCTCAACTCATGACTCAGATGGGGTGCCCTGTGGCCTTTGTTCACTAGATTAGCTCTTGCATCTCTTCCCCAAAGTTCTCAGTCTTGGTCAATGGCAGCCCGACAGGATACTTTGGAGCTACTGTGGGGATTCGGCAAGGCTGCCCTCTCTCCCTTTACTTGTTCAGTATTGCCATAGAAATCCTCTCCAGACAGATCCAGTTTTGTACTGACCAGCAGCTCATCACTCCTATTCCCAAGTGTAAAGCCCTCAAGCTCACTCACTTGGCATTCGCTGATGACTTGATGATATTCTCTAAGGCATCGATTGCCTCCTTAGAGTCTATCGTGCTTTGTCTCCAGCACTTCAAAGAACTCTCGGGTCTTCGCATCAACCCGTCCAAGTCCCTCATCTTCTTTGCTAGAATTTCAAAGATTGACAAAGCTGCCTTCCTAGCCTTATCAGGGTTCCTCTAGAACCATTTACTCCTCGGGCCTTCATAGGCTTTCTTTGGTTGCTGATATTTTTGATCATAATGGTTGGGCTCCTCCCCTCTCTGGCCCTACCCTTACTTCTATCTGGAATGAGCTCCACTCTGTCACTAGAAGGTCTGCATCAAAAGGTGACTGTGTTTCATGGTCATCAAACAGCTCTTGCTCCTTCTCCTCCAAGGTAGCTTGGAATTTTGTTCGAGTGAAAGGCCCTTTGGTTCCTTGGCATAAGCTTCTTTGGTTCAAGCATCACATTCCTAGACACTGCTTCACAGCCTGGAGAGTCTTCAACAACTGTCTCCCAACGCAAGCTTTTCTTCGTAGCCGCCAGATCTTAGTCTCCCGTGCTTGCTGCCTCTGCTGGAACAATGATGAAGACTTGAACCATCTTTTCTTTGGGTGCCCTACTGCAGTTGCCATCTGGATGGGTGTTCTCCTCAAATGCTGGCTTGCTCGCAGAAGAATCCTCCCCTTCTCTAGAGAATGGATTTGGATTGATATGACCTTTGCTGGCTCCTCTCCTTGTGACTCGGTTGGGAAGATGGCGTTCTGTGCTACTCTCAATCATATTTAGATGGAGCGCAATTTGAGAAAATGGACC
The DNA here is from genome assembly GCF_018873765.1 of Telopea speciosissima. Classification (NCBI taxonomy): domain Eukaryota; kingdom Viridiplantae; phylum Streptophyta; class Magnoliopsida; order Proteales; family Proteaceae; genus Telopea; species Telopea speciosissima. The sequence goes on along the minus strand of NC_057923.1, from coordinate 1,098,938 downwards.
TCCAACTCTCGATCTTACCAGAAGATTTGGGATTCCATTTCTTTTGAAATTAAAGCAAAGTTATCTTTTGTTCCCCCCTCTTCTTGTATTGACACCCCTAGGAACAGGACCATTGTTCAATCCTGGGGTCTCTCTATTGTTTCTTTGGTTGCTCCGGCCTCCTCTAGCTAATGTTTAGGCTGGCTGGTTTGGCTTCCCCCCTTTGGGGCTCTTTGTAATTCTTCTTTCTCCTCTCTTTTGGTAATGAAATTTCTATTCAACCCCCCCCCCTCAAAAAAAAAGGGCTTAAGGCTGATCCTTGATGTAACCCAATTATAATTGGGAATTCACTACCTTGACGCTCCACCGTTCTTACGGTAGTCACTACCATCATACAGATCTTTAATTATGTCCACATATTTACATGACACCCTTCTCTTCTCTAGTATATTCTAGACTGATTCTCTAGGTACTTTGTCGTAAGCCTTTTTTAGGTTAATAAAGACTATATGAAGATCCCTCTTGTCCTCTCTTGACGCAAAAGGAAACCGGGGGGGTTTAGATCTCGTTCCAACGATGACGAACTTGAATCCACAAGTAGGGAAAATGGAGAACTTTCTTCTGTTCAAAATTCAAACTGATTACAAAAGAGCATTAGAAGCTCTAATAGAGAGAGGCTTGCTTACAGAAGAAGAAAACAAAATTCAAAATCAAAATTCAAATTTTGAAACTTTGGTGGACTGTTTTGCCTTCGAAACGAGCAAAAAGGCCAAAAAGCGCAGGCATCAACTCCGAAGGCTCTTACCCCTGTAGAGCTCATATAGATCTTCGATTTGATATGTATTTCAACCCATAACGCTTAATATCTCCGACCAATCCGGGTGGACTTCTATTGGTTCAATTGGTTTAGGAACTCATCCGATATTTCCTCTGCATCATCTCTATATCTTTCCACAAGTCTCCTAAGTAAGAAAATAGCTTACATCATGGATCTTCCTGGCATAAAACTAAATTGGTTGTCCAAAATTGTTGTTTTCTTTGTGAAACCCGCAAAAATTTGAACTTTTGCAACCTGTGTAATTTCAGGTTCTGGTTCAATCCCCATGCTAGCCTCTATGTTGTGGGTTGCCCCAGTTGAAAATTCAGACCAATCTCGAGACTTGCCTATAAAGGCATTCTGATCAGCCAATTAACTTAGTCTCTAATGAGTCTGAGGTATCTAGCGGAAGACAACACATTAGCTTGGCATGTTGGGTTGATAGCCTGCGGAACCTCACACTGTCTTTGGCCTATTGATGGGTAAGGATCCCATCTTGTTAGTATATATATTGTATATTTACTTAAAATGAGTTACAGGGGCAGAATAGTCATTTCCACTAGTAGGACCCACATCCACAGTGTGGAAATTAATTTCCCATGACCTGCCCTAGTTGACCCTCCTTAATTATGTCATATGACATTTAATAGATGACTTAAAGATATGTAATAATACATTTAATTCTATAAAATCAGGTTGGAGAATTAATTTTTTTTTAAAAACTGTTTTTATTTAACTAAGCAAACAAGCCTTAGTTAAGGCTTAGTATATAAACAAAACTTATCTCTAATTTCATTATCCTACCATCTAAAGAGACTGAAATCGTTCCAGCATAGACAGCCTTAGAGAAAAAGGGAGAAAAGAGAAGAAGAAGAAGGGAAAGGAGGGCTTACCTTGGAGTCTTTGATCTTGGAGTTGAGTTGGAAGCTTGGAGACCTCCATTAAAGACCTTGGAACATAAAAGCAAGGCTACCATCTATCAATTCCTACTGCTGTAACAGGTAGGCCATGAATCCCTGCTGTACTCTTCCCTTTCCTCTCTTTTCTCTTATCCCTAATTAGGTCTTAAACCCAATTCAACCTTTAAACCATAGATTAGCTTGGAAATTGACCAAACCTTATATATTACCCTTGAAATTAGACCAATTATGGTTCTGGTTGTGATGTAACCTGTATATTACATGTTAATTTTTCAATTCACAACTGAATTATGTAATCCATTAACCCTAGATTGATAAATTAGGTAAACTAATCAAAATCCCCAAATTAATGTATGATTTTGAGTTTAATATACACAAAACCACTTACCTATATTGGAATTACCCAAAAACCTGAAATTGGACCCATGCATGTGAAGATCCATGCATTTAGAACAAAACCCCCAAATCTGCCGGTCGACCGGTTGAGTCAGAGCTCGAATCCGGTTCACTATTTTGTGATGGTTTTGAACCTAATTGCTAGGGGTTTGACCTAGGGTTTCTTCTATGTCTAATTTATGTTATTTAATGTCTATATAGGGCTATTTTCTCTCTTTTTGGTGATGTCTATGTTGGAGTTTGGATCCCTGTTGTCTAGTTAGTTCTCCAACTCAGGTAAGGGGATGTTGACTTTAATTTCAGCGTGTTTGTGATATTTAATTTTGGTTTGTTATGGTTGCCATGTCATGCATCATACTAATAACATTAATCATGTATTTTTGTTAGCTTTAACTTCTTTGCATTAGATGTGCATGATTTTAGGTTGCATTTCCATATCGCATTTGCATTTATTACTTGATTCTTGGAATTTATTATGATGTTGATGTTATTGGACAGAATTATTGTATTATCTATTATGATTCATATGTCATCATGATAGTATGCATTGGGTTCGGATTGGCATGAACCCAGTGCTACGACCCTTACCAACAGAGGTGGAGGTGTTGGATAACCCGTGGTAGGTCCGGAGGGTAAATTCCGGAATGCCATTCACTGTCCCATGTTAGCGATCCGCTCCGCTGTAGGAACAAACAGTAGGGTTAGTCATTGGGGGTCTGTTAGGGTCTGATGAGTTCATGCCGGAACTGGCAGGTTTCCACCGTAGTAGAATGGTTTCACTCAGGTAGCCGACGTCTGGTTATGTGTTTCCGGGATCGAGGCTAGCATTCTATTGCAGTAGCACTTATACCTCATGAGACTTAGTATTGTTGCTAGAAGCATTCTTAGTTCTAGGTCATTCATCATGGACTATTTGCACTTGCTTGTGTGTTTCCCTTACTGGGCTCAGTGGAACTCACCCCCGTGGATATCCTTATTTTTCAGATGACTCGGTTACTTTTGGTGGTGGATTTGCGGTGCTGGAATATGAAGTGCACAATGCTTCGTGCGCACGTGACAATTGCGCATTCTCTTGATCTTGGCCTGACAGTCCAGGCTATCTCCCCACTCTTTTGTGTTTATAACACTTTTGTATAGTTATATTATGATTTTTGTATAGTTTTACCTTGTGGTATTTTTGAGAACTATATAGTTCTATCACAAGCTTTGTCCTTTATATAAATGAAATATCACTTAGACTTCTCTTACTACTGATGTTACCTCTATTATTTAAATTGTTTCCGCTGCCTCTGATTACTGTATTTGTGAGATATGTTTGTAAATAGGGTACTGTACTTGCGATCCTGGGGGATTGGTTGGAGACATCCAACCAGTCACACTTGGCCCTTATGAACCGGGCCGGGGTATGACATTCTTTCTCATGTGGATTTCAATAACTCTATCCCATAACTTCATCGTATGACTCAATAGTTTTATGCCTCTATAATTATTGCAGCTCTGAGTATGGCCTTTATTTTTGTAAAGCGGACCCACAATGCTTCTTCTCCATTTATCTGACATTTTCTTTGTAGTTATAATCTTGCTAGACAGTTTGGTTAACCAAGCTAAACCACAGATTCCTATGCTCTTCCACATTTCAATAGGATCAAAATTGTCTCTGTCAGAACTATGTATTTTTTTTTTACCTTTTGTTGTAAGAAACTCTTTATATTTTTATATTCACTTATGGGAAAGAGATCGCTGCCTGGGCCTCTAGAGCCTGCACACGCACGCTGGCCAATGGGAGCGCGTGCGCAAGTATCATCCTGTGCGAGATTTTCGCCTTTCCATGGGGGCACGTAGTACTTTCACGTGTTTTTGTGTCTAGGTGCAGGAGCCACGCTAGCCACACGACCAGGTAGCGTTCTTTTCCCCTTCTTTTATTTATTTAATTTCTTATTTATGCGTTTTACAAATGCCTTTAGGATCAAGAAATTGGCTGTTGAAACATTTTTGAGTCTGGGTGTTGTGTGTGCATGTATGTGTACATAAGCAAGTAAAATAACCAACTAAACGAAGCTTAAGCTAGGCCATATACTTGCCATATTTACATCTAGTTACTAGATTTAATTCTGAACAATGTGGTTATCTTTTTACTGATGCAGAGTTGTGGTTAAGTTTCTGGGAAATACATTACAATTCACTATATGAAATACGAGGTCAGTTCTGAAGTGATTCTTGATTTGTTGCATTTGGAATGAATAGTTGCGTTTGAAGTTCTTTAGAAACTGATTTGCCTGTTCTCCAGATGCTCCCATTCAGTGTAAGCCTAGGAGGAAATACTGGTTGTTCTAGGGCTCGGGATTGATTCTGTCCATGTTACATTTGGAGGTTGTGCATACACACTCTGTATAGTACCGCACCTTCTTTTTTTTTTAATGTATGTAGTTCATCCTGTAATTTGACCATATCTTTTCTCTGTATAAATCTGTTTGTTTTCTTGTTCAGGCCGTGTATAATTAATATTCAAAGATTTTTCCGCTAGTTCAGAAAATAGCTAGTGAGTTCTTATTTTAGTTTTTGGTTGGTTGGTTTTTTTTTTTTTTTTTTTGTGGGGGGGGGGGGGGGAAACAGTGCAAAAGTCCATTTAATCAAATGGGGGTTTATGTACTGGAGGAGGATAATCAAATGAGAATCCAGAGCATTACCAGTGGTGGTGGTGGTGGTGGTCCTCCGTTTTTATTCAAAGTGTGATCTAATCTTGATCTTGTTGGGTTTACTTAGTAACACAGATCTCAAAATTCATATGAAAGATGGTTTACTTGCTCTTCTTATGTTGGTCCAATAAGGTCCACAGTAACCCCCACATTATCAAATAATCAGAATGATTGAATCAGTAATACGTCTGTTAGGAGGGTACGGGTGTTGGAGAAGAAGTCCTTTTGTGTCATGACCAACCATATATAATCATATATATATATATATATATATAGAGAGAGAGAGAGAGAGATTATGGAAACTCAAGTCGCTTTAAAAAGTCTTGAGAGAGAAAGAGTACGTGACTGGTGGAGGTGGTTACTGCTATTTTAATGTTTGGATCCATCGATCGTATGTGTATGGACCCATTTTCTCTTTCCTTCTGATTATACTTTTTTTGCATAACTGCAAGTGGATGTTTTTAATGGATGGCATCTGGTATACACAGTAATTAATTGGTTAATTATACGTGATTGACGGCGAGGCACCCTCTGAGCAATGCTTAATTGCTTTACTATAATATATTATAGGGAAGAAAAAAAATCCCTGTCAGGCTGCATGGAGCTTGCACCAGACATAGGGTCCCCCACCCTCACCACTGTATGAAATAAAAAGGTCCCACATAATGAAACTCACTCACACATCATTTGGGTCCGTTCATTCCAGGGTTTTAAAACCTGGAATTGGGATCTGGATCAATCTAAAAACGGTGGGAATATGGGAAAAATATCAACTCAATTTGTTTGTTCTTCAATTTTCTTAATTTCTTTTAATAGTGTGGTGGACTCCACCCCGGGTAGTGTGTTCGGACAAGGGATAAGATGGTCATTTCTGCTCTTCTATTAGGGACAGGTAAATTGAGGAGATAAAAGATCCGAAAATACGCTAAAGAACCTTGTAATACCCATTACAGAATAATTGGCCCAAAAAACATTAGAAGCCTTTAGCGTACGCGGCCGGCGGTGGGGGGAAGGGGTGGGGTGGAGGAGACGTTTTTTCCTTGTTTTTTTTTTGGTTACAAAAAGGTTTGGCCAAAAGTGTTAATGGCATGAATTAATAAGTCCCTTCCCAGTTCCCAATCGTAACCAAATTCGCTTTTATTCTTACTTGATTTTGAATGATTTCTTCAAATTTACAGAGAGAACCAAACACGTTCTTTTTGAGGTGTTCTATCATAGACGAATTTGAATTTATGTAGGAGAGTGAGACTGAGACTGTGCGAGTCGGTGACATGTACTCGAAAGGAAAGGGAAAGGGAAAGGGAAAGGGTAAGGGGAAAAAAAGACGCATGATGCATACATATCATAAAAAGGCACAAAAGATGAGCTGAAGTGAAACGCCAAAGCCCCCGCGACAGGAACGAGACCCTTCCTGCCTTCCTTCCTTCAAAAAGAACTAGGCTTAATAAGATTAGATTGTTGCCTGCCTCTCTGCGGTTCAAATTTGTAAACCATGTGAACGAATCCATGGGAAGGCAAGGGAGGGGGGGGGGGGGCAGCGAGCCACAGGCATAGGCGTAGGCACTGGTCCATGTTAACAAACTAGGCGTTTGTGAGTTTGCGTTGGTACCAAACATCAATCTACAGTTCCACCAATAACCAGATTTTAGATTTCAATCCCCCTATGGGCCGACCGTGGCAAAGCAAACTTCCGTTCCGTGCATCATTGTGGTCCACACATTTTTGGATTTTGGTGGGCATTCCATTTTTTTCTTATAAATAAATAAAGGGAATATACAACCTCCAAATTGATGGAGGGGCCTACTCATCGGTCAATTCCTAGTGGAGTGGGCCTGTCGCTGTCCCCTCATCGTCTTGGGAGTTGAAGAGGACTGTTGTTGGAGAAATCCTAAGTTCCAATATGGAAGACTAACCTTCCTGGAATACTTACCTAGTAGTGGATTTGATATCGAATCGCTGGGAGAGTTTCTACGATTGAGTGATTGTGGCATTATGCCATTATGCCAAACAGCTAAAGTATGATTTGGGTCATGGGGGGTCGTCGGAGCTGAGCGTCCCCAACCGGAGCACCCACCCCGGGGCCCAGGGCCCAGGGCCCGGGGACTGGGACTACTCTGGGAGGGTAGGGTATCCCTCCTTAGAATGATGGTTGGACACTTGGACTTTAGGTGTGACCTTCCTTCCGTTGTAGGTCCCAATTAATTAATCAGATTCCAGCTAAAGCTAGCTGCTCCAAATCTAATCCTCCACAAAAAAGTGATACACATGTGCGTGCTCAGGTTGCCATTGTTGCAGACCGAACACGTGCCTTGCCATGCCGTGTGAGCCCAACATCATATCCCGGCCAAAAAAACTATATAATACACACACACATATACCTCTCTCTCTCTCTCCCCTCAATAATCCAATTTCATTGATGTGAGTTACCGTGTTAGTGTGGCCTAAACCTAATCGTGGGTGTTGGTTTAAAAGGGCACAACGCCCCGTGCCCACATTTATAAAACCAATGACTCTATCTATCTATCCCTCCCTCCTTAATTATAGGGAATACCTAATCTATTATATCTCACACAATATGACAACAAACGAAGAGAGCACCACCACCCTCGGATCGAATCCAATCCACCCCCTCCAGACTCCAGTCACCAGTCACCAGTGTCTCTATCTCCATGTGGCTACATTGGCTGGGCTGGCTATCCCTCACCTGTCATCTCAATTAACGCCACTACTCTTATCATCACCATTGCTTATTGCTTCATAGAGAACCTTTTTCTTCCTTCTACTTCACTTTTTTTTTTTTTCCCCTCTTTTTCCCATTCATTAATTATTTTCTCCTAATTTATCATCACTGTCAATGATCAGCCATGCATATTGATGACTGAATAAGTGCCACTTAAAAGTTTTGAAACCTATATAAAGTATCTAATTTATTGTCAATAAACTCTTAGTCACCAAACTATATATCTACACATTTTATTGAGATAATGGGATAGGTGCACTTAAATGTTAAAATGATTTTTTTTTTTTTTTTTTTTTTGTCTATAGTTCTAAACACTACTATAGGTTTGATAAGTTTATATTAAAGTTGGCCATTCACCATGCCAGGTGTGCTACTATTCCTCGATTTAACATGTCAAATTTTATAGTTTAATTCAATCATATCTCCAGTACATTGGCATACAACCCTTTTTATGTCAATGCACAGCTATGACCACTATTATGCACTCTTCTAAAGTTCTTAATTTTTAACTAAACCCCTAATTTTGTCACATGTCAAAATTTATTTGAGTGGAAATCTTATATGTGATTAGGGAATCTTAGTCAGGGTTTACCTATACATAGAATTTTAACTGTATTCCATGTATCACATGGTCAGTTTTTAGTACATCTCATCTTGATAATTTTATCCAGTGAAAATTTTGGCCTTGATTAAAACAAATTAATACAAAATTTAACAAGAAAGAATGATAGATTGAATTCTAGCGTGGATTTTGTTTGCTCAGTGGTCTATAAATTATGATGCTTCACTGAACTTAGAAATAGTTTACCCCCAAAAAAAAAAACTTAGAAACATATTCGAAATGGATTTTGTGCAAAATAATAACTTAAAATGTAAAATGTCAAATTCAACACCCACCATTCTTTGGGTTTTTTTTTCTCCTTAGATTTTTCTTCTTCATGAAGTATAGAAACTATTAAAAAATTTAGGTCAAGCATTTTACAAAGTATTATTTTGACAAAGGCCATTGTACATGAAAAATCAAGGCATCAATGGATGATGATGTATTAAATTATACATGAAAATGTAAATTTAAGATTAATAATTACTTGTCACAAAACTTTTAAAAAACCATCTCTCTCTCTTTTAAAGAATATGAAGTTGCATATATTTCTACTGCCTTAAATTGAAGAGAACATTTTTTACTACATTTGAACTCAATGAATTTTCTCTACACTTGCATTTTTATCACAATGTAATTGATGATTGACAATCTAACTATTTGATAGATATATAGGGATACCCCAATAAATATATATATATATATATATATATATATATATATATATATATATATATATATATATATATATATATATATATATATATCACTTGTCAAATTTGGTGAACTAGCTAGCTCAATTAGATGGCCCTCATCATGTATGGGCTTTCTCCGATCCATTAATTAATTATTTTTTTTCAGTGATTTTTGTTTAGCTGACTTAGTTTTGAATTTTTTGAAAATTTTCAAACCCACATAATTTCTAAGTTGGATGTGTAAAATTGGTTCAAAAAGTTAATTATAGTTAAATAATGATTAAGACAATTGTGATCACCAAATCTAAAACATCTCGCATGAATGCCCTCATTATTTAAAGCAAGATGAAAAACAAACAATTTGATCTTATTAGCTAGGGTGCAGCTCATCCTCTCAAGTCATTCAGACAGGTCTACTAATGAAGGAAAGCCATGGTATTTCAACGGCTACACTACTACACTCCCATCCTGACCCCTCCCTCCCTTTCATGTTTTATCGCATAGTCTATCCAGTTACCGAAGAGGATATGGGAAGTCTTTGATGACAAAAATTGAGTCAAGAATCCATCCATGGACCAGAGAGACAGAAAGGTTGGGACTTGGGAGTGGGGGCGTCTGCGTCGTGGTGTTACCTTTATTCCAGCACTCCCATGTGTCTAGCTCTCTCCTCCTTAACATAAGGGGACAGAGCTGTCTTTTTATATGAAGAGAAGAGAGATAGATTCATGGGAGTGCTGGCATAGGCCATTCTCGGGCAAAGAACTCTCTCCCTTAAATTAAATTACTAGGGATGGGATTTGGTCATTTGAGGGGAGTATCGTCGAGTCGAGTATGCTACTGTATACTGTATTCACTACTGTGTAATAGTAATAATAGTAGTAGTAGTAGTAGTATTCAGTCATTTCAATGTTTTCAAACGACTTTCTTACAAATTCAATATTCCGCTAGCTCATCCACTAGAAATCTGCCAAACAATCCAATTTGCAAAACAATAATTGAAACTCACCATGCATGAGAGTCTCTTATTAATTTGTGCTCTCTCTCTCTGTCTCTGTTTCTCTCTGTCTCTAGCTCTCTCTGATCGCCACTACTGCACAACCATAGCTTTAGCCTTTAATAATAAAATTATCTAATTTTTTGGATTGCCCAGAATAATAACCATAAAGACTATATATTAATTATGAATCTGTTTATGATCTATCTGTCTATGCATTTGTTTAAAATTTATTTTTAAAGAAAAAAAAAAAGGACAAAAAAAATAAAAGGGTACAGATTGCTTGCAGCCTTATAGGCCTTGCTCACAATAAATTCAGAAAAAGCTCTCTCTGTTCGTTCTACAAAAAGGGTTGGGTTTTGTATCCTCCTCCACTTCTCTAGGCCAAGATCCGGAGAAAGGTTCTTCTTCTCCACCCCCTTTCTGTTGTTTCTCTCTTTCTCTCTCTCGTCACGAATCTCGATCGAGCATTTGTGGAGATAGGTAGGAAAGTAATCTACCGAGACTGGAAGACAAAGAAAGGTCTTCCATTTCTCGATCTCTTCTCCCCGGCCAGTAATACTTGATTCCACCCTATTACATTTACATACTGTGTTTGACGTCTATGCATTAATTGATGGTATCGATCACCTCACCGTTTTGGCTGGCTTCCCACTTGTTGTGCAGAAACATGGCGGCTTCTTTACTTTGGTCTTTATGTGTGTTGTGCTTCTTCTTGTTTCTCGCAACTGAAACAATGGCAGCTGCACCCAGGAAGCCCGTGAATGTGCCATTTTACAGGAACTATGTACCTACATGGGCTTTTGATCACATCAAGTACTACAATGGTGGTAATGAGGTTCAACTCTTTCTGGATAACTACACTGGTAAGCCAAGCCTTGATCCACCATTTATGCATTAATATTCGATCGATCGATTCCATGTTTGTTTGTTTGTTTGTTTGCTTGCTTAAAAGGAGGCTAGGAGCCAGCCTTAATTATTTTAACTGGAGGAGGTTGTTGGTGTGGGTTTTGGTTTTGGTTTTGGAAAGGTACTGGATTTCAGTCCAAGGGCTCTTATTTGTTTGGCCACTTCAGTATGGATATAAAGATGGTTCCTGGCGATTCGGCTGGCACAGTAACTGCTTTCTATGTAAGTACTAAGTAGTAGTAGTTGTTGAAACCATTGCTTGGTTTGATTATTTATTTGAGATCTCTCCCCTCTCCCTCTTTTACCATTACATATATTATCCTACATCCAATCGATTCGGCATTGTAAAATTAGGGTTTCTTTCACTCACCGGGCCCAAAATTTCTTCTATCTATCAATCTATCCATCACACATGTACACTGTTTCGTTGCAATTTATTAAGAAAGAAAATATTTTTACTATGTTCGTTCTAATTTTGATTTTTGAGTGACGATGTTTTGTTTTTGTTGGTGTTCCTCTTTATCAGTTATCTTCTCAGAACTCCGAGCATGATGAGATAGACTTTGAGTTCTTGGGAAATCGAACAGGGCAGCCCTACATTCTTCAGACGAATGTGTTCACAGGGGGGAAAGGAGACAGAGAACAGAGGATCTATCTATGGTTTGACCCAACCAAAGCCTACCATTCCTACTCTGTTCTATGGAACTTGTATCAGATAGTGTATGAAATTTCCTTCCTTCTTTCTTTCTTTCTTTCTTTCTTTCTTTCTTTCTTTCATACTCTACCCCTTCATTCATTTATCTTCATCTGCAGGTTCTTGGTGGACGATGTACCGATAAGGGTGTTCAAGAACTGCAAAGATGTGGGTGTGAAATTCCCATTCAACCAGCCGATGAAGATATACTCAAGCCTCTGGAATGCGGACGACTGGGCCACGAGGGGAGGGCTTGAGAAGACCAACTGGTCCAAGGCCCCCTTCGTCGCCACCTACAGGAGCTTCCACGTGGACGGGTGCGAGGCGTCGGTGAACGCCAAATACTGCGACACACAGGGGAAGAGGTGGTGGGATCAGAGGGAATTCCAAGATCTGGATTCCCTTCAGTGGCGGAGGCTCAGGTGGGTTCGCTCCAAATACACTATCTACAACTACTGCAGCGATAGGGTGAGGTACCCTACCATGTCCCCCGAGTGCACCAGAGACAGAGACGTTTGAAATGAAATGGTTTTTTCAGATATAATTTAGATAGGATAGATTACTGCTGCTCCCGAAACCAACCTTCTATCTCTATTTATATAAGTAGTATCCTCAATTCCTCAATGAGTATATATATATATATATATATATATGGCTATATGGATGATGATGAAATATATGAAATTTGGATGGATGGATGGATTACATACACACACAGTAATTCATTCATGGTTCTTTGATTCGATCTTGCATCGATATACCCCTCCCTGGGAATTCGAATCTGGGATTCTTCTTTCTTACCCACCACCCGCCGAGAAATTCTCTACTCCCCAGCCATCATGGTTGGTTATTGTTCCCTTCCTGTATTGTCTTCCGAATGCTTATTCCTGATGATCATAAAAGTGAGAATATATCACACCTTCTCGTCTTGTGTTTATTTTTTCTGATTGAGTATATTATATATTGGGAAAAGGAAGTAGTACACTACTGGATTAATGGGTTCGATTTTTTTTTGTCCGATGACAATAAAGAAATAAGTACAACCTACTTGCCTTGTGCATAGATCGTAAGATTACATACTATTTCTAAACATACTTGATTCTTAAAAGTACTAAACACTATGTCCGAAGTACGATTACTAATATACATAAGTTCTTTAATATATAATCACGGCCAAGGAGAATTAGTAAGGGATGGAAGACCATTAGTTATCTGTGAGTTAGAGCACCAAATTTCCGTAATTTTTAAGCTTAATAATGTTGCATGTTCTAGATCCGCTTTGATGCTGTACAATTCTGAATCCCAAAGCTTGGATGTCAAAATATTTCCTGCACCAAAAACAAAAACCTTTCATCCATCAAAAATAAATATGCCCAATTTGCCAATCTTAGGCCTGGGGTTTGGATTCCTGCACACAATAAGATAGGATATTCATATTTAGGAATAGGTATCCAATGACGTAAATTGCAATTAAAACAAGAATCCTTAAATACAACATTGGGCAAAGAGGGAGAGGGTTGTAATTTAAATCTGAAATCCAACGTGAAACTTGGTGCAAAACTCCAATTGCATTCGGGTTTTTTAGACCCAAATAAAACTTTATTTCGAGCGTTCCCAATAAAGTAGCACGTAATTATAAACACCCCAAAGAACCAAGAAGCTGAAGTTTTATCTAGTTGTTTGGAATGAAGAAACAGAAAACAAAAGTCACTTGTGGATTCATAATCCAGAGATTCAGTGCATAAACCCAGGGGGCCAGCCACCCAGATGTGTTTGACCCAGTCGCAAGACAAGAAGAGATGGCAGTAAGATTCGATACAATTTTCACAGAATGCACAAGAGGGATCAATCTATGTGTCCATTTTTGGAAAGTGAAGCCTTGACCGGAAGTCCTGCATGTATCACACGCCAGAAGAAAATCTTAAATTTTGGATGAATTTTGAGTTTCCAAAAGAAATTCCACCATGTGGTTAAATAAGTATTGTTGGAATTTAGAGAAACGAGTAGAAATTTAGCAGCAATCTTTGTGTTAAAGTTGCCATTTTATACAAAATGCATCGCCATTTGTCATCCGAATTAAGCAAACTAAAATTAAAAATCAAAGGGTGCATGTTAGAAGGAAGCAAGGACCGAGAACCAGTAGGGGAGCTACTCTCCTCCTCCGCAATCTGAGAGATCGTGGTCCTTTTATCAAGTTTTGAAAGAGTACTTAGCGCATGATTGGCTAAGCAGGATGGGAATGACGGGTTCCACTGATCAGTCCAAAAGAAAGTATCCTTACCATTTCCAACTTTCCTGATAACCATGTTCTCAAGACTATGAATCAGATGAGCAATACTATTCCAAATAGGTGACCCTCTTTTAGATCTAGTATTTGGATCAAAGAAAGAGGTGTTAGGAAAGTATTTGGCTTTGAGAATCCTTGCCCAAAGAGAGGGCGGTTGAGTGATCACCATCTATCCAAGCTTTAGTAAAAGGGCCTTATTGTGGATTTCAGCTTTTCGAAACCCCAGACCACCATGAGACTTTGGACGACACATTTTATCCCAAGTAATAGGGGTCGAATTCCTACTGCTCTGCTTGTGTCCTAGCCAGAACTTTAGGCAAATCGAATCAATGTTCCTGCAAATTTTACTTGGGAACAGGAAACAATTCATGAGATAAGCTGGAGTAGAAGCCAGGACTGATTGAATCAAAACCTTGCGACATGCATAGGATAAGAGATTTGACTTGTATTTGGAAAGTTTTTTCTGCATCCTGGTTACAATGATATTGAAGTCCTTAACCTTTGACCTGCAAGGAAAAAGATTAGTACCCAAGTAGGTAGAATTCTTAGTCATTTCCTTAATTCCCATAAAGTCACCAAGGGTCTTCCTAGTAGAAACAAGAACATTTCTGCTAAAATGTAAATCACTTTTAGAGTAGTTAATTTCATGTCCAGAGATATCAGAGAAAATATCAAGAATGACCTTCACAGTTGTTAAATCTTCATAAGAGGCTCGACAAAAAACAAAGATATCATCTACAAATAAAAGATGGATAATTTCTGGTGCAAACCAAAAATCTTGACACCATGGAAATGGATTTCGATTTTTGGATTGGAATTTATATATATTATGTATGTTTGTTGGTCCCTTCTCACTCACTCCCATAGGAGAGAGTATCAGGCAGCAGTCAATCGTTTGATGATATGTGTATATATCATATGCTCTTATCATTATTTACTAAACAGAAGAAGATGACGGATGTGATGCCAGTGTTATGCGTTTTTCTGTTTATTAATTATATCATTAAGAACGAGTTCCCCCCCCCCTCATGGAGGGTTCACTCCAGCCTAGTAAAAAGATGGGGGGGTGTATGGTCATTTCACAGTGGGCCCACTTGGATCCCACCTGTGAAATGACTAAAAACCCTCCCTTTTCCTGCTGGAGGAGAGCCAAATTTGTGATCCATTGGGGGAGGGATATTGTGGGACACATCAATGGTCTCCTACGTGTTGTGGCCTTCCTTGTGGGTGGATGATAGTTGTGTCATTGTGAGTCTGGGAACACATTATAGAGAGAGAGAGAGGCCCCTTTTCTGTTCTGTTCTACTGAAACCAACCCCCCTCACTCGACCACGCATATGGGCTGTATTATATTGCTTGCATTGGGCACTGACAAGGAATATTGAATGAGAAAAATGCTCTTAGATGGGGTATCTCCGGTTTTGGTGGCAATCTCCGCCTCTTATTCTTCTTATTCTTGTATCTGCTACGGCTAGAGGAGGATTGGCCTTCTCCTTTTGTTATTAACAAACTTTTCCTTAGATTAAAAAAAAAAAGAGAAAAATGCCTCTCTCTTTCTCTCTTGATGAACTCAAAATCTTGTAGGACTATTAATACTGACCCACAGAAAATAAGAAAGAAAATCCTCAAAATCTGTGTTAATAATGCACGTCTGTGAACAATGAGCCAATGAAACGCCCCGCCCATTTTTTCGCACCGAAAGCCACCAATAGCCAAAAGTCCGTGACACAGCCAATTGTGGTCTTTCACACTGTTCACCCGTTTACCGACAAGTTTTCATTAAATAATATGGAGGAATTAATCAAAATTCAAAATGAAACCATGTCTGCTACTGTTTCGCTCTTTTCCTTCACTTCACTAACCTCGAAATTGCACCCTTATCTTCGTACCCCAAAAGACCCAGGATTTTAAAAAGGGAAGTGATAAGATTTCATTCAATTTTGTCTTAAGTTTTATAAATATCAATTTTAATTGTCATATAATCAATCTTACCTTTAGTATGATCAAGAAAATGAAAAATTTTCTGTGCGATAACAATGTTATCAGTGATTTGTCTACCATGGATAAAAGTAGCCTGAAAATGGGTTATGAATGAACTCAAAAAGGTTTTCAATCTATTAACAATTAATTTGGATAGAATTTTATTAATCACATTACAAAGACTGACAGGTCTAAAATCTCCCGCTTTAGATGTAGAATCAGATTTGGGTATGAGACAAATCAGAGTATGGTTAACTCTTTGGGGAATGCTACTATCCAAAAAAAAATTTGAAACAAAGGAGTATAAATCAAAGCTCAGCAAATCTCATATTTAAAAAAAAAAAACATGCTTGAAACCCACCAGAGCCTGGGGCTTTAAGAGGGCCAAGAGAAAAGACAACCTTTTCTACCTCATCCAATGTAGGGGAGGAACACACAAAAGATGCATCCGCTGGAGAGAGAACCTAGGGAAAGAGGCATTCAATAAAAAAATTGGCATCTAGTGGCAAGGGTGTCAATCTGGAACCGTAACCGTATATCGAAACCGAAACCGCCCGTGTAAAACCGTACCAAACCGCACCGTTGCAAAAATGGTATGGTCAAACGGTATTGACCACGGTATGGTACGATAACGGTTTTTACGGTCATACCGTCGGTATGTATCGAAACCGTACCATTTTACCATAACCGTACCATTTTTGTACTATATGCATACCATTTTTGTACCATATATATACCATTTTCATATACATACCGTTTACAAAAATCAAATTTATACCCTTTTTGTACCGTACATATACCATTTTCATACCATACCAAAATCGTACCGTATATATACCGTTTTATATACCATTTTCATATCGTATCGAAATTGTACCATAGCGGTACGGTTGTGGTATTGAAAATAAGATTCTTAAACGATACGGTACGGTATCGGTATTGGATACCTTTTTTTGATACCTTACCGAAACCGTACCATTTTACAAGCCTATCTAGTGGATTAGATGCAGTGAACACATCCTTAAGGAGGGACCCAAAAGTATGCGCCATCAGTTTTGGATCATCAATTTTATGGCCCTTCTCATCCCAAATTAAATCAATTCTTCTTTTTCTCAAGTTGGATTTAGAGGTAGTATGATAAAACCTGGTGTTTCTATCTGCATCTTTAATATAAAAGTGTATTGGTTTTTGTAACAAAAAAGCTTCCTCAGCATAAAAATTCCAACTTAATTCTCGGTGAATGTTGTTCAAAAGTTCCCGGTCAGGTGAATTACCATCAGAGCAAGATAGAAAACTGTCAACAAGTTGGTTCTTCAGGTTATTGATATGACCAAAAAAACATCCCTGTTCCAAATTTTCAAGGCATTAGGAAGTGAAGCCAGCTTGATATTAATAGAATCCTTAGGGTTGGAATTCCAGGAAGAATCGCAAAAGGAATAGAACTTTGGATGATGAATCCGAGCTTCCTGAAAATGGAAAATTTTCTTATAGCTTGGTCTAGAACCAGATGTGGAAAGAGTAGGGGATTGTGATCAGAACCAATGGGAGACAGTTTTGACCCTTCTTCTTCTTCTTCCTGCAACCCACCGATTTCAGATTCAAACCCAAATCGATTTCAGAAAAAAAAAAAAAAAAATCTATTTTCTTAAACAATTTTAAATCAAAATAACCCAAATCCTTCTTCTTCTTCCTCTTCCTGCAACCCACCGATTTCGGATTCAAACCATAATCAATTTCAAGAAAAGAAAAAAATCTCTTTTCTTAATACATGGCACCTTCTATGGTTCTTGAAACAGCAGCTATGGCTGCCGGAGGTGTGGTTGCAGTAGCAACAACCTCTGTCAATGCAACTACTAGAGAAAAAGAAGAAGAGGATGAAGCAGGAGCAACGACCACCATCACCTCCATTGTCGGAGGAGGAGAAGGAAGAAGAAGAGAGGAAAGCAGAATAGAGAGAGGCGTACATTTTTTTTGCTCGTTGGACTTTTGATGAGCTTTGCTGAGTTTGCAGAGACGAGGATGACAAGAGGGACTCGAATTGCAGAGGTGATAGGGTGAGGACGGGGACTCAAATTGCAGAGGCGAATTGAAGTTTGGGATTTAAGGTTCGTAAATGGGGAAAGGGAAAAGACCAACCTAATGAACAAATATATAATACATGAGTAAAATATGACAGGGTAGGAGGTGTGGTCGTAATAGGAAGAAGAAGAAGAAGGTGTGGCAGCAGGAGTTGTGGTTGCAATAGGAAGAAGAAGAAGAAGAGTAAATAGATAATTTTAATTTCACTGCTTTCTATTGAATAAGTGATAAGGGTAAAATGGACTTGCCCATTCAACCACTAACAGCAGATTAACACCGTCAGGTTTCAAAGGGTGTCAAATAATTGTTTGAAAAATTAGATACATTAAGAAAACGGACAACAGTTTAGGGGGTGTCCAAATAATTTTCCCAATAATAAATATTAGATCAAGCAAAATATGAATTAACATACAAAATGGGAACCGAGGGGTATGGCTGGGCGGGGATTTGGCGATTAAAGAATAGACGAGAAGCAAAGAAATTAAAAATTTCAATACAATTTGGACAATAATAAACATCTTGGTCTAATTTATGAATTCTCCAAAAAAAATAAATAGTGAAAGCGAGGTAAAAATGGCTAAGGTTGGGGAATTTTTATCTGCTGCTGTAACTGGAGCACTGCTGTGCACATTGTGCGGCATAGCAACGGCCATGTGTGCATAGCGGACCCCACTGTGCACACATAGCCGTTGCTGTGCCGCACGATGCACACAATAGCGCTCCAGTTACAGCAGCGGATAAAGGTCCAAGGTTGGGCCTATCGTTTGTTTATAGAGTATGTCGAGAGAGATGGGGTTGGGAGAAAGCATTTTGGCTTTCCTCCAACCGTGTCGGGAGTTGGAGGTTCCAGCCAAGCAAAAATAAGGTGGGTTTGGTCACTCCACAGGTGGGCCCCCAATTAGAGATCTGAGGAGATTTTCACTTTACCATAGGTTAAGAAAAATTGGATTTTTTTTTTTATTTTATTTTGAAAAAAAACAAAGACAACGCTATTGGTTGCATGCGTCACGCGGCCCCTGCACCAGACACAGGGCTATACAAAATGACCGTCGTGCCCTAAGCTTCCATTGGGGCATCCATGGGTGTCAATTCCAGGCCCAACCCAACAAAACCGATCGAGCCTGCCTTGGCCCGACCCATTTACTAAACGTGTCGGGCTTAAGCCGGGCACATTTAGTTACTGGGCGGTCATGGTGTGGGGTCTTAACCCGTCGGGCGCCTAACCGGAATGACCAAATGCTAGCTCAACCTTATTTGTTGGTTTTGAAACCTTGTGAATTGAACATTTATAAATTTTAGGGGCGTGTTTGGTCTTTGGATGATTGATTAGGTTTTAACTTAATATGGGTCTTGAAAATTTTCACCTCTTGGTTGATAGATTAGATTATTAATACACCCATATATGTTATAATATATTCTCACTCACTCTCATATCAAAACTGATGCAATAGCTTGATCCCATGTACCATGAGTAAACCCCTCTTGGACTTTAATTGATACCTAGATTAACTTATTTACCCATATTTTGAGGACCATATGATTAGGATTTTTTTTTCCACTATTGATCAAAACTAGTAAACCTAAGAAGCGAGGAAGAAAAAGGTAAATGGTTTATTCTATGACTCTTAATCTGTTAAAACCCAATTAGGCCCGTTTAGAGTTAAATATGCCCACAACTTGATTAAGGCCTGGATAAAGACCGATTACACTAGTTTGATTGTAGCCCGAAACCCGATCTAACCTAATCAGGCCTAGCCCCGTTCATGGTGCAGGCTTTGAAGGCTTTAAGCACCATGAGGCCCGACCGAGCGGGATCGTTTGACAGCCTTTTGGACGTGGCGGTTCTTTCAAAAAAAAAAAAATAAAATTTGGCGTGAGAATTGAGATGGATGCAGTGACGAGAACTGAAGAAATGAATGAGTGTGAAGACTATGGGATGTTAGTAGTGAATGCGGTAAGGCAGACTTAGCATGGGTACCATAACCTCATCAGGGAGGAGGGGAACTGGGAACTGAGAACTTGCGAGGGATGAGGAGCACAGGGTTTTCTTTGTGTTTCGGTCTTTGTAGAGACCTTTCCTTTCCCGCTCTCCCAGTCCGGCGTCTTCATCTTCCCTCACGTAAAGTCGTGAAGAAAGGTTATAGGGTTTATTCTCGATTTCAATTTTCTGTAACATTCGAATACAAGGAGGGCATTGTCGTGCTCTCCTCCTCCTCTGTTTTTTCTTAATCATTTAATCCATTATATTTAGGGTATATATTTAAAAAAAAATTCAACACCTCCTAATAAGTAACTTGTTTTGTCTTTGCATCGCATTCTTTTGAATTTGTTCATTGTCCATCATCCAATATTTTTCAGTCATTATTTTCTTTAAAATGAAAGTTCAGAATTTCAATAAGCGGCGGGAATGGGATGAGTTCCCCCCCCTTTCCCCTCGCAAGAGAAGAAGATTCGTCGTGTTGAAGGCGGGATTCTTCTATCTCAAATCCATCATCGACGGTGTTCCTCTAGTTTCCTCCAACACTGCCTCTCCTTGTCAATCAATCTGTCTACGCTCGGACCGGATCTACACCATCGGCCGGCAGATTCAGTCCTGTGAGATCGTCTTCCAGGATCGTCGAATCAGCAGGCGACATTGCCAGATTTTCTTCGATACCGCTGTGCACAAGATTTTCATTCTAGACGGATGCTTCTCCCCTCCTTGTAGCTGTGATCTGGATGAGGTTAGAAAAAGGTTTCGGTTTGTATTGGAAGGTAAACGGGCGCCGGAGTGTTTTACCGTTGCCGCTTCTTCCAATGGTGTCTTCGTTAATGGTCTCAAGCTTGCCAAAGGCTCTGTCATGGAGGTTTCTGTTGGCGACGAGGTCTCCCTTGCCTGTGGTAACCAATTCGATCCCTGTTTTGGGATTAAGTTTGGGTTCGTCTTGGAAAGAGTTGTTTCCACGGAGGAGGAGGAGGAGGAGGATATAAACGTGGTCAATTCCAGGGTAACTAACATGAACGGAGTTTATGCTCTTCATGGTTCGAGACACCAAGATGTTATTGGCAGGGCCGTTTCGCTGTTAGATCATTGCAGACAGATATTACAAAGTGTGGACCCAATAAATTATATCCGGGAATCTACGTTTGCCAACACGGCAAACGAGGATTGCAGTGAAAACAAAGTTCCAAGTTCGCAACCGGATGACATATTGGATATTCCATTGCCTACTAAGCCCGTGCTACACAATTTTACAACTGCAACTATCTCCGACCGACAACCACTTCCTCTCCGTAACTTAGGTGGTGCTGCAGCAGCAGCAGCAGCTAATTTGGTGAATGGAGGCACAAGGAACACAGAGGTGGGTTCAGTTATACTTCACAGAAGGGGGGGGGGGGTGAGAAAATAAATCCTACTTGTCCACCTGTCTAACTTTTTTGTAATCCTTTACAGGAATTAGAAGATATTGGAGTTTCTGCTAGCAAAATTATATCCACTTCTAAACTAATTGGTCAATCCTCGAATCCTCTAGGCGAAGCACATCAAGCCGATAGTGGTTCTCATACAAAGAAACATAGGGGCATTGAATCAGCTGGGAAAACATTCTATTTGAACCGCCTTAAATTTATGAACCAAGCTACACTTGATCAGCAAACTGTGGTTTCTTTGCCAGAGCTTCTTCATCCTATTGAAAGCCTTTCACGCATATTCATTGCAACGTTTACCACTGATGTTTCCTGGTACATCAACTTCTGTACCCTCTGTGAATGTTTTTGAAGCTGTTACATTTCTTGCACTTTGTGGTAACAAAGAGTCCATCACTATTAGGCTGATACGTCATTTTTTATAGTAGCTTAGTTATGCTGACAGTTCATCATATTCGAACTTGTCTTTCTCTATTTTTTGATCCCTTGTCCGCCGATCCGGACATGAGTCAAGTTCTTTATCTAGCAGCTAGATATGCATACCATGTATACTTGTGCACTTACCACACTGTGGAGAACCTATATGTCAACAGTACCAGTGGTAGTAGTTTCCAAAATTGCTTCAATGTAGTGAAAAATTGTGATTTTCTAATTTTGTCTTATCACTCTTGCCTTCAAACTGTTATGTGAATCCTTCTCTAAGAATAAGAGAGACTGTTTTTCAAATGAATCGTTATTCTCTCCTTGGTTGGGGCTCACTTTGGCTCTGAAACCAATAAGAATCAGTTAACGCTATTTGGAACAAACACTTTTACGTCTTTGGATGTAATATTATCTCTCTCTTTTGCAAATAATTAAACCATAATCTTTCTGATATTTCAGCAGATTGATGCATTTTCTACCAATAATGATGTAGATCGAAGCATGAAGAAGGGAGTAACCAAAATACAAATCAGTAAATAGTTAGTGTTCACGTAAACAGTACCCGAGTTACTCTTCACGTGGTACTGTTCACATGAGCAGTGTCACAGCCATACTGCCTTGTGTGGGAAAGCTTCTAGAAGACTGATTTGCTTCTATTTTTATTTCCTAAGTTGATTGCTCAGAAATAAAGCAAGTTAGTTTTAGTAAGTCCTTGTTAGGCAAGTAGTTTCCTATTTTGAGTACTTTCTAATTCTGTGTTCTTTCCTCTTTGGTTGTAAGTTTCTAATTTTCAACTTTCTAAATTTTTATTTTTTATTTTTGAGAAGCCTGGCCAATCTATATAAAGGGGCCATCAGTTGTAATATTCTACATTTTTATCAATGAAGTTGCAGTTTGATTGCTTGAGATCTCAGAGAGATCATTGTTTTAACAGCTGAGATATCTGTGGGTGAGAGGCCCAAGGCTGAGATAGCCAACTATCCCCAACCCCCTCTTTATATCCTTCTTTTCCCTTCTTCCTATTCCCCTATTTGATATTTTGTGTTCTATTTACTGTTCTAAGAATCCTACTCTCAATTTAGACCCAATCGAAGATTCCCTAGCTGCTGTAGGTCATCAAAATATTGTCCTAACTGGTTTCTCCATTGATTCTGGTTGAGGCTTCAAGAAGACCACCTGCGGCCCTTCAGATCTGGATTTCTAGTTCAGCAACTTCAAGATTCAAAGATCTCCAGATCCAACCATCAACTGCTGTCCTTAATTTAACGGTTCGAACAACACCTCATCCTCCCCCTTCGCTGGTAATTTGATGCTGATCCCACAGTTAGGTTTGTCTATCTCCGTTACTAATTCTGATCCTTAGTTTCTATTTCTGAGACCAGTTGAGTTTTTCTGGGTTTTAACCTAAACAGCCAGCAGATAGTCTTTACCTCACTGTTTTGTCACCTGTTGTGATTAGACTTCTTCATAAGGTACTTGGGTATAACTGGAGGTTGTAAGGGTTTAAATACGTCACTGTTCACCTACTGTTGGGTGATTCTTTTATGTGTTGTTGCTGGAATTGGGTGTTACGTGTTCTGATTTGTTTGTATAAGAGATCCTTGGGCAAACTGTGTATTTGTCTCTTTGCTTCTGGAGGCTCCTGCGCTTCTCAATCTAGAGCCTTATATAGATGGACCACATATTAGATCTAACATATTTTCATAATAAAATCTTATCATATTGATAATGACCCATAATCTGTAGAATGATAAACTTAGACCTAGTCATTTGCATAAATTGATGCCAACATACCAGTTAAACATAATAGTATAGGGGGTTTTATGTAATGTCTCTATTAGTTGTTGGGTTTTGTTGTAATTGTGTTAGACTATTTCTGTCCTTTCCTTTAATCTCCCATTTATTAAGTTATAAGTAGGTGGACCTTGGCTTACGCGTCACGGTAAGTCATTCTGAATCCCTCTTCCTCCTATCATGTTCTATCCTTCCCTTCTTCTTCCCCTTTTACCTTTGTAGGTACTGGTTTCCTTCAGAACCTAGGTAATCAATCCTTACTACTCTAGTCTCTGTTTTGAAAGCCTTTAGGGTTTTCTCTTTGTGTTTTGTTGCAACCTATGCTACCATATCTATTCTATGAAATCCTAGTTGGTAATGACATGAAGAAAAACTTGGTTTTCTTCCATGAATGTTGTTGGTTTGCATTTTTCTTGCATGGATTACTGTGCAAGATGAATCTACATTGAAATCATCAAGGACATGAAGCATATTACCTGCGGCAGTGATCTCTTGGATTTCCTCTTCACATGGTATTGATTTTTTGAAGGTTTTTTTGCTGTCTCCATACCCTAGCCGCACCCCCTTTTTTTTTAGGGTTTTTGGACTAGTGGATTTTCCCTGTAACAGGGATCTGTCTGTTGGATTCTGATGGGGTTTTAGGGCTGTCAAGGACCATCTATTGGGGTCCTTCTCCCGGGTTTTAGTGTCTATCTGACTCCTTGATCTGCTGTAAATTGAAATCTAGGTTTTGATTTCAGATTTGGATTTTTTGATTGTTAGTTCTTATTGTGCCATTAGATCGTTGTGATATTGTGGGGTTTGCATCTTATATTGGGCTGCTATATCTGGCCAGAATTAGAAACCCATAAAAAAAGGGTTGACTTTGACTTCTGTTGTACTGTTATTTTTTGCCAGAGTTGGTTCTTTATTGATTGTATTGCTATTGATCAGTCTTCTTGATATTCATCTACTATTGGGCTGCTGTATTTGCCCTATATCGTGGTTTTTTTTATTGGTGATTTGCTTTTGGTTATATCTTCATAGATACAATGGGTGATTCAAAACCTCCAATGGACTCCATAAACGTCCAAATTACATCTATCAAGATTTTGGTGCCTCCAATTATTTATTTTGGGCACAAGTGGGTTATGATTTAAATAGTCCATCAATGCCAAGTGTAAGATGGACAATCTAATTCATAATCCATTACGTCTAGATACTAAGGGGTATAAAGACTGGATGAGTGAAAATGACACTCCCCTTGTATGAGTCTGGAATAGCATGGAGCCTTTTGTTGCAACGAACGTTATGTTCCACACCACTGCTAAAGGTGTCTGGAATTATCTGAAAGAAAGTATCTCTCAGGATAAAAACATGTCTCGAGTTACGATCTTTATGAAAAGTTCCCCCCCCCCCTTCAAACAGAATGGTAAATTAATGGGTGATTATTATAATGCACTCAAAGGCATGTGGGAGGAGTTTAATTTATACCAGCCTTTGTCTATTGACCTCGCTGTTTTAAAATCTCAGCATGCAAAGTTTTTGTGGCTAAGATTTTGTCGGTGTTAGATACTGTCTTGCAACCAGTCAAAAGCCAGATTCTTGCAAGCGAGAAGATACCTTCTATGATGTGGCGTTTTGTCGGATTCAATGCACTCTCTCTTTCCGTTGTCAAATCTGAACAATCCTTCTCTTCTAAGGATAATTCAGCCTTTCTTTCAAATAATGGTGTTCATGGCCGTGTTGCTGGCCAAGTTCAGGGGGAGGTCGAGGTCGTGGTGGTGGTAGAGGTAGAGGACAACAACCAGACCAAGACATACATCAGTGTACTTGATAACAATTCATTGGCTGTAGATCCTTGGAAAAGGAAAATTTACAAGGAAGTTGTTCAGTCAATGACAAATTTCTATTCATTATAGGTGTTGCACCGACCTCCTACTATGGAAAAAATAATCATACATATATACTACTATACATGTTGGGTGAAGCATGGTAGACCTGAGTAGGCTCAGCAGTTGTTAGCTAATACCACTAATACTATTACATCTGAAGGGAGTTCTACAACGGTGTCATCTTCCGACGCCTTGCTTCCACATTTGGGGGTAGTCGGTTTGTCTATCCATTACGAGATGAACTAAATCAATTACTCAAACGTATTAAACAACTTGAGACATTTGCATTTACTTCTTCTGCTACAATTGGTCACTCAGGTAGTGGTGCATTTCTTGCTTCCTCTTCTTCTATACCATGGGTCATTGACTCCGATGTCACTTCCCATATGACTGGTAAGTCCCATGTATTCTCCTCTTTTCAAAGATCAATCACCCTTCTAAAGTCGTACTTGCTGATGGTTCCTCTACTCAGGTGTCTGCATCTCATTGTTTTTCCTTATGTTCATTGCTATGTTAAATTCTTTTATTTATGTTCCGAATCTACCTTTAAACCTTATCTTTGTTAGTCGATTTACTTAAATTGTTCTGTTACCTTCTATCCTACTTATGTTTTTCAGGATCTCAAAATAAGAAAGACGATTGTTGGAGGGTGTGAAAAGGATAGCTTATATTACTTTGATGGCGTTGCTCCTATTATTGCTTCTATTACTTCTAGTGTATCCTCCCCTCTTCAGCGGCAGTTCCGGTTGGTACATTTCTCTCTTTCCAAGCTCCAACTTACGTTTTTCAGTTTCAAGAACTATTTCTATAATTGAGCGAGGCGTGTGAACTTGGAAAGCATCACCATACCTCGTTCCCTTCTCATGATGTTTTTTAGAGTTCTTTGTTTTCTTTTTCTCAAGTTTGGGGTCCTTGTCATGTCAATAGTTAGTTTGGTTTTTTCATATTTTGTTGCTTTTGTAAACAATCATTCCCGAATGATCTGGTTATATCTGTTAAAGGATCGATCTGAATTTTGTCTACTTTCAAGCAGTTTTATAATGAAATAAAGACTCAGTTTGATGTGTTAATCAAAGTTTTTTCGTTCTGATAATGCTTTAGAGTATACCTAATGTGATATATTTGAGTTTTGTTCTGATTGTATCATTATACATTAAAACATGTGTGCCTAGACTCCCTACCAGATTGGTGTTCCTGAGAGGAAAAACAAGTATTTACTGGGAGTTGCTTGCTCTTTAATGTTTCATATGCATGTTCCGAAGTTTTATTGGGGTGATGTTGTTCTAACTGCTTGTTATTTGATAATGCCATCTGCTGTTCTTGAAATCACTCCCCTTTTTCTGTGGTTTTTCCACTATCATCTTTGTTTGGTTTACCATACAATGGATGTACATGTTTTGTTTACATTTTTTGATATGGTCTTGACAAATTGTCTCTGTGTGCTACCAAGTGTGTTCGTTGGTTAAGTTCGCACACTTGAAACGTTATCGGTGCTATGATCTTGTCACACGTCAATAGTTTATAAGTGCTTATGTCACCTACTTTGGCTGCAAGTGGATCTTTGCTGTAAAACAAAAGGCTGATGGATCTGTGGAAAGATACAAGGCATGACTAGTGGCTAGATGCTTACCCAAACTTATGGGATTGATTATCAGGAAACGTTTGCCCCAATTGCCAAGATGAATATGGTCAGGGTAATCATTTACTGTGCTGTTAACCAAGGATGTGATCTTCAACAACTTGATGTAAAGAATACATTTATTCACGGGGAGCTAGAAGAAGAAGTCTACATGGACATTCCTCCTTGCTTTACTGCCCCAAAAACACAAGGAAAGGTATGTTGTTTGAAGAAAACCTTATATGGTCTGAAACAGTCCCCTAGAGCATGGTTCGGTTGGTTTCATAAAGCTATGGTGTCCATTGGGTATAAATAGAGCAATGCTGACCATACTCTGTTTATCAAGAAGATGGGCTAGCAAATTACAGTCTTGATCGTTTATGTGGATGACATAGTTATCACTTGGAGTGATAGTGTTGAAATAGGCAAACTAAAGGTCTATTTGGGGACCGAGTTTGAAGTAAAAGACCTAAGGAGGCTTCGATATTTTCTAGGAATAGAAGTTGCTCATACTGCGCAAGGTATATCTCTCTCTCTCTCTCTCTGAGAAAGTATACATTTGATCTCTCATCAGGATATTGCTCTTTTGTTGGAGGTAACTTGGTATCTTGGCGAAGAAAGAAGTAAGTTGTTGTTGCTCGATCCAGGTTTGAAGCCGAGTTTCGGGCTTTGGCCCATGGGAAATGTGAACTCCTCTGGCTACAAGGGCTTCTTTAAGACTTATGTGTTGTGGTTGATCTGCCTGTGCGCCTTTTTTGTGACAGTAAATCAGCAATAAGTATTGCACATAATTCAGTTTAACATGAGCGCACAAAGCATGTTGAGATTGATCGTCACTTCATCAAGGAAAAGCTAGAACAAGGAGTCATTTTTGTTCCATTATCCAGTGTAGTGAGTAGTTAGCTGATATTCTTTCTCACTAAGGGAATTAGTAGTAAAAGTTTTTGTTCTATAGTTAGCAAGTTGGGCATGGTCGATATTTATGCACCAAGTTGAGGGGGAGTGTTGTAATATGGGTTCAAGGGTATTTTTGACATAGGGGTATTTCAGTCCTTGTACCTACTCTAGAATATTCCTAAACTCATTATAAATAAAGTAGGGCTGTGATCATAATGTCACAAGACATTTTTCCATTCTCAATATTATATTTCTATTTTATTTGTTTGCAAAAGTGGTTAACGACTCATTTGAGTTGCTACCTTTCTTATTGGAGTCAGTCTAATGAATATAAATCTTAGTTCAAAATTAAATTGATTCTATGAATTGGTTTATAGTAACCTACTTGGGATGGGTTAGTTTCTAAATTCCACTCTCTAATTTCTAGCAAGTCTTAATATATTGAGTATGGGGACACCCAAAGCATATTGTAGTGATATTTTATTGTTGAATGAAATTTAGAAGCCGATTTATTGGTTTACTTCTCTTCATATTGTATGAGTTGTCTGAGGTGCCGAAATTTGGTTGTTGCATAACACTAGAGTACTTCTTTGAAGTTAAAAGTTGGTTAACGTTTTGTACTTGAATCAGATAAGTTCTACTACAGTGGGGTTGTTGTTGAGTTGTACTAATTGATGTTCTTTTTTTTTAATGAGTAATATTTGATATTCTTATGCAAACACAGAGTTCTACAATTGTTCATTCTTCTTGTTAAGAAAGGGCAGGATCTCAAATCTGTCATGCATTAGTGTCACACTGTCACTTAATTTTCTCAAAGCCATATGTGTAAAAACAATTTTAGAAAATGAAAGGTATTCTATTAGAAGTAATGTCCATGGCTTAGTGACAAGATACCGATATCCATGACCTAGTCTGATATGTTTGTATCTGCATTTTGTAATAATAACTTCATTAACTTGGTATTACCAATGTCTTATACCTTTCTTGGTTGTAGGGAAGAAATTGGCTGATCTTTTAGGATGCCTTTCATGGCATTAATTTTTGCATTTACATATTCACATCATGTATATTGGCAGGTTTTTATCATATTGTGAAGTTCCCAACCACCTCCCTGTTACAATTGCATGTCATAATAGTGAGAGATGCTGGGATTCAAGCCCTGATAAAAGAACCTCGATTCCATACTCAGATTTTCCAAATGTAATGCTAGTGTAAGTTACTCTATTGATTATTTTGTATTACAAAAAGTCTAAAATTTCAAAGTGGTTATGTATCATTAGTTTCTAATTGTTGCCCTTTTTTATATTAGTTACCCCCAATTTCCCGAGGTTATAGCCTTTGGCAAACAACGCAAGAAGCAAGGTGTTGCATGCCATCACCCAAAACTATTCGTTTTGCAAAGAGAAGATAGCATCCGTGTAGTTGTTACTTCAGCAAATCTAGTGTTTCAACAGGTGACAATTTTAGAATAAGCTATCCTGCTCGAGTGTATGCGAGTGTTTCTTTGTGGATTATCAATGAAAGCACTTTGTGTTTTTTTTAAAAAAAAAAAAAACCCCCTTGGTGTGTGTGTGTGTGTGTTTGTTTGTGTCTTGTCAATGAAAGCCCCTTTTTTTTTAAATACCTGGGGGTGTATGTGTGTGGCTACATGAGTGAGCTGAACCTGAGTCTCAGATGAAGCTTGTTTGGCTACATGAGTCTAACTTGACTTATGGACCTTTGCTTCTGGTGAATGATATTTTGAGTTAAGAAAGAAGAGGAAGCAGCGGCAGCGGCAGCAGCAGCAGTGGCAGATGTAACGATTATATCCAATTTTTTATCAGCATGAGTCACCCTCTTGGATTCCAATGTTCCATACAACATCCCCTATGGCTCCCCTTTTTTTTGGGTTCAAGTGTTTGCAATCCAGTTGACACACATTGCAGAACCCTTCCAACATTAACACAAATCAACATCTAGATTTGTGGACCTTGTTGGTTCCAAACCCAGAAAGAAATTAGAAAAGAAGGTAAAGACAGGACCACAGCACCTAGTGTGTTGAGAGAGAGAGAGTAAACTAATATGCCATCAGACAAATGTATGGATGTGTTGACAAATCAACAAATATGATATGCCAATCTGTCTTTGTTGACATCCCCCCCCCTACTCCTTTGCCCTGTGGTTTCTACCTAGCACGCCTAAGGGTGTTAATTCTGAACCGAAACCGATAAAAACCAGGTCTAACCAAACTGTTATTTGTTGATCCGGTTTTGGTTTGGTTCGGAATAGGCATTTTTAATTGGTTCGGTTCGGTTTTGAACTGGTAAAATGATAAAGACCAAAAAAATACCAATAAGACAAGCCTCGGAACTGGTTTTGGAACTCGGAATGGATTAATGATTTGCTCGTTTTTTGTTTGAGTTCATTACAGCCAGAACCGATAAACTGAAAATCAAACCGATTTACACCCTTAAGCATGCCCTCACATCATGGATGCACTAGATATTTTTGCTAAATTCAAACTTTAAATCTGCATGCTGCATAATTCATTTTTATTGTTAATCTTCTCATCTGAACTTTGTTGTCTCTGGCAGTGGAATAGTGTGACTAATACTGTTTGGCGGCAAGATTTTCCTCGCCAAAGTGAACCTGATTATTCTTCTCTTTTTACTCAACTTTCTGATGGGGAAGCAGTTTTAGATTCAAAATCTGATTTTTCTTCACAATTGGCTGGATTTATGGCCTCTCTAGTTGTTGATGTACCCAGTCAGGCACATTGGATCATAGAATTGACCAAGTATGATTTTGGAGGAGCTACTGGACACTTGGTTGCTTCAGTCCCAGGACTGCATACTCAAAAAATCCCATACCCACTAGAAAACATGCACTTCCTATCTGTAAGTGTGTGTGTGTGTGTTTTCTGTTGAAAAACTTTTGCTGGGTTATCTTCTTTCGCCCCTTTTTTAACTCTGTCTTCTTGTGTTTCTGCGATCGTCTCATGTTGAGATTGTGAATCGTTTTCATTTGCACATGCACTTGGATATACATATTGAAAGATATTCTTTGTTTAGGTGATGTTCTGGTTTTATTTATTCTCAAGCAGTGGCCACTTTCATCATACCATACTGAACAGTTGGTTTGTGGACTTGTTTTTTCTTCTTCTTTGGATGAATAAATTAATTCATTACCGAAAGAAGGAGATATAAGGAGCTCCCTAGGAAAGGGGAAGAAGAAAAAACATCACAGAACTGACAATACAAGTAAAGCAAAACCCAACCCTCAGGGAGAGGAAACAGAGGGCTGCAAAAGGGAGAGGGCCATGCCCAAGGACACAATCATATGCCTGTTCTTTGGGGAATCGGCACAACTGGAGATGACCATAGATAACTTGCTTCTGACATTTTAAGTGATGGAGTCCTAAATCTGTTGGAAAGACCTGGAGCTAGAGGACCATTTTCCGAGATTACACTTTATCCAAATACAACTAATGGTGTCACACCCCGGCCCGCTTTGTAAGGGCCAAGTGTGACTAGATGTATCTCACATCCAACCAACCCACCAGGATTGCAAGTGCTGTACTCTATTCGCAAGTCTTATTCACAAATAACAGAATTAAATGCAGCGGAAGCAATTTAATATAAGAATAAGGCAGTAATAAAGAAGATCTAAACTGAACAGTGATATGTATATATATTCAAAAGAAACTTTGAGTTACAAGGTAAGTTCTCAAAAGTAACCCAAAAACCCACAAGACTTATATACAGTATTCTTTACATAAGTGTTATAACAAAAAGGGGTAGAGATGGCCTGATCAATCAGGAAGATCAGGAGAAGGCGCAGTGGTCACATGAGCACGAAGCTTCGTGCTCCACCAGTAGAGGAGGATCAACTCCATCAACAGTAGGAAGATCCGGAGCAGAAGGAGTCCCCACAGAAATACCAGCAACACCGAGAGTAGTCTCATCTGAAAAATATGAGGATCCACGGGGGTGAGCTCCACCGAGCCCAGTAAGGAAATGCATACAAACACAACACAATAATCCATGATGAATGTTCCAATCTAGCATGCTCCTATCATGGAAACTAAGTCATATGGGGTATAAGTACTACTGTAGTAGATGCTAACCTCGGTCCCGGAAACACATAACCAGACGTCGGTCACTCTAGCGAAACCATTCTACTACGGTGAGGACCCGCCAGTTCAGGCATCATACATCTGACCCTAGCAGATCCCCAATGACAAACCCTACTGTTGTTCCCATAGCGGAGTGTGCACGCTAACATGGGACAGTGAATGGCATTTCGGTATTACCCTTTGGACCTACCACGGGTTGTCCAACATCTCTTCCCCTGTTGGTAAGGGACGTAGTACTGGGTAATGATATATATATCCTAACCCAATGCAATCTAGTTCATGATGGCATATGTAAGTTCAGACCAATAGTAAAGTAAACAGTGCTTCATTATCATCAATTGTACAGTATCAAATAATTATCAATGCAATGCAGTGTGCCAATGCAACCTAATTCACATGCAGTTTAATGCAAAGAATATAAAGCTATTAAACTACATGATCTGTACAGTATTAATGATGCATGGCATGGTACATCGAACAAAGGAAAATTAAGACAGCAAACACTCATAAATTAAATCAAATTCCCTTACCTGCAGTGTTTGGGCTAGCCTAGGTAACAAGGCTCTGGCAGACCAGACAAGAACAGAAGAAAAGTAGCAAGGACAGTCCTAGAACAGTAGAAAATAACAAGAATTAGGGTCTGGACTAGGTTCAGATCAGTACCCAACTATTAAAGGGCATATTGGGCACAAAAAGGGTGAATCGGATTCAGACCCAAGGTGAACTGGTCGACCGGTTCAAGGCCTGGTTCTGCATCCGATTCAAATCCCAGAATTGGGGGTTTTACTCCCAGGGCATGGATCTTTGCATGCATGACCTCAATTTCATAAATTAACCCTAATCTAAGGTGGATCATGCCTAATTAGTAGTTTAATTTCAAAGTTTAATTTTTAATTTAGGGATTTGTCCATTAAATCCCAAATCAGCAATTTAGGGTTCTAAATTAGGACAATTCAGCTAGGAATTAGG
Source organism: Telopea speciosissima (assembly GCF_018873765.1). NCBI lineage: Eukaryota > Viridiplantae > Streptophyta > Magnoliopsida > Proteales > Proteaceae > Telopea > Telopea speciosissima. The sequence continues at coordinate 1,066,057 of NC_057923.1, read as the reverse complement.
GTCTCTAAGGGGCTGCCTGCATGTTACAGCCATGTCTGAACCCAAGTCTGGTTCAAAACAGTAACTAATTGGGTCAATTTTCATTACTAAAGCTTGGTTTACAAGCATTAATGGCAGCCAATAGCTTAGGCTGCAATTAGAGAGAATTTAGAGAGGAGATTAGGGAAGAATAGATGGGAGAAGCAGAATTCTCTGAGGCCTACCTGAGATTAGTAGATAGCAGCCTTTTAATGGCAGCAAAGTCTTCAATTCCAGTACCAAAAGCTTTGATTTCAGGTACAGAAATTCAGTCCCATGTTTCAGCTTTCTTTTCCCTCTTCTTCTGTCTCCTTTCTTCTATTCTCTTCTCTATTCTTCTAAGGCTGGATCGATTCATCTCCTGTGGTCTCTTTGTTTAGTGAATAGTAAAATGAGATTCACATATATAGTGGTTAATGACTAAGGGCTGTTTGGTCTATTAAAAGTAAAATCAGTTTTTAAAACTAATTCCTAAATGTAATTTCTACTAGAATTTTGTACCTAGTAGTTAATTCTAATTACATATTGATGTCATATGACATCAGGGGTAATCCGAGTTCGGGTAAATGTCGGGAATAGGATTCCCCACTGGGGATGTGGGTCCCATAGAGTTAAATTTACTAAAATACCCCTATAACTCTAATTGGTCGTACAATACACTATAAAATACAATTTAAATCATACTTACAACGAGTTTAATTAAGGGAGAGGTTTTGCATAGCATCCAGGCAGCAGACTAGGCACAGGTAACTCAGGTGCGGGGTTCCATCGGGGTCCTCTGACTCCAGAAGGGCAAGTTGGGAAGAATCCCTGGAATCTTCCATAGGGGTGTCGAGCGATTCTTCCGTATCCTCGACCGATGCAGCCCATAGCATCTAAGCCACCATGGACTCAGAGCTGGAACCTGAAATCACACAAGTTCCAAAAAAAGTTTAAATTTGTTGCGGATTTTACAAATGGTGGCACCAAAGGCAAGCTTACCCACTACGTCGTAGATTGATGTACTAGCAAAGGACATATCTCCCCAGATCCATTCCCTCGCGAATGGAAGGATCCTATGTCTTCTTGGCCGGCATTTATCCAGGAGCCCTTTCCAAACTGAAGAGAAGGGGCAAGCAAAGAAGAGTTGGGCCACATCTTCCAAAGCATTCCAATAGAAATAGCAGGATGGGGAAACTAGAATCTAACAATGAATGTGAAAGGACTGTGTTGGGAGGCAGTTGGAGAGGACCCTCCACACTGTTTGGAGGATGCGACTCTTGAAACAAACTAACTTGCCAGGGAGACATAGTTCAATGACCTCTGATAAGATCCCAAGCCAATTTGGAGCAGAATAGGCCCGGAGAAGAAGCAGACCAAACCACAATATCTCCCCTAACTCTAGGCCTTCTGGAATGCCTTGCCTTCCTTCCCAGAAGACTTATAACAGGGGAGTCCAATCATCATGGCAAATGATATCTGCAACTATAGACTGCTTACTAAAACCAGAATTGTATATAGCTCTCGCACCTACAGAGTGGAGAGAACACTATGGGATGCCAATGGTCAAGCCAAAGGTGCGTGGAGGCATCATCATCTCATCAATGAAGTAGGAAGTGGCCTTAAGATTAAGAGGTCGAAGCTTCAAAATCTTTTGCAAGACCCAGAAGGCATCAGTAATGGAAGGAGCGGTCGAAATAGAGTCATTGCGAAGAAGCCTAGAGTAGACTCAATCAACCCAAATACTTTTCTTCTTAGTCATAAGCTTCCAAATTAATTTGAGAATACCAGCAAAGTTAAACTCTTTAATCCTTTTCAAGCTAAGACCTCCCTTATCCTTGGGAAGATAGACAACTGCCAGCTGATAGGGTCATAGTTGTCAAGGCAACCCAAGGCGGTAGAGGGGTGCCTAAGCGCTTAGGCGATAAGACGCCCAAGTGTTATTTTTTTTTGGGTGAATAATAATTCATTTCTAAAAGAAGAAGAAACAATAGGGGCCCCTAAGGGAACAAGGTTATACAAGGCACAAGGCCCAAAGAAAAACTAAAGAAGGCAGCCCTGCACTAGATTGAGTGCAGGAGGCTCCTAGAGCTAAAAATAAGGCGATTTCTGGGAGAGTTGACACATCTAAAGGGCACAATCGACAGCTTGCTTTTGACATCAAAAGAGATGGGGTCCCAAATTTGCTAGAAAGATCTAGAGTTGGAAGTCCATCTTCTGAGATTATGTTCAAACTAAATGTGGTGGATGACGGTGCCAAACACTAGCTTGCCCACTTTGTTACAAACTAAAGAACCTCCAAAGGCCATGTCAACGAGTGGAGGGAACTGCTTCCTGTATTCTTTTCTAGAATGCCTATGAAGATGTTGAGCACCTCTTCTTCAATTGCCCTTCCTCTTCCAAGGTTTGAACTGGTCTTCTTGCTCGTTGCTGGACCTCCAGTTGTCAGATTTTGCCTTCTCAGCATGAGTGGATTTGGTTGACATGACCTTTGGAGGTTCTTTAGCTTGTGACAAAGTGGGCAAGCTAGTGTTTGGAGCCGCCATCCACCATAATGGGCAAGTGTTATTTTTTATTTGCCCTCTTTTCTGAAATTATTTAGTATGCTACAATATATACCTTATATCATAAAAAATCAACATTAAGCCACATCAAGTCATCATAAAGCCAGCAAAACTGAAGAAACAAGCTATTAAAAGTTTGAAACAGTGAAAGCATACATTTGATTTATACTGTTCTTGGATATAATCATTATCCTGGTATACCTAGTCTCACATTTGGTTTATACCGTTCTTGGAAAATGTGATCTTCTTTAAAAGTATTAAACTGCTCTCAATTTAGAGAAATGTTCTTGTTCTGTAATAAGTTTGACTGGTCAAGTTATTTTATTTTTACATGAGACTTTGTATTAGGTAGAGCACAAAACCAGCTTTCCAACAAGTTTAAGATTTCCTAAATCTGATTTACATTGAAGGAGTTATGTTCCTATCAAACCTTATTTGGTGTGTGCGAATGCTGTTTGAAAATGCCCTAAAGCCAAACGACTCTGTCAATAAGAGCTCTTGGGAGTCATCAGGTTGTTACCACATCTGGAACAACTGATCATGAATATAGAGCTTTCCGCAAAGACGTCAAGAAATAAACTTTTAGACATTAAAACAAAAAGACTATTTTACCGCTCTTTTGGTTTTTACTGATGTTTTGGTATAATAAATTTATAGAATTTTTAGATTTTAGAAAAAGCCCAGCATTTGAAAGTTGGAAATTTCATCTACCGTTGAAAATCTAGTTTTGTTCTTGAACTGCGAGGTTGATTTTTTATCCTCTTGGAATTTTATTTTTTAACTATTTTTATTGGATTCAAATAGGGGGTATTTGTTTATTATTGAATAATATCTTAAGTAAATGTGTTTACTTAAATGATATTTGACATAAATAAGTGTCAAAGCTAGTTCGATACTAATAAAACTAGCGCCTTGAACTAAGGTGACAGTCACCTAAACCCCAAGAAAACCACCTGGATGCCAAGGCGGCGCTTAGGCAACGCCTTGACAACTATGTATAGGGTGAATGAATTTGAATGATTCAGCTCCTTTCCAAAGGAAGGCACACATGTGGGACTCCAACTCCTTAATGGTGGATTGGGGTAGCCTGAAAATGCCAAACCAATAGATGTAAGAGGACTGATGGACAAATCTGATCAATTCTAGGTGACCAACATAGGAGAGAAGCTTGCCCTTCCAAAGGTGCACGCTGTTACGCATAAGATCTAACATAGGATTGTAGTGGTGAGCTGTCAAGCTGGTCAGAATCAAAGACAAACCTAAGTACTTGACCGGAAGACGGCCCATGGAGAACCCTGTCTTCTTAGTCAAGTTAGCCTTGACACCATCTGAGACTCCCCACCAAGAACAAGAGAGATTTAAGGGATTGATTCGAACCAATGTTCGCTTTGGAGAAGTTTATGAGATCATCAACAAAGGCGAGATGGGAGTGATTAAGAGCGTTTCACGTAGGGATGGGGTAGATAAGTTGTTGATCCGTATTACTACTCTGAATACTCTTGGATAGGACTTCAAGGGCCACAGAGAAGATGAATGGGAGGGGACAACCTTGATGAATGCCCACAGTAGAGGCGAAAAAATTGGCCAGACTACCGTTGACAAGCACCGAGAAGTACGGAGAAGAAATGCAGTGGTAGACCCAATTGACAAAAAATGGAGGAAAGGCCATCTTTAAGATGACTTGAGAGATGAAGACCCATCTCAAGGAGTCAGAGGCTTTGTGGATGTCAATCTTCATTAGGGTGGTAGGGGAGCGATTCTTTTTGTCAAAGCCTCTAACAAACTCATTATAGAGGAGAATGTTAACAGAGATACTTCTGCTTGCGATGAAAGTCGATTGGTTGTCATTGACTAGAGAGTCAACGACCAACTAAAACCTGTTGGCAAGGACTTTGGCAATGAATTTGTACAAGAAATTTCACAAAGAAATGGGTCTGAAGTTGGACATAGCAGAGGCACCTTCTTTCTTAGGGATGAGGCAAAGGAAGTTGTGGTTGATCCTTTTGATCTTACTGGGTTGAAGAAGAAACTCTTGAGTGCCTTAATGAGGTCTTCTTTGATAACATCCCAGGAGGAGGAAAAGACTCCCATACTAAAGCCATCAGGGTTGGGGGCTATGTTAGCCTTGTGAGCATGGACAGCACCTAGAATCTATTCCTTAGAGGGGATATCCCGGAGTTTAGCAAGAAGGTGACTGGAAATAAATTTGTTGAGAATACCCTCAAGGATAATCTCGGTGGATGCAGCGGAAGAAGGCCTGAAGATCTCCTCAAATAGCCAACTGCCTCTGCCTTAATATCTTAAACTCTATGGAGAGAGGAACCATTTCTGGCCAAAAGCATGGGGATGAAGTTGATAGTTGTACGAGCTTTCATAGACCTGTGAAAGTAGGTGTAGTTAGAGTCGCCAAGTTCCAAACTTCCAACCATTTGACTTGTGAAAGGAGGTGTAGTTGGGGTTATGCATACTGGGAGCAGTAATAGTTGTAATCGAGGATTGAGGATGCTCGCCAGAGGCAGCAGGCTTGGGAGTGCAAGAACTGGAGTCATGGCCAAATTCCTTGCAGACTAAGCATTGGGGAGGTGATGTAGTCCTAGGTAGGAGAAGTCCCACTAGGAGCCAGGGGAATAGGGTTACCTAACAAGGCCGGCCGATTGGGACAGCTTAGGCTAAATAGGGCAGAAATTAGGGTTAGGGTTAACTAATGGTAATGGGGTTTATAGAGTTTTAATATGCAGGTTTTAAAGGTCTTAATGAACTAGGTTAGCTGAGGTTAGGTTTGAATAAGTTTTTAAAATGTCAGAAATTTAGGTTTAGGGTTTCGGGTTTTGGGAATGAAGGGATGAGGTGTGTTTTAGGGTTTAGAGTTGGAATTTAAGGGAGGGGTTCTGATCGAGTGATATTGGCAGTGAGAGGGTAGTTCGAATGCATTATGGTGTGGTTTTGATGGTGGGTTAGGTCTAGGCTGGTTTAAGGGCTGTAGGGCTTTATTAGGGTTTAAGGGGAATTATGTTTGCACTATTGGAATGGGGCAGGAGCTGCTGTCGAGTGCAGAGATGATGGTAATGGAGCTGTGGATGAAACTAGGTTGAAGTTAATGGAGGGAATTAGGTTTAATGGACAGTAGATGAAGCTAGGGTGTAGGGGACCGATTGGGGAATGTGGTTCTAGGTTAGAGGATAAGAAGAAGAAGGGTTATTTGCAGAATTCTGTAATAACTTACTTGTAATGGAAGAACTTCAATGGCAGCAGTTTTGAAGAAACTTGATTGAAGAAGAATAAGGACCTCCCGATCTACAAGATGCAAGGAGTCGCCGGAGTCCACCAGCCCTCACCCTTGATATGACTCACAAGGGAACCTTGATATTACTCACAAGGCAATTCTCTGAGAAGAGAAGCAGCAGCAGCAAAAAGCCAACAGCAAAGCACGATTTTTTAAACATAACTTGGTGGGGGAGCCTCTCCCACGGTTTCTTATTAAATAAGAGGCCAGAGGCCTTATTCCTAAATCTATTACAAATCAAATCTCTCACTTAAATCGTGGAGAGGTGGACCAATTTAAAAATAACTTAAAAACTTTAAAGAAAAAGACTTATCTACCCCTAATGACTTAAGAACAACTTAAACTACTTAAAATAAAAGAAGATTCCCTACTAGCCAATAGGATATAAGAACCTCTTAGCCAATAGGATCATTTCACTTAAATTAGACCAATTGAACCAATTGGATGCAACCAATTTAAACCAGTTCAATTAAAAACACAAAAAAAAACCAAGTATAGAAATAAACTAGACTAAGGCTCCTACTAAACCCTAGGCTTAGGGTGGCTTCTTCAATTCGAGGAGGCTAGGATCTGCATCAGGAGGAAGCCACTCAAAGCATATTTCTTGATTGAACGAGAAGCCTTCATTATCAGCCATAGAGACAGACGATGGGAGGAGTTTCATCAGGGGAGTAGGGGGTAAATGGTGGGGTTATGCATACTGGGAGCAGCAGCCGCTGTAACTGAGGATTGAGGATGCTCGACAGAGGCAGCATGCTTGGGAGTGCAAGAACTAGAGTTGTGGCTAAATACCTTGCAGACTAAGCATTGGGAAGGAAGCCACTCGAAGTATATTTCTTGATTGAATGAGAAGCCTTCATCATCAGCCACAGAGATAGACAATGGGGGAGTTTCATCAGCAGATACTTCAACGTAAATCCTTGCAGAGGCAAGGCGGTCCATTTTCTTTGTTCTACCATCAGAGTATAGCGGCTTCCCCAGAACAGAGCCTACTATACTAAGGCCGTCTTCATGCCAGTAGTGGAGAGGGAGCCCTGGAAGGGTGATCCAGAGAGAGATGCTGCTGAGGTCTACCTGTAGCAGTTGAAGGTAACGACCCCATTGCCGCAGGAAGATTGGTTTCTGGCCAACATACCAAATTACCAAGGCCCTCCCTCTAGGGCTCGAATCTTGTCCTCTTCATCAAAAAATTTGAAGATGAAGAACCCCCATTATCCAACAATTAAGTCTAGAACCCCTTGAATTTTCCATTGTTTGGACAATGAGAGTTTTGACTATATTGAATGGCAGACAGCTGCCGATAAAGTGGCCAACCAAGGAGTTCTGCCATTTGGATGCCTCATTAATTAGTAAACCAGCTTGACAGAGAGCTACCTTAGAAGATCCAACAATGGCAGGTGGAACAAAGTGGAGAGGGAGACCCTCTCTAGAAGGCATGGGGGCCTGACTAAAGTGGGAACCCCATGTCACCCCATCCTAGGGAGAAGGGGTGGAGGCAATAAGGGCAGGATGAGAGGGTCTTTGTTTTTGTAGTTTATATATCAATTCCATTTTGGGGAAAGCTCTTCTATTCTAACCTTCAGAATGGATAGAGTGGGGAGTATAGGTTTTAATTGTTGGGTGTAGTACCCTGTTGTCAAGGATTAGAATTTTTAGGGCCAAGTTGATTTGGCAGTTTTTCTTTTTTTTTGTTTTAAAAAAAAAAAAACAAACTTGGCATGCAATAAATGCTTCCTTGACACTTTGACTCATGTTCCCATATCTCTATATCAGGCTCAACAATGTACGATACAGTCAACTGGCATTAAATTCCTAGGCTCTGTTGAAGCATCTGTAGTGGGTCTGAGCCACCGTTTTCATACTGCGGCTGATTCAAGTGGTGCACAGCTTAAGACGCTAGCTACTTTCCTTGGAAAGTGCCGAGAAAATGCATATGGGATGTCAGAAGTTATCTTAAGAAGAAACACTAATATACCTGCAGATGCAAATGCCGTGAGCATTCTTGTTTGTAATCTAGATGAGTTCTCTAAGGGAGGTAAGTTCCTTCAAATTACTGTTATTTAAAATTTTTAACTATGTTTAAGCGGTGACGTCTCATTTAGTTTGGGTGAACTCAATTGGTTCGCCATTACTTTGGAGAAGTCCCAGTCTCTTAAAATGTGGCTCAGACTTGTCATTTTCAAATTCATGCAACTATACTTTTATTATAGATGGTTATACTCCTATTACCTATTCCTGAAATGTGGTCCATCATTGATATTTCACTCTTTCAACTCATTCTTTATTGACTTCAATCGGATGACCATAGAAAAATAGCCAAGCAAAACCTGTTAAATGAGGTCATCAACAGTGTGAAATGTGTACTCATTTTTTTTTGTCTTCCTTGCATTTTAAGGTTTTTCAATAGCCAATTAGCCATCTCAGTTTATCTCATAGACTCTAGTATTAGAGTCTAAGGAAGCCTCCTTTAGGTCCTGTAGTCATACTTCTGCTGCATTCAAAGGATTCTCTTCTTCTAGCAAGAGGACAATTATCCTTTATGTGAGCTGGGGTTTGTCATATGTTTCTTGCTTTTAAAGTTGTAGTTTATGTATTGTGATGTATCATAGTGCCCCAGTAATTCTGTTACCTTTTCGTGTACCAGATCACATTCAACTTGGGTTTCTACCTAGAGATATTGCAAAGTGGGTGGCACCTTTGTGTGATATTGGGGTTTTCAGGTTCTCTGCTTGTATTTTTCCAACAGAAGTTCTTGCAGCTGCTTTAGAAGGGATCAATAGCAAAGTACGATTGATATTATATGTGTCACAGGCATGTCTTTTTTAGCTAACACTTATCTTTTCTATAATACTCAAATTGCTGTTTTTATTTTATGATGGTAAATCTCTGATGCAGTCTGGCCTGAATAGCCCTAGTACTGCTGGTTTGGCTACTTATCTGCTCCCATTTTCAAACGATTTTAACATATATACTTGATTTGAGCCATATATGGCCATTTCTTCTGTTGAATGGACATGGCCCCCCTATATTAGCTACATTCTGATGGAGATTCGTGGTTGAACTGGCTTGACCAGTCTGGCCATCCAGATCAAGATGAACAGGGTTCCAACTTTGTTCTGGTTCAGTAGGATATTTAGAACTTATTTTATTTAGAAAAATATTATGTAATCTTTTATTTTGGCGTAGCTATTAGACATGTTGGAAAATTTCCAGTTTTTGATTGATATCTATGCACCAACTTGAGGGGGAGTGTTGTATTTTGGGTACAAGGGTATAACGGTCCAATAGTGTGAAACCCGCCAAAAAAAAAAAATAAAAATAAATGATTGAACTTTTGGAACCCGAGTGATTTCAGATTTTGGTTCAATATTTCCCATGCTAACCTCAAGCTATGGGCAGCATCACATCTTTTTCCTGTGCTTGGCATGCTGGTTTGATGGCCTGCGAAGCCTCTCTGTCTTAGGCTGAATCCCAAGTAAGAATCCCATTTTATATGTATATATGTTGTATTTTTAATTAATTAGTGTATTAGGGGCAGAATAGTAGTTTTTACCCAGTGGGACCCCGCACCAGAGCTACCTGTGTCGGGGCTGCTGGCTGGATAGGCTGCAGGACCTCCCCTTTAATTAAACTCAATGTAAGTATAATTTAAATGTGTTTTTAAAATGTTATGTTCGACCGATTAGACTTAGAGGGGTATTTTGGTCAATTTGCCTGTGGGACCCACATCCCCAGTGGGGAATCCTGTCCTGAACAATTACCCGTATTCGGATGATCTCTGATGTCGTCCGACATCACTTTATGGTTAGAATAAAACAATAGAAACAGGATTTTGGTTATAAACAGCTTTGGAAATCAGTTTTAGAAATAATTTATGCCCAAATGACCAAACAGCCCCTTAGTGCTTAAGTTTCTATAAATATAACCCTCTTTACACTATTTATTATTCACCAACAAAGAAAAGATGAACCACAATCGTTCCAGCCTTGGAGAAGAAAGAAAAGGGAAAAGAGAAGAGAAGAAGAGGGATTAGAGGCTGTTCTTGAAGGCTTACCACCTACAACTGAACTTGAACTTGGATCTCCATTAGAAGTGATTCCAGCATCTGTTCTGCCTCTAATTTCTGGTAAGCCCTAAAAATTCTTGCTGTTTCCTTCTCTTTCTCCTCTTAATTTAATGGATTTCAGTTCAAGTATACCTGAAATAAAAATTCTGCCATTAAAGCTCTAAGTTTGAGCTCAAGTAATAAGAATCTTACCCAATTGCTTGCTGTCCTAATGCTATTTAGGCTCAATTATGCCTGAATTTCCATGGCAGTACCTCTAATAAGCCCAATTTCTGTCCCCAGTGACTAGTCCATGAACCCTAGATAAGAAATTTAGGTTTAATTGAAGAAATTCCTAAATTAACTAACTAATTATGAAATAGGAACCCAAAATAGATTGACCCACCTTGAATTAATGTTAAAACTCCTAATTTGGGCCATGCATGCAAAGATCTGGCGAATTGAAGCAAAACCCCCAAATTCGGACACTGACCCGGATGCTGTTGCATGCCTAAGGGCGGTCGACCGGCTCACTGGAAGTCTGCATCTGGCTGCCCCTTTTTGTGTGATTGTTGGACTGATTCCTTAGGGTTTGACCTAGACTATTACCCTCACTGATATATGATGTTTATTTAGGACTATCTTACTCCATTTTTTGTGAGGATTACTTGGCCTTTTGGGTTTCTAACTGACTAGGTTTATCGACTATCTCAGGTAAGGGGATTCGACCTTAATTTCCTGCGTGTTTATCACATTAATTTCAACTTTATACTGAATGCCATGCTCATGCATCATTACCTCTATACCTCGAGCATGTAGTTTTCTAGCTTTTATTTAATGTATTAGACTGCATGTAAAATAGGTTGCACAAAGACATACTGCATTGCATTTGCATTGATTATTTATATGATGTGAATTTATTATGATGAAATTCGGTAATTTATAACTCGGATCATGCTTGCCTCATCGTGTTTAGATGACCAGGCTAGGTTGATATTCATTACCCATCTTGTGCCCTTTACCAACAGGGGAAAGGTGTTGGACAACCCGTGGGAGACCGATGTGTTAGTTCGGGATGCCATCTTTCCCGTGTTAGCGGGTCCCTAATTCACTGTGGGAAGAAACAGGGGGTTGGTCATTTGGGGTCTGTCGGGGTCCGATGTGTTAGTTTCGGAACTGGCGGGTCCTCACCGTGGTAGAATGGTTTCGCTCCGGTGACCGAAGGGTTAGTTCCGGGACCGAGGTTAGCATCTACCACTAGTAGTAGTACTTATACCCATGAGACTTAGTATCGTGCTAGGAACATGTTAGTTTAGCACATGCATCGTGGATTTATTGTGTTTGTATGCTTGTACCCCCCTTACTGGGCTCAGTTGAGAGCTCACCCCTGTAGATATCCTTATTCTTCAGGTGATTTAGTTACTTCTAATGTTGGATTTGCGGCGTTGGAGTTTGAAGTGCACGATAGTTCGTGCGCACGTGATGATTGCGCAACCTCCTGTTCTTGGCCTGATAGTCCAGGCTACCTCCCCTCTCTTTTATGCTTTATAAATGCTTTATATAGTTATAATATAGTTTCTTGTATACTTTTACTCTGTGGTACCTTTGAGAACTGTATAGTTGTATCACAAGCCTTATTCTTTATATAAATGAAATATCACTTAGACTTCTCTTATTAATGATGTTATCTCTATTAATTAAATTGTTTCAGCCTCGATTCTGCGTATGCATGAGCGATGATTGTAAATAGGTCTGCGCTTGTGATCCTTGGGGTTTGGTTGGATGTCAGAGACATCCCGCCACACTTGGCCCTTAATAACCGGGCCGGGGTGTGACATTTAAGTGGTATCAGAGCCTTTGCGCTCTACTCCTATTTACAATCAAGTTCACAGTACAACAGCTCTTAGACTCATTAATCTGAAGGTGAGTCTACTTGGGATAAATAATAGCTTCAACTAAAAGCTATAACTAAAAAAAATAGAAATAAATAAATAAATAAAATAAAAATTGATTGTACAACACAAAAGATATTAAATAGAAAATTAAAAACTTTATAAATAAGAGTACAATGGTTACAACTTTTTACAGACCTTAAGTACAAGGTTCAACAAAGAACAACTGAGGAAAGTAAAGTAAAAGCTAGACTAGGATCCATAAGTCATCACTGCCGTGGTGGTGGTGGTGGGCCCATAACCCACAGGTCCCGGGATCTCCACTGGCCGGTTTCAGCTACTGAACACACGGTACCGCTAACATGAGTGAAGTCTCTCCTCATGCCATCAAATCCCTATGCCATGCATCTCTCTAAGCCCTCAAACCGGCTAAAGAGCTGTCCCCAGGGAGTACCATCTGCAGGAACAACCGCAACAAACGAGGAAGAAGCACCCGCATGACCATGTGAAGGGTGTCGAGGAGGAGGAAGTGGATCTCTGCGTGCCTCTGTATGTCCTCTCTGCGTAGCATCCTCGGCATCGGTGAGTGCATGCCGTGTCGGTGCGGTCGGGATGACTAAGCTGCACGGAAAAAGGTGGAAGTTCTATACCCATCTTCACTCGGGTAATCCGGTTGATATTCGAAGACTTCACCCCGAAGCCTCCTCATTCAATAGGTTTACACCAAATCGAGAAATACCTTGGTGAGTAGCCTCCCAGAATGATTTCCACGCCCAGGGTTATCATGCGGTGTGCCGTAGTGCGTATGATGGCATTAAGAAGGCGGATCTGGTATCCTGTATAGAGACAGTATGTGGCAAGGATCTGTATTGTGGATAACTCAGTCCGGTGAGCACTCTTCTGGGCTACATTGTGTCCACAAATCCTAGATAAGACATGGGCTGATGGAAGCAAGTCCAACTCAGATTTCATCCTCTCATAGAACTTGTCATTGGTGAGGACTGAATATAACCATTCCTGTTCTTCATCAGCCAGGAACTCAGATGCATCAGCACTTAGAGGGCAGTACCTCCACTCCCCTTCATAAGATATCTTCTGAATATTAGCTAACCGGGCTGTGCTGAAAGAGATGGGCATGTCTTTCACATAAGAGTTGATGATGAACTCTTTTCCTTCATACCGGTAAGATTGATTGCTCAAAAAGAATCGCACCAATCGAGGGTAGTAATGTGTCTCCGGTTGTAGCATGGATAACTACCCTAGTTTCTCAAATCTTTCCTGGACCTTGAATGGGATAAGGTCAGCCAAGACTACATTCATATCTTCTTCCACTTTCAGGAAGATCCTTGGGTTGATTTCAGCTGGAACCGTAGCTGCACCTCTACCTCTCCCTCCACGGCCTTGGGCTGCAGTCATTTATGGTAAATGCTGCAAATTTAAGAAGAAAATTCTTTAGGCAAAGACTAGGACAGCAACAAAACTTGAGGTAAGATTGTTAAACCTACAAGGTACTAAGGTAGGAAGCTTATCAATATGTCTAGGTAAACTAATTATATAGGAACACATTAGGAAGAAATAAATTCTGTTTAGATTTCAATATAAGTATAAATAGATGCAAACATAAAAAAATAGGGTAGTATAAGGAGAGAAGGTAATTATATAAAAATCATAGTGTACATTAATATAGCATTAGATAGAACACGTGCAAAACATAGAGTAAACTTTAAAAACTTAATAAGAAAATATTAAAAACTAGGTAATCTTATGATTAACACTGTACTATGTTTAAAATAAACAAAAATAATACCTAGTATTAAGACCTAACACATTCACAATGATAGATAAGAATAAACAATGTACCGTAGTTAAAACCTAAGATGAAAGGAAGAAAATATAAGAAATGCATAAAATCCAACAAAGAATAAAAGAAATACGTGTTAATGGAGTAAAAGAGTAAATATTTACCTAAAATCTAGGAAAAATGCTGAGCCATAGTTAGGTTTTGAAAAGAAGAACAAAAAAATGTACAAAATTTCTAAGTTTAGAACACTTACTTTAGATGTGGAGGAGTAGATCTTATGATTTAAACTCTTATTAGTGTTATAGGAACCCTAGAATAACCTTAGGAGAAGTTAGAAAGGGTTAGGGAAGAGAAAGAAATGAAGTTTGATGTGTTTTGAGTGGGTTTTATAAAGCCTGTTTTGCCTGGCTGACGATCCGGCTGGATGGGTGTCTGAATCCGGCTGATCCGAAAATCTTATGAAGCTACTGCTTCGATAGGCGGTCGTCCGGCCCATTAGATGTTTGAATCCGGCTGTTGCATCCGGCTTGGTCAAAACATAAAATTAAAATTAAAATAAAATATAGTAAATTACATACATATTATATACTATATATATATTAATTAAAATAGTAATAATAGGTATATAATACAATAAATAAATAGAACCTGTGTTTCATCAAAATAATGAAATATATAGAAAATAAAATAAGATTAAACATGCATATTGTATATAAATGTGTATATATATATGTATTAAAAGTATATATATATATTAATGTAGTAAGTGTGAATAGAGAAAGAAATAAATACATTATGACACAAAGATGTGTATTCTTGTGTTATCATAATTATTAATAATGAATATAGTGTATGATTTCGTTGCTTATGTAATTGTAATATATGTAAAGTACTATATGATACTAATGTTAGGAACTCGCCATGATAGCTTGTCATGCCTTTGCCTCTCAATAACGAGTTATATATTGAGTACCTAGGGTAAGTAAGCAAAAGTAAAAGACTTGAAAGAAATATAAAAGACTAAGAAACACAACCTAGGATCAAGAAAGGTGAAAAGGTTGAAAAAAATTTTGAGGAGAAAAATTGAGATTGGACAACTTCCTTATAGATTAGGAAGGTATATCTTAGGACTCAATGCCCCAAAATGTGTTGGAAGTCTTCTAGGAGAATTCTTGAAAGAATTAGAGAGTAAAAGAAAGAAAGAATAATGCTACATTGTTTAGACTAAGTAAAAAAAAAAATAATAATAATAACTGAGAACGGAGAGAAGCTGGAATTGAAGGATGTGTCAACACTTTGCTCAATAATAGATATGAGTGGAGTAATGGGTCACCGAATGTTCCCTTCGTTTGGGAATGAACACCAGGGATTCGATCAATATTCCAAGTCATCCTACAGTTGAGTTAGGTATTGCATAACCAGAAGGGAAAGTCTTCATAATAGAAAACCCTATAAGTAAAAAAAAATTATACATACCTATACACTACAACCCAAACCTCAGAAATATAGATAAAAATATAATAATTACATTATATGAAAAGACCATGAACATAATAGAATTTAGATAAAAGAAGCAAAGAAATGAACACTAAAGAGTAAGAAGAACAAAAATAATGAAGACAATAATAATAATAAGAAAAAGAATATTTTCCTTGTATTTTTAGGTTTAGATACTTTGTCGATATGGTAAGTGAGCCTGGTAATGAATTGTTCCCAAGTTACCTTAGATACTTTAGGACCCCTCCTTTTGTATATTCTTATGTGTTTAGGGAAAGAATAGGAGAGTTTTGGAAAAGGGGATAATGTCTTTGGTCGGTTTAGAATACTGTTTGACCAGAAACAGGTCAACAAAAGCCATCGACCGGTAGATTGTACGATACCCAAAACAGGAAACAACTTAAGGGAGTGTAAGTCATGATGCTGTTGAAGTAACCTCAACTGTTCGGATTACTAGGTGCATCAATTTCGAGGACGAAATTCTTATAAGGCTGGGGGAATGTGAAACCCGCAAAAAAAAAAAAAAAAAAAAAAAAAAATTGATTGAACTTTTGGAACCCGAGTGGTTTCAAATTTTGGTTCAATATTTCCCATGCTAACCTCAAGCTATGAGCAACATCACATCTTTTTCCTGTGCTTGGCATGTTGGTTTGATGGCCTGCGAAGCCTTTCTCTGTCTTAGGCCGAATCCCAGGTAAGAATCCCATTTTATCTGTATATATGTTGTATTTTTAATTAATTAGTGTATTAGGGGCAGAATAGTAATTTTTACCTAGTGGGACCCCGCACCAGAGCTACCTGTGTCGGGTTTGCTGGCTAGACAGGCTGCAGGACCTTCCCCTTAATTAAACTCAATGTAAGTATAATTTAAATGTGTTTTTAAAATGTTATGTTTGACCGATTAGACTTAGAGGGGTATTTTGGTCAATTTGCCTATGGGACCCACATCCCCAGTGAGGAATCCTGTCCTTAACAATTACCCGTATTCGGATGATCTCTGATGTCGTCCGACATCACTTTATGGTTAGAATAAAACAATAGAAACAGGATTTTGGTTATAAACAGTTTTGGAATCAGTTTTAGAAATAATTTATGCCCAAATGACCAAACAGCCCCTTAGTGCTTAAGTTTCTATAAATATAACCCTCTTTACACTATTTATTATTCACCAACAAAGAGAAGAGGAACCAGAATCGTTCCAGCCTTGGAGAAGAAAGAAAAGGGAAAAGAGAAGAGAAGAAGAGGGATTAGAGGCTGTTCTTGAAGGCTTACCACCTACAGCTGAACTTGAACTTGGATCTCCATTAGAAGTGATTCCAGCATCTGTTCTGCCTCTAATTTCTGGTAAGCCCTAAAAACTCTTGCTGTTTCCTTCTCTTTCTCTTCTTAATTTACTGGATTTCAGTCCAAGTATACCTGGAATAAAAATTCTGCCATTAAAGCTCTAAGTTTGAGCTCAAGTAATAAGAATCTTACCCAATTGCTTGCTGTCCTAATGCTATTTAGGCTCAATTATGCCTGAATTTCCATGGCAGTACCTCTAATAAGCCCAATTTCTGTCCCCAATGACTAGTCCATGAACTCTAGATAAGAAATTTAGGTTTAATTGAAGAAATTCCTAAATTAACTAACTAATTATGAAATAGGAACCCAAAATAGATTGACCCACCTCAAATTAATGTTAAAATTCCTAATTTGGGCCATCGGCCATGCATGCAAAGATCTGGCGAATTGAAGCAAAACCCCCAAATTCGGACACTGACCCGGATGCTGTTGCATGCCTAAGGGCGGTCGACCGGCTCACTGGAAGTCTGCATCTGGCTGCCCCTTTTTGTGTGATTGTTGGACTGATTCCTTAGGGTTTGACCTAGACTATTACCCTCACTGATATATGATGTTTATTTAGGACTATCTTACTCCATTTTTTGTGAGGATTACTTGGCCTTTTGGGTTTCTAACTGACTAGGTTTATCGACTATCTCAGGTAAGGGGATTCGACCTTAATTTCCTGCGTGTTTATCACATTAATTTCAACTTTATACTGAATGCCATGCTCATGCATCATTACCTCTATACCTAGAGCATGTAGTTTTCTAGCTTTTATTTAATGTATTAGACTGCATGTAAAATAGGTTGCACAAAGACATACTGCATTGCATTTGCATTGATTATTTATATGATGTGAATTTATTATGATGAAATTCGGTAATTTATAACTCAGATCATGCTTGCCTCATCATGTTTAGACTGCACTGGGCTAGGTTGATATTCATTACCCAGTACTGTGCCCTTTACCAACAGGGGGAAAGGTGTTGGACAACCCGTGGCAGAGACCGATGTGTTAGTTCCGGGATGCCATCTTCTGTCCCATGTTAGCGGGTCCCTAATTCCGCTGTGGGAAGAAACAGGCAGGGTTGGTCATTTGGGGGTCTGTCGGGGTCCGATGTGTTAGTTTCGGAACTGGCGGGTCCTCACCGTGGTAGAATGGTTTCGCTCCGGTGACCGAAGGGTTAGTTCCGGGACCGAGGTTAGCATCTACCACTAGTAGTAGTACTTATACCCCATGAGACTTAGTATCTGTGCTAGGAACATGTTAGTTTAGCACATGCATCGTGGATTTATTGTGTTTGTATGCTTGTACCCCCCTTACTGGGCTCAGTTGAGAGCTCACCCCTGTAGATATCCTTATTCTTCAGGTGATTTAGTTACTTCTAATGTTGGATTTGCGGCGTTGGAGTTTGAAGTGCACGATAGTTCGTGCGCACGTGATGATTGCGCGACCTCCTGCTTGGCCGATAGTCCAGGCTACCTCCCCTCTCTTTTATGCTTTATAAATGCTTTATATAGTTATAATATAGTTTCTTGTATACTTTTACTCTGTGGTACCTTTGAGAACTGTATAGTTGTATCACAAGCCTTATTCTTTATATAAATGAAATATCACTTAGACTTCTCTTATTAATGATGTTATCTCTATTAATTAAATTGTTTCCGCTGCCTCTGATTACTGTGTCTGTGAGCAATGATTGTAAATAGGGTACTGCACTTGTGATCCTTGGGGTTTGGTTGGATGTCAGAGACATCCCGCCACACTTGGCCCTTAATAACCGGGCCGGGGTGTGACAAATAGGGTTTATCTTGTGTTGCCTTTAGGGTATTATTGTAACTTGTACTCATAGTTATCAAGGCGTTGCCCGTCTAAGCGGAAATCTGGGGGTATGGCGATGGGGTGCCTTATGGTATGTAAGAAAGGCGACCGCCTTGGTCACCAAGGCGACGCCTTAGGACGCCTTGCGAGCAAGGTGGTCGCTTTTTGGTGTTTGTTTTTTTATATTTTTGTTTTTTAATTTTTTTTATGTACTTTAAGTTATTCTAATTGAAAATATGTCATTGGTTGTACATTTTTGGTTCCATGCTGTGAGAAGCATGGAATCATATGTTAAACTTAAAAAAAAAAAAACCAAAACCTAAATACCAATGCCAAACTCAATTCACCTAATCACCTTCGGGGGACATACCAAAATCAAAAAGAAAAAAACGAAAGAGAAAAGAAGCAGCGCAGCGGCAACTTGCAGCGACTCCGACAGAGCTCAGCTCAGACCTTAGTCCTTCATGGCTTCGACTCCTTCTCAGTCCTCCCTCTCAGTCCCCATCCTCCACCGGCATCCGGCGAGACGGCGACTCTGTCAGAGCTCAGACCTCAGTTCTTCGACTCCTTCTCAAGTTCTCAGTCCTCCCTCTCAGTCTCCATCCTCCACCGGCGTCCGGCGAGGCTAATTGTAAGTATCGTGTTTTTTTTTCCCTTTTTCCTTCTAAAATATAAACCCCTTTCCCCTTTTTAAGTTCTAACTTCTAACCTGTCCTTTCCACCGACACCCCCATCTCGTGCATCCACCCCCACCGACGACATCTCCAGCCTTGTAAGTATTGTGCTTTTTTGTTTTCTTCTTTTTTCCTTCTAAACCTAAACCCCGTCTAACCTCTCCACTCTCCATCGACATCTCCAGCCTTGTATGTTCTTTTGTTTGTTTCTAAAGAGGACCGTGGACTATGGAGTAACAAACAGTTCCTGTAACTTCATTCAATCTTGTCTTCTTTCTTTTCCTCCTTTTTTTTGACAGAATTGAATGATTTCTTTATTGGACTAAAATGAAGTGATCACAAGACCCGAACTTGTAAATATTTCATATTTATGAATGGTTTTGAACTTTTGATTGGGCTGCTCTCTTGGCTGCATTTGGATGGACTTAGGAGAGAGGCCTTTTCGTTTCGTTTTATCTTTCCCTCTTTTCCGTGGAGGTCTTTAAGGTGTTTGTAGATATGCCCTACCCTTAGCCGACATGTCATGATTATGCTATTTTGCAATTCCTTGATTATGTACTTCGATTCTTTCATATTTATTTAGGATACAAATAAAATTATATAAAAATTAATATGCTATTTATGCCTAATAAAATGGTTATATAAAAAAAAGAACACTAGAACGCCTTGTTCGCTAAGGCGACGCCTTAAGGCCGCCCTAACGCCAAGGCGCTTAGGAAGGCCCTCAAACGCCATGGTCTCCTTGCCGCCTTGATAACTATGCTTGTACTTCTCTATCATTATTATAAATAAGAGTGGGCTTGTGTCTCATTGACATAAGTTCAATTCCTCAAATATTCCATCACTCTGCATCATCTCGACCCCTTCTCCCATGCCCCTCTGACACACCGACTCAGAGGTAGTTGAATGCAAGAATTGCCATCTTCTGGAGGTGGCTCGCTCTCTTCTGTTTGCCATGTCTGTTCCTCCACGATTTTGGTGTGATGTGGTTCTCTTGGCTGCATACCTGATTAATCGGATGCCTTCTATGCTTGATGGTCGTTGTCCACTGGATCTTCTCATGGGTTCCACTACTTTTACTGTACCTCCCAAAATGTTTGGTCGTGTGGCTTTTGCACGCAATCATCATATGCAAGGCAAGCTAGATCCCAGGGGACTTTGTTGCATTTTCTTGGGCTAATCTGCCACTCAGAAGGGTTACAAATGTTATCACCCTCCTTCGCACAAGATGTTTGTTACCATGGATGTCGTCTTTTAGGAAACAGTTCCCTATTATTCAAATCCCCTGCACCTCTTCAGGGGGAGTTTGGTACAAGTGAAGAGGTGCCTTTCACAATTACACCTGTAGAGCGGCTCATGATGGAAGATGATATAGAGATTTCAGAGGGTGTAACTAAGCAGGAACAGCAGCCCATGGTTCAGGTGGAGCCGGCACCATCTTGTTCTCCATCACAGCCCACGGTTAGGGGGAGTAGGCAACAACACCACTTATTTCTCCATTGAAGGTTTTTGTTCGCTCTCGAAAGAGGAAAAACAGAGAGCAAGCTGTTAAGACCACCACCATCTCTCCTCACCAATTGGCCTTCCCAGAGTCAAGTCCTACATGTGCTCCACATTTGTCTGGTAAGTCCCTTCCTCTTAGTGACCCAACCTTAGATTTATCAATTGCAACTAGAAAAGGAAAAAGAATTTGTACTCAACATCCCATCTCTAATTTGGTCTCCTATGACTCTCTTTCTCCTTTCTTCCATGCTTTTGTTTCTTTCCTATCGTCTGTTCCTATCCCTAACTACTGGCAGAAAGCACTGGCTAATTCACAATGGAAAGAGGCAATGATTGAAGAAATGAGAGCCCTTGGGAAGAATAACACGTGGGAATTGGTGCAACTTCATCCAAGAAAGAGAGTTGTGGGTGTAAATGGGTGTTCTGATGAATGGCACTCGGCACAGAGAGGGGGGGGTGAATCTGTGCTTATTAAAATTTTCCGCAAACTCAGATTATAACAACTAACACACAACCGTGTGGTCACGCACCAATCACTACAAAATAGCTTGGTCTACCAGTGAACCACACCCACTCTGCAAGTAAGCACTTCAAAATAAAATATCAAACCACAACACAAGCATATACGTGGTTTGGCATAATGGCCTACGTCGACGGAGCAATACCCCTCACGGGTTTCGTGCTTTGCTCAGCACACTTCTATTAAAAACCTTATTACACAGGTTCAACACAGTTCCATATGACACAGGAACCACAAGAAATACTCTCACACACCTAACTGTACCAGCATAGTAGGCTTTAAACACTAACAGTGAGTTTATATGATCAACCCAAATTCCGAACACTCAAAATTACATGAATCTCACTCCCCAACAAGACTAAATGATAAAAAGGGGAACTTGAATGAAAAACTACCTCAAGAACGAAGTAGAACTACAACCACTGTCGATGCAGACCTTCTGGACATCAGTAGCAGCGTGCAGCATGTCCTGGAAGCCTCTGACACGGATCCCAATGCATCGATCTACTCAAAATGCCTTCTTCTCTGAGAAAATTCGAACATTAAATCACAGAGGCATCAAACCCTAAATCCGACTTCACCACTGCGTAGAGGACGTCAAAATATGGGCGGTAGCGTCTCTGCACAAATCCCGAAATTCGACTTTTAAATAGCCCAAAGTTCGAGGCAAAGATTGAGTCAATCTGGGCCATTAGATCAGATCATACGGACGGCCCAGATTAAAATAAGATTCAATCTTCCGTCTTCCGCTTTACACGGGAGCGGAGCACACATAAGCCGTTGGATCCTCATCTTTGATATGAGATTAAAACAGAGCCATCATATTAGATTCTTGATCCACCAATGAGAAGTCATCACTTAAGTGTACCAATTTTGCATGTGCTTAATTGTGAGGTGTCCATTTAGAATCGTCTATCTCGGCCATTGATATGATTTAGATCAACCAATCAGAACAAGAGATTCTAATTCAGATTTAAAGATCAATCTCAGCCACACAATTGCTTGCGTTTTTTGGACAACGATGACTCATCCATGATTTGTACATGTGTCAGAAAAAGCTGAAATTTTTATCTCCCACTATTTGCCACGAGCTTCACATCCGTACGGTTGGAATTCCCATGTGATGCTCCGAAAAAATCACTAACCTGCTACAGAGAACGACTTCCAGTAGCTTGATTTTCAAAACCTCCAAATATTTTCTCAGTACAGGAGCATCCACAAGCTGTTTGACAAAATGCCCAAGAGGGCTGGGCTGCTGTGCCCGTGGGGCTGAGCTATTGGGCTGCTGCCTGGGCTGCTGTGCCCATGGTGCTAGGTTGCTGGGCTGGTGCTTGTGCAGCCATGCTGTCAAGGCTGTGATGGCCATAGGGCCATGTTAACTCAGCCAAATGCCAAGGTGGACATGCCACCTTACTACCCGCTGACACGTGGCACCCCCAGGTGGGGTCCACACTCTCTCTCCTCTTTCTCTATCTTCAAAATCAATTCAAACTTGTTGTCCAGCTCACTGACAATGATCCTGATGCACTCTTCTGGCCTTCACACACATCGACCTGTAGCTCGAATGACTATGGTTTGTTCACCCTTGTAGAGAAAAACTTTGTGAACATGTTGGCACAAACCACTTGTCTTTTCTTTCTCATATGCATACTTTTCTAGAGTTTTAAAAAGGCTTCACAGTCACAGTTGCTGAATTTCAGATTTACTTGAAAACTTGCAATTGAACATGTCATTTTCACAAATAACCATTGTTTGGCTCAAGTAACTTGAAACACACCATCAACATGAATTTGAACATGCGTAGCCACTCGGAAGACTAGTGGGTCCCACTAATCATCAAATCAACCACTAAACCAAGTAAAACACTGTTTTGACTTGAATTTTCAGAAATCTTGAACTTGAACCTTGAGGAGGCAATATAGCTCGAGTTTGACCTTGAACTTTCTTGGAACATATCCAATAAACTGAAATAAGAGCCACCAAGAGCTCAAACCACCAGAAACCTCTCTATATTAAGAATTCATCTCTTAAACTAAGCCATGAACTGTACACAAAACCTCCAGATCTCTGAGAGCAAGGTTGTTAGACCTTAAATACAATATTTATGAGATTGTGAGCATGTTCAAATAACTAAACAAGGTGGCCTACACTCACACACTCATGCAATGGGGAAATATACTATGCGAACATGAAAAATAAGCACGAATGAAACTACAATGCTATTGTGTGCTACCAAGACATACCTCAAGGAGTCATGTCATCCTAAGCAGGATTGTCAAGAGTTGGAAACCCCTTGGAGAGCTATGGGCATTTTCCATATGCATCACCTGGCTTGCAAGAAGAGTTAGGCACCCAATGTTTTCGCCTTTCTACAACTTTACTTTTTTTCTTTCCCTTTTATTTTTATTGGCAATGCTTATATGATAAAATGTTGAATGTTCACGCATGTCATGGGATTTTGCTATCCCTTTCATTTTCAAGGTCATGCTTTCTGTCTTCTCATTGGAAGCTCACATGCTATGGGATTTTGCTGCCCCTTTCATTTTCTAGGTCATGCTTTCTGTCTTCTCATTGGAAGCTCACATGCCATGGGGACATACTTTATTTATTAATTTTGAGGCTCACACAGTGTTCCTTATTCCCAACTTGCAGACAAGCTTAGCACATTCCTTACACCACTTCTGTCCACCAAGTTGCCAACAATGACAACAATGCCATTAGATCAACATGTTCATGGTGAAGCACAAGGCTGATGGGACCTTTAACAACTAGATGTCAAGAATGCTTTTTTGCATGGAGAACTTGAGGAAGAAGTATACATGGAGATTCCACCAGGTTTTGTTTCTCAAAAGGCTCAAGGAAAAGTTTGTAAACTCAAGCGGGCATTGTTGGTTTAAAACAATAACTCAGAGCCTGGTTTGGTCGGTTTCATAAGGTATCTATTGGTTACAAGCAAAGCAATGTCGATTACACTCTTTTCATCAAGTAAACTTCATCCCATATCACTATTTTGATTGTCTATGTTGATGACATTGTCGTCACTGGAAGTAGCATGAAGGAAATGTCTTCCTTGAAAAATTCCTGGAACAGGAGTTTGAGATTAAAGACCTAGGAAAATTGAGGTATTTCTTGGGCATAAAAGTTGCATATTCTGCTTAAGGAATTTCTCTCAGCGGAATATACTGTTGATCTCTTAACAAATATAGGAATGCTGGGTTGTAAGCCTGCTGACACCCCTATGGAGCCTAATTCTCATCTTCGTAGTATAGAGTGCGAACCAGTTGACAAAAGCAACTATCAGAGGCTAGTTGGGAGGCTCATCTATTTGTCTTATTCGACCAAATATTGCCTTTGCTGTTAGCATGGTTAGTCAATACATGCATCATCCATATTCATCTCATTATGTTGTTTATAGGATCTTGAGATATTTAAAGGCTGCCCAAGGGAAAGGTGTTCTCATCTCCTCTAATAATCACCTTCGTATTGAGTCATACATAGATGCCGATTGGGCTGGCTGCCCTGATGATAGGAAATCTACTTCTGAGCACTGTACATATGTTGGTGGTAACCTAGTCACCTGGAGAAGTAAGAAGCAGGCAGTAGTGGCTTGGTCCAGTGTAGAAGCAGAATTTCGGGCTATGGCCCATGGCATTTGTGAGTTGAGGTTGAGGTGCCCATGCGTCTCTACTCAGATAGCAAATCAGCAATTAACATTGCCCATAACCCAGTTCAGCATGATTGAACCAAACATGTGGAGATTGATCGCCACTTCATCAAGGAAAAGATAGAATAGGGTCCTATTTGTATTTCCTTTGTCCCATCGGGTGATCAGTTAGCTGATGTATTTACTAAGAGTTTACTTGTTAAGAATTTTATTTTAGTAGTTAGCAAGTTGGGCATGATTTATATCTATGCACCAACTTGAGGGGGAGTGTTGTATTCTGGGTACAAGGGTATAATGGTCCAATAGGGTTTATCTTGTGTTGCCCTAAGGGTATTATTGTAACTTGTACTTCTTTATCATTATTATAAATAAGAGTGGGCTTGTGTCTCATTGACATAAGTTCAATTCCTCAAATATTCCATCACTTTGCATCATCTTGACCCCCTCTCCCATGTCCCTCTAATCTCTCCAATAGCTGATCATCCTAGGGTGGTGTCGCCGCCACCTAAGGTCTCCCCCTCCTCTCCCTTCCTCTCCTCTCCTGGAGTATTGCCATGGTCCTCTCTTTTTAGCTAGTCAATCCCTACTCTTCGTGAAGGTTTCCCCCTCCACTTTGCCCCTCCCACCATCATTGGGGGTTCCAAAGCTGCCCACTATGAAGCTGACCTTCTGATCCATGAAGCAAAGAAATGCGATAAATGCCTACTTGGGCATTTCATGGGTAACCGTCCCCCCTTCCCCTTAGTAAAATCATCCTTAACAAAGCAATGGAAAACTTGTGGTCGTTTCAAAACTTACCTCTTGGATAACGGATTCTTCATCTTCAAGTTCTCAGATGACAGTGACAAATGTCATGTGCTAGGTGGCTCTTGGAATGTTGGCAAAAAGCCGATCTTCCTCCGGCAATGGAATTGTGGATTACCATTATATGCGGCTAGTTGGAAAACTTATTTATGTGACTGTTACCTGACTGGATATTTCTTTCATTGTTGGTGTTATTAATCAATCCATGGATAAAAGCAGGCTCATTGGGATGTTGCATGTCGTATTTTAAGATATCTTAAAAGGTGTACTAGGCAAAGAAATTATTTATCAGCGTCATTTGTCATGCTGATATTGTGGGTTACTCTGATGTTGAATAGGTTGGTGCTGTTGGTGATCATGCAGATCTACTTCTGAGTATTGTACATTTATTGGTGATAATCTTGTTACCTGGACAAGTTAGTAGCAAACTATAATGGCTTGATCAATGCAGGGGCTGAGTATAGGGCTATAGCCCATACTGCATCCGAACTGATGTGGCAGATATCTCTTGTTCAGGAGCTTAGGTTTTCAATAGTAAACCTATGGAGATGTATTGTGATATACACAAACAACTATTTATATTGCTCGTAATCCGGTTTTCCATGAGCGGACTAAACACATTGAGGTTGACTGCCATTTTGTGAGGGATGTTATGAAGAAACTAATTTCTACTCCATCTGTTAATTCCGGCAATCAACTTGGCGGTTTGATCACTAAGGCGTTGTTTAGGCCTGCTTTTCTTTATGGTTGTTCCAAGCTGGCATGGGAGATATATATGCTCCAGCTTGATAGGGAGTGTTAAATAGTATGCGTAGGGGGTTTATTGTTGTTTTAATTGTTAGTTATTTGTAATTATGTTAAGTTGTCCTTGATTGTAATTTACAACTTATTTGATTATAAGTATGTGGGCCTAGGCTCACTGTAGGCTATTCTGAATCCTACCATGAACTCTAGAGTTCCTTTCTTTTTCTCTCTTCGTGCTCTCTCTTGTCTCTCTTTTCTCTTCTTCTGTCTCCTTGCTCTTGTAGGGACTGGTTTCCTGGTTTTTACATTTTTACAATCTTTATTGTTGTTTTGTTCCAAAGTTTACCCCCACTCAATAATTCTTAACCCTTTTATGTCCTCTTTCCTTTACCAACCAAGTAAACCCATGGAAAATCTAGCTAATTACCAGATTGCCACTCTCCCTTGTACTTGGGGATATTCACTGTTTTTCCATTATAATCTTAAAGTGGGTTTTCTATTAGTCTATTGGGCCCACAGCGAACCCAAACAGGGTTTTCGAATCCCGATATTGCATCACATTCCCATGCATCTGTATGTATATATGTACATATGGGTGCCAATTTTTTATTTTTTTTTGGGGGGGGGGGGCAATATGTTTGGATGATTGGATATATCCCGGCTGCTTAGGTTGACCCTTAAATTTTGACACATAGCTTACATCACCTTTTATTCCTAGAGAAGTTTCAGCTTAAACGGAGTTCAGCACATGACTAAACAAAGCTCTAATGGTTGAAAAGTAATATTTTGGAGTGAGGGGAAAGAGAAGGTTGGGTATATACAATGGGAAAATCCCAATTAATGATGGAGCATGCAATTGAGTTAGACCACCAAATCTGTCATGTGGCTAATTTAACGGATCACCTATAGATCTGATGGTTGGGACTTGGGATGGCCAGATCAACCTTCCATGTCACAGGAAATAGATCGAACCTAGGTCCACCTGGTTTAGCTTGGCTACATGTACCACCCACTGGACCTTAATACAGACACGCAAGTTTCCTCAAAAGTAAAAATCTTGGTAGGAATATATAGGAAGTAAAGGCATAGTTTTTTCTTGGTCTTCGCACCTCATTGGCCATTTTCTGCTTAGTATCCATACACATGCAACTGCAGGTTGAAATGAACTTGGTGGCAATATTGAGACTTCAAAAAAATGAAATTGTAAAATAAAGACTTGCAAATGATGCTATCATACTGATATATCTTCCCAAGTTTTTCTTCCCCCATTTCCTGTGGCACATATTTGTGTCTGCTAGGCTAGGTTTCCAAACCAGCAGTCTAGTAAAAGAGTCACCTTTATCTCTGCAATGATGTCAAAGCTATTATGTCTTCATAATGTTTTGTAGGGGCCAAAGTTTGCTGAAATATCAAGGATTCTGCAAGCTGAACATGTTCCTGCAATTTGTTCGCTCGTTGCATCCATGCATAGGTGTGTAGGCCTATGGCGCTTACAAGAGGTAATGGTGATGGAGCTGGCTAGATTGTAATTTCTTCTGTTTAGCTTTCAGATGATTTCATTCTGTCCTATGGTCGTATTTTTCCTTTTTGCAGCCATGCTGTCAACCTATAGAGACAGATTTTTGTCCCTGTGACATGCTTCTAAAGTTTGGGTGTTTTGCTTAATGATTGTTATCTTATTTTAGAACATAACTCTGATTTTTCTCCTTTACTTCTTTTCCTTTCTACAAGGTGTTGGGTCGGTTCAAGTGGCCTGAATCACTAGAAACTGATTTCATATATGGTGAGGGTTCTAGTTCTATGGTAGGCTATCAAAAAGAATTATAAAACATCAGTTGTGATATTTTTCTCTTTTGTTGTTGCAAAGGTTCATCTTCAATTGGAACATCAGTCAATGCAAGCTTTTTAGCTGCATTTTCAGCAGCTGCTGGAAAGCGTTTCTCTCAATTCTCAGAGTCTGAGGAGTCTGACCCAGAGGTGGCATTCCTTTTAATACCCTGTGAATCGTTGTATATGTGTGAAAGTTTGGACATATTATTTTCAAGTTAATGGATTTAGTTCATAATTTTGACAGTGGGGCCGCTGGAATGCTAGTCAAGAATTAAAAAGTCCATCTATGAAGATCATCTTCCCTACCATTGAAAGTGTGAAAGATGCATCTTCTGGAATTTGGTCTTCTAGACATATTCTCTGCCTCTCAGAGGTATCAACTCAATGGTGTTCCTGATTTGCATCTAATGTCAGTGAGTGTTCAGATGTGCATTAGTTGGTTTTAATATGCTAGTTAGTTGACTGCCTAATGCTATTGCAAGTTGGGTCATTTTCAACCCGTATCTGAACCAATCCTGGTTTATCCTTTCTGAAATTAAGATTGTGCACTTGCTCTTGGGTTGGGACACAACACTCAGAGTTGGATTGAGTTCTGGTGTAGACTTTGGGGAACTAGATCCAATGCAAACCTTCTCACACATGCATGTGTGCAGGTATATGATCCTCGACGTATTTTATGAAGTTATAATGAATCATTTTGGTTTTATATATATATATGTGTGTGTGTGTGTGTGTGTGTGTTCAACTTGTTGTCACCAAAGTGGTGAACTGAAAAGTTGTAACCTTCATTTGATTGCCCCTTGTCTTTCCCAAAAGTTATTTTATGCAGAGGCAAAAAGTAGTTTTTAAATAAGTTGAAAGTGACTTATCGTTATGAGTTGTCATTATTTTATGTGAAACGACAGCATTTACCCTCATTGAAGAAAAATGTGATCAGAAAATGGCAAAAAAGTAAGGTTACAACTTATTTTTCACCAACTTTGGTTACAACATATATACAACAACAACAACAACTAAGACTTAATCCAATTAAATGGGGTCAGCTACATGGATCCTTGCCCTCCAATGAGCTCTATTCAAGGTCATACTTGATACAAGGCCGAAGCTATGCATGCCTCACCACTTATCCTAAGGTCATTTTAGGTCTAGCCTTGGCTCTTTGTTCCTTCAATCCGAAATCAAATCACTCCTCCGTACTAGGGCATCCAAAGGCCTTCGTTGAACATGGCCATGCCACTGTGAAATCCACTATAAATTTGAACTTTGGAACTTGTGTGATTTCAGGTTCTAGTTCAGTGTCGATGGTTGTCTCGATACTGTGGGTTACATCGGTGGAGGATACAGATCAATTCTCTGACTCACCTTTGGAGGATTCTGGGGAGTCATCACAACAAGCCATTCTTGACTTTGAGGATTCTGCTGCCTACCTGCATCTAAGCTACATGTGTCAGACATGTTTAGATGCACACATGCAGAAACTCTCCATTTCATAGACTGTATTGTAAGTATTATCCTATTCCTATATGTTTATATAGTTTAATTGTTTAAATTGTATATTAGGGGTAGAATGGTAACTTACCCTTGTGGGACCCATGTCCCCGGTGTGGAATCCAATTTTCCATAGCCAACCCTAGCTAACCTTCCTATTTATGTCACATGACATATGTTATTTGACTTAGACATAGTCCATTAGCTATTTATTTTTATAAAAATCAGTTAAGAAAAACACATTTTAAAAACTGATTCACTATAGGCTGAACCAAACAAACCTTAGTGCAGCCCTCTTATATATAGAAGACTTAGTATTTCATTCATTTCTTTCTCTCCTAAACCAAGAACCGAATCTGTCTAGAGAGAAAGAAATTGAGAAAGTGAAGGAAGAGAGGAGAAGAAGAGAAGAAAGCTTGGACTTGGTTGGATCTTCATACCTTGATAGAAGTTTATCAATATTGGAGTTGGGTACTACCATCTCCTTCATCTTCAAGTATAAGTAAGCCTTTAACTTAAACTGAAATTCCCTAATTCCTCTTCTTCTTCCTTGAACACTTCATGGACTACAACCCATTTCAGCCCTAAGCTTAGGGATTGATAAGTATTTGAGCAAATCCACAAATTGAACTTGTTGTTGGGTCCAATTTAACCCAATTAACAAGATACACTGTAATTAAACCTCTTCCCATCAAAACCAGACCATGCATGTCAAGATCCATGCTTGACAGCAAAAATCCCCAATTCTGGCTTTTGGACGGGATGGAGTTGCAGGCTTACAACTGGTCGACCGTAGGGTCCCTGGTGTGAATCCGGTTCACTATTTTGTCCCAGTTTTGAACCTAGATGTTAGGGCTTGGACCTAGGGCTCCTTCCACAACTAATTTATGATGTTTGTTTATCTATCTAGGACTGTTAGACTCTATTTTGGTGAGGATTACTTGGTTTTTAGGATTCTATCTGACTAGGCATATCTTCCATCATAGGTAAGGGAATTTGACCTTAATTTTGTGCGTTTATAATTAATTTCTGCTTTGTTAGTATGCCATCTCATGCACTATTTTTACAACTCTAATCATATAGTTTATTAGCTTTTATTTCTTTGCATTAGATATGCATAATTTAGGATGCATCTTCATATTGCATTGCACATATTATTGTTCTTGGAATTACTTGGTTATGATGATGTTACTAGACAGCTTACTGTATGACTCTTATTGAAACATATGTCATCATTTTAGACTGCATATGGTTAGGACTAACATAAACCCAGTACTACAGCCCTTACCAACAGGGGAGAGGTGTTGGATAACCCGTGGTAGGTCCGAAGGGGTGATTCCGGAATGCCATTCACTGTTCTATATCCGAAGAACATTACAGGAATGGGAACAAACAGTAGGGTTAGTCACTGGGGGTTCGTTAGCGTTAGATGTGTAATGCCTGAGCTATCGGGTCTCCACCGTAGTAGAATGGTTTCGCTCGGGTGATCGACGTCTGGTTATGTGTTTTCGGGACCGAGACTATCATTCTATTACAGTAGTACTTATACCCCATGAGACATAGTTTCCATATTAGGAGCATGTTTCACTTAGGTCATTCATCATGGACTATTTGCATATGTTTGTGTGTTTCCGTTACTGGGCTCAGTGGAGCTCACCCCCGTAGATATCCTTATTTTTCAAATGACATTACTTCTGATGCTGCTATTTCTGTGGGAGCTTCTTCCGCTCAGGACCCTCCTGCAGCTCATGGAGTTGATACTCTGCTCTTTGTGGAGCACGATGTTTCGTGCTCATGTGACGATTGTGCATTCTCCTGAAGTGCCTGACAGACCAGGCTATCTCCCCACTCTTTTGTTTGTAAAACACTTTTGTATACTTTGCTTTATATAGATGTTGTATCTTTTGTTTTGGGTTACTGTGTGAGATTGTCAGTGTAACTCAAATTTCACTTCTATATATAAAAGCATTATCACTAGTCTTCTCTATTAATGCCTTTATCTCTAATATTTAAATTGCTTCCGTTGCGTTTAAATTCTATATTGTGATAATTGTTGTAAATAGAGTACTGCATTTGCGATCCTAGAGGATTGGTTGGATGTCAGAGACATCCAGTCACACTTGACCTTTATGAACTGGGCCGGGGTATAACAACCACCTCAAACGACTTTCTCGTGGCTTATCATGTATCGGAGTTACTCCCAAATCAGCTCTAATTTGATCATTCCTTGCTTTATCCTTCCTAGTTTTGCCATTCATCCATCTCAACATCCTCATCTCCACTACACTTAGTCTATTTATATGATGCTTCTTAACTACCCAACATTTTGCACTATACATCTGTTAGGTTTTAGAGTAGATGGAGAAGAGAAGAAAAAGCTCCAAGAGAGCAAAGAGAACAAACGCGATTCTTAGGGAAATCTGTGTTCTTTCTAAAATAAGAGACAAACAAGTTTATATTGAAAAGAATGTAAAATTACACTGGTGTCCTTTAGCCTAATACAAATGAAATAAAGAGTACATAAGTAGGGGTTATGTACATATATACCCTTAATGTAACTATTCTTAACACTCCCCCTCAAACTGGGTGGTATATGTCATACATACCCAGCTTGTCTAACATAAAACTGAAGTGATGAGAACTAAGACCTTTGGTGAAGATGTCAGCCACTTGTTCATTGGTCTTCACAAAAGGAGTACAAATAGTGTTAGAGTCTTGTCTTCTCCTTGATAAAGTGTCTGTCAACCTCAACATGCTTGGTTCTGTCATGTTGAACCGGGTTGTGAGCAATACTGATAGCTGCCTTGTTATCGCAGTATAAACTCATAGGCTCAGTTGTCTCAAACCCCAATTCTTGGACAAGTTTCTTTAGCCACAAGATTTCACACACACCATGAGCCATGGTTCTAAATTCTGCTTCAACACGTGACCTTGCTACTACAGGTTGCTTCTTACTTCTCCAGGTGACTAAGTTTCCCCCAACAAAAGTACAGTATCCAGAAGTGGACCTTCTATCCGAAATAGATCCGGCCCAATCAGCATCTGTATAAACTTCGATTCTCAAGTGATCATTCCTAGAGAAGAGAAGACCCTTTCCAGGACATGACTTCAAATATCTGAGGATCCGATAAACTGCAGCAAGATGTCCCAACTTGGGTGCATGCATAAACTGACTCGCCACTCCAACAGCATAAGTTATGTCAGGTTTGGTGAGGGAGAGATAGATTAGCTTGCCTACTAATCTCTGATACTTTTCAGCATCTACAAGAGGTACACATCAATCTTCCCCTAGTTTGTGGTTCTGCTCAATAGGGGAGGATATATATATATATATATCTGTCTTTTATTGATAGCACCTATTTAAAAAGTTTGACCTCGGGTGGACGTTTGTCCACCTAATCCCCAGTGAAGTCACCACTGTAAGTACCGTGGTCCTCGGGACGAGGGTTCCTCAGCCCTCCTATATATGACGACAAGGGTTTGTGTGTATATATGGATATGGATAAGGATAATATTGTCAATGTATAATATTGATAAATAGGGGATTGGGATCATGCATTAAAATATGCTAATATAATGTGAAGTCGCCACTTAGGGTTAGGGCCTAGGACCCATTAAGTGTAGCTCTATCCGTTGTGAACTGGATCGGGTTACGTGACTTCATATGATCTGACCAGAGGTTTGGGTAAGGGGTCAGGTTACGAGTGTGGGAAGGTGTTAGGCACCCACCTCGCCCGGCCGAAGCCGGTCTCTCTGTATTAGGTGCTACATAAGGATGAATGTTCTCTCTCTTTTATCACGGGGATGGGGGATATTATGAACTATATTCAGATGCTATGAATTGAACTAAAACATAATAAACTACATTACATATATGAAAAATATGGACTAAAACGATGGAATACGAAAGGACTACATCGAATCAACAAGAATGCTGTTATTATACCTGTATGGTTGTATTCCCCTGGTTCAGGGGAGATAGACGAATAGACTGACGCCGATTCCTTTCTAAGCAGAGTAACGACTCTTTCAAGTGATTTGGAGAGGAGTAAACAGACAAAATAATGTCTGTACTAAAAGGGTTTTGATTGTTAGCCGCACACTGGCGGGATAACAATGCCTAGGAGCAAAAGCGCTTTATACTCAGAGGGATAATCGAAGGATCTATCCACAACCAAGAAGAACTTCACTCACTCACACTCTTATGAGAGAAGGATGAGAAATGAGGGTGAAAAGGGAGAAAAATAGAGTAGGAATTACTTGGGGAGGGTCTCTCCACCCAAAAATTCCTTGGGAAATGTGGGAGAGGACCCTCCTATTTATAGGGAGGGACCCCCTCTCTCTCCTGGCCAGATAAGTCCTCCACGGCGCCGTGGGGGACTTTTCCACGGCGTCGTGGATGACGTCAGCAAGCTGATGTCACACCCCCTCATGGCGCCGTGGGGGTGTAGTGCCATTTTTCCTTGTTTTTGGGCCTAAAATGGGCCATTTTGTGCTCAACATGGTTCTTGGTCTTATGGGTCAGGTATCTTGGGTCTAGAAAGAGGGAGAGTGCGTCGTCCATCGTCCATGTCCCGTTGTCATCATCGCCAATTAGGGGGTGACAAAAATCAGCGTCTACAGACCACCAAATGGAATACTTGACCGGGCAAAATGTGAACCTGAAGGAGTAGAAGAGTCAGCAGTATCAGCAGATGTAGTAGAGGCAGCAGCAGCGGAAGTCCTTAGCACACGTAAGAATGCCTGTAGATCATCCTGGGATAGACCAAAGTCAGTAGCAGGGGCTGTAGTAACAGTCTCAGTGTGATGAGCCTTGTTCTTTGGCTTTGTCTTTGTCTTGGCAGCCCTTTTAGTTTCAAAGTCAGCTGGTTTCCCATGAAGTTTCTAGCACTTCTCTTTGGTGTGGTAGGGTTTGTGACAGTGCTCACAAACAACAGTCCCTGTAGTAGAATCACCAAGAGAAGTAGTGCCAACAGGTGCAAGAGTAGCCAGGGTAGCAGCCTTGAGGGCTGATCTGTCAGTAATAGGTGGGTGCAGCATGGCAGCCCTATGGTTTTCCTTAGACGAGACCAAAGCATAGGACTGTTCAAGGTTGGGAAAAGGTTTTTGGCCCAACACCTGAACCCAAATTTGGTCATACTCCACATTCAAACCAGCTAGAAAATCATACTCTGATCTTGTCCACATGCTTCTTGTAAGAAGTAATGCCAACAGCTGTAGTAGGGTGATAATCAAAGAAGTGGTCTAATTGCTGCCAAAGGTTGCGCAAAGTAGCATAGTATTTGGAGACTCACAACTCTCCTTGAGTAGTGTGAAGGACCTTCTTCCTGAGTTCATACACTTGGGCATCATTGCCAAGCTGCCCATAAGTTTCCTTGCAAGTAGCCTATATTTGAGAGGCTGTATCAAGGAGAAGAAATCCATGCGCAAGATCTAAAGTCATCGAACCAATGAGGTATGACATGAGCACCCCATTATTGGCAAGCCATCTATCTTGAGCGTGACCAGTCTTAGTAGGCATAACACTGGTGCCATTAATGTGGTCAGTAAGGCCACAACCAGCAATGGCAAAGGAAACAGACCGAGACCAAAGCAGGTAATTGGAATCATCCAGTTTGATTGGATTAGGAGGAAAGGTATGAAAATCTGATTTGCCTTGGCCATCTCCAACAGAAGTTGCAGTTGAGTTAACTGAGTTACCCATTAACACAGCGAAGTTGGTGGGATGAGAAACCCAAGAACTCCTTCAAGGTAAGGGCTGAAATTTGGTGGAGAATCCTCTTTCAATGGGAGAATGTATGTCTCCAAAAATCAGCAGTAGTAGACAAGGGAATCCCCTAGATCGACATTGTCAGGGTTTTGAAAAAAACCCTTTTTTGGCTGAAATCGATGGAGGCGAGAATCCTTTAGAAAAAACACTGTTTGGGGCTGAAACTTTGGTCGAGTGGAGTTCCAAAGGGGCTTGATCAGTCCTTCAAATATCAGCATCAATTGAAACCTGTAACTCCAAGATCAATATATGTCAGGGTTTTGAGAAAACCCCGATTTTGGGAGTTATCGATCCAAGGAGGTCTTCACAATAGGTGGCTGTAGATAGGAACTTGTTCGGAAAAAATCTGCTGCAGGTCTTGATCTTCAATAAGAGGAATTGGTTCCAATAGGTTGAGGGGGAAACAATCCAAGAACTTGAAGCTTCAAATATCGCAGGCAGGGAGGAGGTTCCTATCGATCAGAATTTGTCTTGCATTGAATGAGGTGAGAAAGGGCAGCAACTTGATCTATTGATCACCTCATCAGTGCTGCCCTATTGGAATAAGAGAAACAAGGGAAGAAAGGGAGGAAGAGATCGAGAGAGGGAAGGGAAAGAGAAGGCTGAAAAAAGGAGAGAGGAGAAGCCCTAATTCGAAACCTGCTCTGATGCCATGTTAACATGAATAAAATTAGAGCTGAATGCATGGACAGTCTAAGGCAAACCCCAAGCCATATATTTATAATCAATATAAAATATTACACGGACAAAACTGTCCCTAACAAAGCCGACATGGCTGTTACATATCATAAAATAGGTAAAAAGTCTAGAATACCCCTACAGTATTCTGGCCTATACAATCCAACAATTGGAACCCTCTACTTTTCTAGGGTTCCAAAGAGAGGAGGAAAAAAGGAAGTAGAAGCCTGGTCGACTCTCAAACCTGTGAATTATCTGATACCAAGTTGGAAATGATGTAGAGATCAAATCAAGGAAAGAGAAGAGAAGAGAGGAGAGGATAAAGGTGAGGAAGGGAAGAAGAAGAAGATAGCAGCCAAATGGTAGGAGAGTTGTTTCCTCTCCTTGATTTGATTCACTAATATGAAAATAGTAAATTACAACCATCTCCCTAGGGAGGTAAAAGGTAAAACAAGGAAATACAGCATAAGTAAATAAGACACTAGACTAATGCCCAAACTTCCCTTATTACATAAACTCTAATAGAAGGTGTAACCATTGTCTTCACCTACCCAAGTAAAACCTCCATGGAAATACACGAAGCCCTTACCACATCCTCCATTATCCACAATTCCCGTATCTTCACCGCCAAGGGCAAACGTGTGTATTCCCAGTTTTTGTATTGCCATGTCTGGTCTTGGTGCTACCAACCTCATTAGCAGCCACGTTGATGCCATGCTCGACATTTTTCCGTTGTGGCCATCACAGGGCAGGTCCCTCGTAGGATGGTTGGTACCAATGGGTTCCACAAAACCCCAATCTTGGAGGTTACCCATTCCATCATCAAATGGAAGTTATAGAGAAGCGAGCAGGAGAAGTCGAGAGGGGGAGCAAGGGAGAGCAGTTGAGAGATATGCGAAGAGGAGAGATCCTGATGCTTTTCATGGTGATTCCTTCTGCATCCTCTTCCTGCTGAAGAGGCGATGGTTCAACCGCGGCTGTTGCTGCGGCAGGGAGAGAGCTTGGAAGCAGGTAGGGGGATTGGATTGGATTATTGGAATCAATGTCACAATGGGAGAAAAAGGGATGAACCCAACTGTTAGATATATGGGCCAAAATACCGTGGGGGTATTCTGGACCTTTTCCCTTTGTTATTTTATTTGTTTCTTGTATGTGGTTTAGTCCCACATTGCTCATGTAATTATTTTACTGTTTCATTAGTGATTATAAATATAGATGTGCTTGGGATGAATTAATCATCCAAGCCTTACCCTAATTTCAAATCTCACTACATGGTATCAGAGCAGATTTTGAATTAGGGACCAACCCCCTTCAAATTTCGGTGTTTTTTCTTCTCTCTCTCTCTCTCGATCTTCTTCCCCTCTCTCTCTTTCTCTCTTCTCCATTGTTCTCAATTCCCATATAGGGCAGCACTGATGAGGTGATCATGCGATCCAGATGCTGCCCCCATTACCTCATTTATGCTCCATAATTCTGCTCGATAGGAACCAACCAAGACTGCCTGCGATATTGGATCTTCAGTTTTTTTGGAGATTGCTTCTACAACACCTACAAGGAATCAACTCCTCTCTTTGAAGACCACAACCTGCTACAGGATTGCTCTTTTATTGGTTCAGTTCTTATCTCACAGATTTGAAGACCTCCTTGAGATCGATTCCACCATCACAGGGTTTTTTTCAAAACCCTGACACCTATCGATCTTGGGGTTTCTGCTGCCCATTGGTTCTAACTTTTTGCAGGTTATTTCTTCCATTATAGAGGGTCAATCGACTTCAATTGAAGCCACTTTTCTACAGTTTTTGTGCCTCTTTATTCCCTTCATCGATTTCAACAATTTAGGGTTTTTTTCAAAACCCTGACAATGTTGATATAGGGTTCTTCCTTTGCTGCTGTTTCTGATTTTTTGAGAGTTAATTCAGCCCTTAACTTGAAGATATTCTTGGGCTTATTTGCTTCCAGTATGGGTGATTCTTCCAATTCTTCAGCTACTTCGGATCAGCCACTTAATGATGGCCACAGCAAGACAGACTACCACAACTTTCCACCAAATCCTATTAAACTTGATGGCTCAAATTACCTTTTATGGTCTAGATCTGCCTCTTTTGCCATTGCTGGTCGTGGTCTCACCAGCCATATTAATGGCACTAGTGTTATGCCTATTGAACAAGGCCCTGCTTAGGAAAGGTGGCTTGCCAATAATGGTGTTCTCATGTCCTACCTGATTGGCTCTATGACTTCAGATTTGCAGCATAACTTTCTTCTTCTAGACATAGCTACACAGATTTGGGCTGCCTGCAAGGAAACCTACGGGCAGCTTGGCAATGATGCCCAGGTATATGAACTTAGGAAGAAGGTCCTTCATACCACTCAAGGTGAACTTTCAGTTTCGAAGTACTATGCTACTCTACGCAGTCTGTGGCAACAATTGGACCACTTCTCTGACTTTCACCCAACTACAGTTGCTGACATTGCTTCCTATAAGAAGCATGTGGACAAGATCAGGGTCTATGATTTTTTGGCTGGCTTAAATGTGGAGTATGATCAGATTCATGTTCAAGTGTTGGGCCATAAGCCTTTTCCCACACTTAAACAATCTTATGCCTTGGTGTCCTCTGAGGAGAACCATAGGGCTGTCATGTTGCACCCTCCTATTACTGACAGATCAACTCTCAAGGCTGCTGCCCGTGCCACTCCTGCACCTAGTGGCACTGCTTCTCTTGGTGATTCTACTACAGGGACTGTTGCTTGTGAGCACTATCACAAACCCTATCACACCAAGGAGAAGTGCTGGAAACTTCATGGGAAACCGGCTGACTTTGAAGCTAAAAGGGTTGCCAAGACAAAGACCAAGGCCCATCAAACTAAGACTGTTACTGCAGCCCCTGCTACTGACACTGGTCTATCCCAGGATGATCTACATGCACTCCTATGTATGCTAAGGTCTTCCGCTGCTGCTACCTCTACTACATCAACTACTGCCAGTTCTTCTGCTCCTTCAGGTTCACACTTTGCCCGGTCAGGTATTCCATTTGGAGGTCATTGTGCTTCTGTAGCTTCCCATCCTTGGATCATAGATTCTGGAGCTACAGATCATATGACCGGTTCCTCTAGTTTGTTTCACAAATATTCTCCCACTTCTGGGAAAGACAAGGTCAAAGTGGTTGATGGTTCCCTTTCTTCCATATCTGGAAAAGGAATCATCAACTGCACTTCCTCTCTTCCCTTGTCTTCTATTTTGCACATTCCTAACTTTACTACTAACCTTCTTTCCATTAGTAGTATTACTCGTGATCGTAACCGCAAAGTAACTTTCTTTCCTTCTCATTGTGTGTTTCAAGATCTGGAATCTGGGAAGACGATTGGATTGGGTAAAGTGCACGGTGGGCTGTACCTGCTTGATGACGGTCGCTTCTCTCCACCACCATTGCCTTCTTTGCTACACCAAAACTCCATGGTCTCTTCTGAACTCTACCAGTGGCACTCTAGGTTAGGTCACCCCCCTTTAGGAATTTTAGCTCATTCATTTCCTAGTTTGGTCACCCTTCGTACTAAGGATGACTTTTTTTGTGAGGCTTGTGTTCTGGTTAAACAGACACGTTCAACTTATCCACTTTCAAATAAAAGGAGTTCTTCTTGTTTTCAATTGGTGCATTCTGATGTTTGGGGCCTTAGTCGTAAAACATCTATTTCTGGTCATCGTTGGTTTGTCTCTTTCATTGACTGTCATTCTAGGAACACCTGGGTGTATCTTTTGCACACACAAAATCAGGTTTTCTCATGTTTTTAGCATTTTCATAAAATGATCCAAACTCAATTCTAGGCTAC
The DNA here is from genome assembly GCF_018873765.1 of Telopea speciosissima. Classification (NCBI taxonomy): domain Eukaryota; kingdom Viridiplantae; phylum Streptophyta; class Magnoliopsida; order Proteales; family Proteaceae; genus Telopea; species Telopea speciosissima. Next base: position 1,026,330 of record NC_057923.1, on the reverse strand, counting down.
TCTCAAAGTATTGGGAAGTGATAATGGAACAGAGTATACAGAATCGCAATTTCGAAAATATTTGGCTGATTATGGCATAATTCAGCAAACTAGTTGTATTGATACCCCAGCCCAGAATGGTGTGGTAGAAAGGAAAAATCAACACTTGTTAGAGATGGTCAGGGCTTTGATATTTGCGAGGAATGTCCCATCTCAATATTGGGGGGATGCAGTTCTCACTGCGGCCTATCTCATCAATAGGCTACCCTCTCGGGTTCTTCATTCCCGTAGCCCCTCTGATATTTTAATGGGAAATTCCTCCTTTATTGTGTCTCCCAAGGTGTTTGGTTGTGTGGGTTATGCTAGAGATACCAGATCTCCAGGCAAACTTGAACCTCGGGGGCTCCGTTGTATTTTCTTGGGTTATTCTCCAACCCAGAAAGGTTATAAGTGTTACCATCCCCCTTCCCGCCGTACCATGGTTAGTATGGATGTTATTTTCTCTGACTCCCTTTCTTATTATTCTTCGCCACCTCTTCAGGGGGAGAGTTCTAGTGAAGATGTGTCTTTTGAGATTCCTCTACCTAAGGTTCCTCTGGCTGCTGTCCAGCCCTCTTTACCCCCACCCACGGCTGCTGCCCAACCTCTTTTGGATGCTGTCCAACATCCTCTGGCTGTTCCTCCCTCACCTGATGGGAATCCTTTACAGGGGGGACCATTGAAAATAGTGTTATTAATGTTCCTATCCAGGGGGAGCTGACTCCAGTCCAGAAAACTATTGGTGAATTTCAGAAGAGAATTGACAACTCCAACATACTCACCTATACAAGGGGCAGATCCAGCAAAGGGCAGCTGCAACCCACTGTAGCACCAGTACCCATCCAATTGCTAGCTCCAGACCCGGATCCTTCATCTCATGGTAATCTCTCTTCTCCCGACCTACCTATTGCTCATCGCAAAGGTACTAGGACATGCACTTTACATCCCATATCTCGTTTTGTTTCTTATGGCTCTCTTTCTCCTTCTTTTCGTGATTTTGTATCTTCTCTTTCCTCTATCTCGATTCCTAAAAATTGGCAGGAAGCATCTATAGATGGAAAGTGGAAGGCAGCAATGTTGGAAGAAATGAGAGCACTACATAAAAATAATATGTGGGATCTTGTGGCTCTTCCTCCTGGGAAAAAACCAGTGGGATGTAAATGGGTCTTCGTGGTCAAATAGAAGGCTGATGGTTCAGTGGATCGGTATAAGGCACGTCTGGTTGCAAAGGAGTTCACTCAGACTTATGGAGTTGACTATCAGGAGACCTTTACACCAGTGGCAAAACTCAACACTATTAGGGTGTTATTATCTTGTGCTGCAAATCTTGGGTGGGATCTTCAGCAGTTAGATGTCAAGAATGCCTTCCTCCATGGGGAGCTTGAGGAGGAGGTATATATGGACATTCCACCAAGCTTCTCTGATGATAGGACTAGGGGCAGGGTCTGTAAATTGAAGCGTGCTCTTTATGGGTTGAAGCAGTCACCTAGAGCCTGGTTTGGCAGATTTCATAAGGCTATGATTTCAGTAGGTTATAAGCAGAGCAATGCTGATCACACTTTGTTTATCTGACGAGTTGGTGACCTTGCCACCCTTGAGGTCGGTGATGTTGGTTTTTGTTGAGGAATGCGGGAGGCATGAGTTTGGAGAAAGATGCAGAGGGGGAGATGTTGCCAGGATTGCAGCGTTGGAGGGTTGTGGAGGGTGCAACAATGGAAGGAGGGTCTAACAGCAGTGGATCGCGGGTGATGCAGTGGAGCGGCAACAAACTGTTGAGATGTTTCCTGCTCCATCCAACGGTCATTATTCTGCCCGTGTGGGGATTCCTTCCTAGCTGGCAGCTTGGGGAACCTTTTCCCATTTATCATTTACTCCATCCTTCTAAACAAATCCTGGATCTGAAAAGCCTGCTCTCTTTTAGTGGCTACCCACTTCTCATTACAACTAATTCCGATCATTTGGCTTAAAAAATCTTTCTTGTTTTGATTTCCTTGAAAATGTTAAGGTTGTGTTGGTTGCAGAGAAATGGCAGAAGAGAAAATTGGAAAATTGCAGCATTGAAAGGAAGAGAAAAAGGAACCTGTCTTCTTTCTTTTGTTTAACTGCACAGGAAATAGGGGAGAAAATTGCGGAACATGAGTGATAATAGTAGTTGTTGTCATTGTTTATTGAGCTGCTTTAGAGAAATACCCTTTTTTTTACCTAGTATAAAAAAGAGCGTCCCAGTTCACGAGGCTCCTGCTACTGCAGGGTCTGGGAGGGGCAAATGCATACAGACTTACCCCCTGCAGGCTGTTTCCAAGTTTTGAACTCGCAACAACAGGTTGCAAATGCACAACTTAACCACTCCGCCAAGACACGCCCACTTCTTTTTACCCAGTCTGTTTTATTAAAATTACCTGGGTTTTCTGTTTCTTCAATTCACAAAGATGCACAAGTATGCTTATATTCATTTTTCCCATCGCAGTTGTCATTTCTTTTACGACAGTTATCTGATTTTTTTATTTTTTTGTTTTATTTCATTACTTACACAGAAGACATGGCAGAGGTTGAAAACTGTGGACATATTTCACAATGCAGTTCCTCATCCCCAGGATAGAATCGGATACCCAATGCATGTCAAGGTGAACTGTTCCTCGCTGTTTTATTTTGTATCAATTAAGAGCTAATCTTTGAATGGATGATTCGCTCTCTCTCTCTCTCTCTCTCTCTCTCTAGGTGATTGGGGTCCATCCTGGGTATTCTAGCACAAAGGTCCAGAATGTCAAGCAACTAGTTCACACACAGAAAAAAGTTATTTTATGCACTAGTCAAAATCGATCCATTGCCATAAACAGATATTGATGGTGTCTGTTCTATTATCTTTTGATTGATCCTGGGGTCCACATGACTTTGACATCATGCATAGGTGACACACCAAGGGTGGCCCTACATGTGCCTGGTGTCAGTACATGTGTCAAAACGCAGTTCAAGTTTCCATTTGGTTGCTGTAGGCCTGTAGCAACTTAAATTAAAGATATAGCAACCGGATCTTACCTATGTATTTAAGGACTTCTCAGAACTCCTAGATGTACGCCCTTGGTCACCTCAAATTTTTTTTTTTTTCCTCTGATGAAAAGAAAATATATGAGGATCTAAAAGAGCTAGGGGTAGACTTAAAATGGCCATAGGAGAAGTGGTGAGGAAACACATGCATAGTCTAGGTCTGGTCTCAAGTATGACCTCGGACAGAACCTATTGGAGGGCAAGGATCCATGTCGCAGACCCCATTTAACTGAGATTATCTTGCGCGTTGGGTTGTGCCTTTTTCCTCTTACTAGCTTTCTTTTTTCTTTTATTTCTCATCTTCCATTTGTTTTTTTCCTTTGTCATTTCTCATCTCTTTCCTCATCCCTATTTTCCTATATTTTCTTCACCTTTTGTTTTTTAGTATAACTCTGGGTATGATCAGCTAAACATTCCAACATATATTTAAAATACTAACGTCTTCTAGGCAGCAAAAAGAAAAAGTAGAAAAATTAGCTGTTAGATCAGCAAGTTCTAAGAGATTTTAAAAGATTGTTTAGAAAACAGGTTATGCAGTTCCGGGTTTGGGCCATCTGATATCCGAGATATTGATATTTAACAGGTGGCACGGAGACGCTTCTTGTCAAAAACTGATTCATCTTCGTTTGGATGGATCTATTGTGGATCGCATAATTTCAGCCCAGCTGCCTGGGGACGACCATTATCCTATTCTTCCTCTCCAAAAGCAGATGGAGCTGTGGGGACCATCACCTCCACTCAGCATTCTAAGATCCACATCTGTAACTATGAACTAGGGATCATTTTCACCATTCCCCCATTAGATAGGAACATGAATTTGGATGATATAGTTCTTCCATTTGTCATACCTGCCCCAAAATACGGACCCAGAGATCGGCCAGCAACAGCACAGGCCATGAAGGAGGCCTTGTTTGAACTTGCAGAGAATAGGAAGCAGATGGAAGAAGACACGACAGTTGAGGAGTATCCGGAAGAGGAAGAAGAAGAAGAAATAATGGTGGAGACAAAAGATTATGTTGATGAGGAGAAAGAGGAAGAGAATACTTTCGCTGAGACTCTTTGGAGCCAAGTGGATTCATTAGATAATTTGTATAATTCACGATGAGGACCCAGTTTACATGTATATCCTGAGAAATAAAAAAAAGTCAGCGAATTATTTGGATACCAAGCTTCTTCCTTTGGAGTGGTCCACCTGCCAGGGAGCACTGCTGTATACTTTTCTTTTTCTTTTTATGTAAGACTTGTATTTTTCTGATAGTTTACATTCAGGTTTCAGGAGGTTGTGTATGAGAAGTAAATATATACAGAGTTGCAAGCACACAAACTAAAACCAAGAAGAGAGAAGGGCAGCGCTACATCCTGATTTAGCAACCTCTCTGATTGCTTTGTGCGTTGATTTTACCTGGTTTGTTTATGCTTCCTGGTTATAAATCTCCACACACCCCCCCCCCCCCCCCAAAAAACCACCACCACCACATTAAAGGAACCATCTTGGTCTGGCTGTTGAGATTGATATACTTTTGCATACATGGAGACTAGAATCTAGTACGAGAGTGCAGATGGAATGGAAATGGTGTGCACACTGTTCAACAACGAATTGCAATAAGATTTGGATCGATTTGAATCAAACTCAACTGAATCCAATCCCAATTTCACCCACTTCAAACCGAAAGATTCGGCTTGGTTTTAAGGATTCAGGTCGATTCGTGGACGTATCTGATTGGATCAAAATAGATAAGAGGGACAAATTCCTTGCTGATTCTGCTTCCTCGACATTTTTTAGATTTAGAAGAAAAGAAACAAATCCTCCTCAACCACCCCCAATGAAAAGCTTACCGGTTGCTTGTGGTTTCATGTATTCCGCATTGGCCCTGCTATGATGTATTTGTGGCAGCCATTGATCATGACGTACCTCACCTTTGTGCAAAGGACAATCACAAAGATGACCAGACGAATAAATGCTGATATAATGTGAAGTTGAAACGTTTGAATTAATGTAAGTAGTTTATATAGCTTGATTGCTTTAAATGTGCTTGCAAGATGAAAATAAATGCTTATTTATTAATAACCATATTTACATTCACTAGGCTTTAAGCTCCCCCCCTCTTTTCATTATTTTTGTGATCAGATCGAGTAGTAAAAAATTTATTTGTATCTTTTGATAGTATGAGTTCATATATATATATATATATATATTGGTAGAAATGAGTTCATGTATTTAGGGTGTTGTGCGGATGGAAATAATTTTTGTGTAAATAATACCTTGCATGTAATAATCTATATTTCCATGAGATTTAAAAACCTTTCTTAGATGCCACCATATGAGTTATGATTGTTTTAAAATTCTATATTTTTGTTATGGTGTCACAAAAACTATGATGAACCAATGATTGAATTCTCTCTCTCAAATTTCAAAAAAAAAAAATTTGAATTTTTTCTTGGGAAAAAAGTCACAGCGGCACGATTGATAAAGTTGGATAAGCGTACTGTTATTGAAATTTAACTAGTCGATCTTAACCGTCGAGGTCTCAACTTGCAACCGGCTCTCCCACATCGTCTTCTTCAACTCTCTCTTCCCCTGTAAACCTATCTCTCCAAATCCAGAGAGAATCAATTTACACAAAAAAGAACCACACCCTACAACCCAAAACCCATCTCCTTGAAGCACTCTCCTGTAAAGCTCTCTTCCCCTATTCTCTGCAAAACTAGAGAGAATCAATTTTAAAAAAATAAAGGAACACTGAACCCAAATTCACGAGTAATGACTGTCATTACTACAAGCTTAACCCCTAAAATCGATAATATTATTTGAAAGAAATATGTAGTCCAGGCACTTTCTCAACTATCGTCTCTACTTCGGATTTTGCTTGTTTTCTTTTTGGCAAATGGCAAATTCGTGCTGCTGCACTTATTCCCTCTTTTCGTATTTCTGACTACTTTCCAACGCTTTTCTTTTCCTTCTCCTTAAAACATTAAAAAACAACGGGAGTAGAAGAAGCAAGAAGAAGGAAGGAGGAGATTAGAACAGAAGAAGAATAGCAAACGACTGATATTCTGAAAAAAAAAAAAAAAAAAAAAAAGAACCAAAAACAACATCAGCTGCATGCATTGCAAAGACCCAGAGCTTTCAAATGGGTCTAATGCCCACGACCAGACACCCTTAGGGCGGCGGTGGTGAAGTCTCTACCAGATGGTCGATCTTAGGGATATTTCAAGTCCCAATTTTTGCCATCCCCAGAGACAAAAAAGGAACCACCACCTACAACCCAAAACCCATCTCCTTGGAGCAATCTCCTATAAATCTCTCCCTTCCCCTATAAACCTATTCTCTGCAAACCCAGAGAGAATCAATTTACAAAAAATAAATAAATTAATAAAGAACCACCCCCTAGAACCCAAAACCTATCTCCTTTCCCCTGTAAATTGATTCTCTGTTTTGATTTTTTTTTTCTCAAAACCCTTTATTTATTTATATTTTTTTTTTCAAGAAAACTAAAGAAGAAGCCCGTGTATTGTCTCCTCCCACCTCCGCCCTCCCTGAGTATTGTCAGTGGGAAGATGGGAGTTTTTTTTTTTTTTATATGAAAGGGAAGAAGTTTTTTACATTTCTGTTTCGGTTTCAAATCTAAAGAACCCAGAAAGCTGTTGTTCCAGATCCCAGAGATTCAAAGGTCTTCAGGTCGAGACAAATGGTTGTAGAGAGGAGAACCCAGAAGGTAGTCGTTCCACATTCCAGAGATTCAAGAAAAACCTGTGAACGGAGAAGAATCCTGAGAAACCTGAAACACTCCCCCTGCAACGAAGAAGAATAGGAAAAAGAAGAAACCTGTTGACACGGTGAACAGGTTGATGGCTTTTTTTTATTGAACGACTAAAACGTCAAAAAATAAACAGCTCAGATTAAACCAATGCGTCTAATGTTGCATTTAACAAAAATACCCGTAGCACTACTACCCACATCGAGCAAAGCTTTGATCTTTCCTTGGGTTTCACATCTCACAATCTCCTGGACCTGAAATTAAGACATCCAGTTTCTTACCCTGCTTCTGCATAACAATTGAGAAATAATTACGACACATTTGACCTAATGAAAAAATTTTCAAATTTTCCTTGGTACGACTACTAGTTCAGCGAGAATCACTGCCTCTAGTTTCCACGACATCTATCTGTACTTCGAATTCACCTGTCATTGCCTTCATTTCCATTTTTACCTGAAGCTTAAACTCCCAACAATTAATTAAGAGGGCACACCAAGCCATGGGTACTCAATACTTCCTGGTGATGGTGTGGCTGTGCGTAGTGACAGATAAAGCAAGTAATAATGTTGCCTCTGGAAAGCTACGGTACACCATCACCTAAACAAGATGTCTTTTTCCCTTTTTTTCGGAGGGTAAGGACCTAAACAAGATTCTCAATCCTTATATTGCGAAGCTTGATGCAGAAACAGAAACCAAGAACACCGCCTGTAAGCACCAGTTTGCATACAAGCAACAAAAAATCCTGTAAAGTGTCAACCAAATATATAATCGTTCCACACTAAACAAAGACTGATTATGAATTTTTTTTTTTTCAAGACAAATAAGATTTGATTTACCAAAAAATGCAAGGAACTACAGAACCATCCAAATTGCCAAATCCAACCAACACAAGCTGGAAATCAGAAACAAAGTTCCCATAACTAAATAGGCAATTGATGCTCCAAATGCACCAGGATAGATCGAAAATTCCTGATCCTAATTGATCCAAAAGAAAATGCAGAAAAATAGACAAATCAGAATGCATGGAGTCCAAAAACAATAAAACAAGCAGCGAAGCAAAGGTGCAACCCATGATAAAGCATATAACAGGGAGCAATTCATATAAACTGGAATGTTATGGTGCAAACCAAGCAGCAAAGCAAAGGTGCAACCCATGATAAAGCATATAACAGGGAGCAATTCATATGCACTGGAATGTTATGGTGCAAACACCATTTCATGATATGGGCAGAAAAACAAAGGAATGAAACAAATAATTCAAAAAAAGGGGGAAAAAACGAAAGGAACCAAAGAAGGCCATCACAACTCCAAACCATTCCTAATACGCCTGGAAAACAAAATCATCTTCTAAAATTATAAAATCCACCCCTAGGAAAGAATCCATCCCCAAAGCCAAAGTAAAGAACAGAATTTTACTGGTCAAAGCAAAGCTACTAAACCAAAAACTTCAAAGGACGAAAAGACCATGATAAGAATAAGCAATGGAATAGGAAAAACGGAACAAACAATGCACTCAAATAAGCCTTTTACTCGGTTAACAACCACAGGTAATGGTATAGCCCAAGCACATATAAAACACAAATCGCAAACCTTGAAGCAGAATGGTAAATTAAGAAACCAAGAAACGTTTCAAAGAACAAAGGTAAAAGAAGCAAAAAACACCAAACTGGACACACTTCCATTAAGAAAGAAAGGTCTTGTGCACGTTTAGCATAGTTTATCAAGCTTCTGTTTCTGGAACCCAAAAGCTGGGCTTTGGATTGCAAAAAGGTGGGACCAATAAGATTCTGCACTAATCTTTTCCACCTTCCAACCCCGCATATGCTGATAAACCCACCCCAACAGCTAGCACTAAGGGCGTGACATCTTATACAGGCTTTGCCCTTTGATATCCCAAAGCCCACCTTCTGGGTTCCAAAAGCAAAAGCTCGATAAGCCGTCCTAAATATGCCCTTTAGTATCAGCATTCCCACCTAATGCTTAAAGAAAATTCTCTAACCCCACTCAACAAGGCCACACCACCAACTCTCCTTGTTCCCTCATTCAGGATTTACGTCTACCGGGGCTTGTTTAGAGTTCTACATCTGCTGCTTCCTTGACACACTCCTCTTCTTTTCAGGATTGGGAACCACAATGCAATAACATGGCATAGGTCAAGAGAATTCAATGTAAAATAAATTAAAGAACCGACACCAACAAGGTTTAAAAAATTCAGGGCAGAATCGGCCAAATCGACTGAGCCAAATTCTGATTATGTCTAATTATTTTGAAATTGGCCATGAACACACGTAACATTTTCACTCTTTTAATCAGTAAAAATGGCGTACCCAGTGCACGAGGCTCCCGCCACTGGCGGGGTCTGGGGAGGGTCATAATGTACACAGCCTTACCCCTGCTTTCGCAAAGGCTGTTTCCAGACAATGACCACTTGGTCACAATGGAGCAACCTTACCATTGCACCAAGGCCCGCCCTCTACTCTTTTAATCAATAAAATAGCAAAAAAACAATAAAACTTACCTCTTGTAGCTAGATACACAGTTTTAAACTCCAAAGAAATCAAAGATCCATGGAAATATTTGCTTCTCCTTGATTCAATTTTCTAGGGTTTTGATCTATTCCCCGCCGATTTCCAACCAATGGAGGCAGATCCTGTGCCCAATTCCGAGTTTTTAACCTTCGACACCAACCCATGGGATCAAACTAGCAACATCAACAGTCGAAAAAAGAAGAAATGGAAAGAAACAATATATCAGTAGACCAAAAAACAGACAGCCAGTTTCACAGGGAAAAGTACACAGCACGAACAAGACAAGAAATAATTTCAGACACCCATACTCATTCTTCTCCTAATGCATGGAACGAATTCTGAATAGGAACCTCGCACTACTCTAATTTCAATCAAAAACAGAAATACGATAGAGAGAAAACTTGCATTGCTTTTTGGATTGGAGAAAGAGAAGAATCCAATAAAATGACGACCAACCAAGGCAGCTTAAAGTTGTAAACTGTAATAGATTGCAATGCCTCTAAAAAGAGAAGATTGGTGAAACAAGATTAAAACTAGTGAGGGCCAATATCAATTAGTCAATTAGGTACTGACAAGGCTTAGGTTGAGTTCAGTATACTGGGAATAAAAGGTGGGAGACAGAAGCAAGATAATCGAAAGAAGAAGAAGCGAATTCACAGACGGCATGGATCATTATCAACATTTCAACATATTGATATTGATAGTTAGTCCAGACAGATCAATAACCCAGTCCTACACTACTATAAGCAGTCAAGCATAAGTGCTGAGAACAGTTTTTGATGAAGGATGATGCAATACAAAAACAAGGAAAAACGACACCTCGTCAGTAATCCTCGTCGGTCCGAAATTCTGAAAACTGTTCAGATCATGATCACCCATCAATCAATCAATCATTCATGTCTCCAATCCATCTACCCATCTATCTTTGAAAAGAAATGTCAGTATTCGTCGGTAAGAAAAAGAACAAAAATCCACTTCCAACTTCAAGCAGCCAGTCCGTAAGAGAGAGCCCTGCGATTGAATCGAAGCAAATCTGCGAAGAATTCAAATATTTCTTCAAACCCTAAGAATCTGAAGCTTGGTGGAGAAGGCAATGGCAACCCAATCGGGCTGGGACGAGGACCACTGCAGCTGCTCGATCTCGGCCCCAGCAGTGTAGGCGAGGATAGGATCGAGGCCACCCTCGACAGGCTGGCCCATGGAGGAGAGATCCCAAATCAAGGCCTGGGAGTCGTCACCGGCGGTGCAGATGTGGCAAGAGCTGTGCGGGGCCCAGGCGATGGCGTTGACGCTGGCCTGGTGCCTCTGCAGCTCGACGACGGGGAGGGTAGGGAAGCGTATGTCGAGGACGACGACTTTGGCGCTGTCCATGATGATGGTGGCCATGTACCTGGGGTCCTGCTTGTTCCAGCCCAGGCGGACAAGGGGGGTGTCGGGCTCGGAGCTCTCGTAGATAATGGTGGAGTGCTCCTTGTCGCGAAGGTCGAAAACCCTAACTGAGCCATCGGCGGAGACGGAGGCGAAGACGCCGACGCCGCCCCAGGCGATGTCGTAGACCTCCTTGTCGTGGGCGATGAGCTGGGTGTCGACGGCCTCGCGCTCGATGTCCCAGATAGTGCAGGTGGTGTCGATACTGCAGGTGCCGATGCGCTTGGGCTCCGCCTCGTTCCAGTCGAAGGAGGTGAGGGGCCCGCAGAACTCGCTGTTCTTATTGCCGTTGAGAAGGCTCTTGAGCTCCACGCGGTCGTTACCGTCAGAGATGCACCAGATGCGGAGGAAGTCCCCGGAGGTGGCCAGCAGGTCGGGCTTCTGGCACTCCTTGTCCGGGATGAAGATAGTTTTGGTGGGAGGGTAGGGGTGCTCGAAAGACAGGTTGGGGTCGGACCTGATCTCGCCGTTGGAGTCGTCAAGTTGCACGATCTCCACTCGGTTTGGGAACTGTTCCAGCAGGCTCGCGATGGCCAAACGGTACTTCTTGTCCCTTCGCACGCTCCAATTCATGGCGTAGATGTGCCACGGCGCCTCGTACGTGTATATCTCCGACCGTTTCTGTTGTTCCTCCGATCCGTCCTGGTTCGGATCGATACTCGTCCCCATCTTTTTTTTCTACTTTTCTTCCCACTTTCGAATTCGATCGACGGCGTTCCGTCGACTGGGACAAGCAATCAAAATCAATCAAACTAATCTTCCACACCACCCACCCGTCAGTCAGTCCGGCACCCACACACAGCAGAGAGTATGTAGAGAACCCCTTTGCCCTATCTTCCAACTATTTTTACTATTGGGATGTGAGGGTTTGTTTCCTATTCTTAATAACTACATCCCTGAGACGAAAACCATGAGAATAGCAGGCCAAGAGTGTGAACTGAAAGAGATTAGAAGGATTAGATTAGAGTAGAGTGAGTTTTGAGTGACAAAAGAGAAGAGGACGGAGGGGACAGGGAAGGGAGGGAGGAAGGGCGGCTGCGGCCTGAGGGTGCGAAATTCGAGACAGATTTGATTTGAGAGGGAGGTAGGGAAATCGGTTCACGGCGTGGGGGTTAAATTAGGGGTGTAAATGAATAGTTAAAATATGTTTTCGTATCCGTGTCCGTATCTGTTTAACATTATCCGAATCCATTCAAAAACTAAACGAATACGGATATGGATAGACTATAACTATCTGAAAAATTATATTTATATGTAAACGGATAAAATATCCAACCCGTAACCGTGTTCATATTTGTTTAGCACTATCCGACTCTGTCCGATAGCTAATCGGATGCGAATGCAAATTTAACACCATCCGAGCCGAATCCGATGCGTTTACAACCCTAGGTTTAATTCTATCATTCTTCGATGGAATTAGGAATTTGTGATTTAGGAGGACAAGTTTTCAGACGGCCATTGTCTCATATTAATATTAAATGCAAATTATATGCAGCTTTTGATGTTTGAAACAATAACAAAACATCTCTTTAGTTTCACCTTTTACCTGCACCTTTGGATGATCTTTTACCGTTCGTTAAGTTTAAATCATTAGGTATAATTAAATATTTGAAAATGATTATATTATACTTTTATTTTTGTGATGGACAATTTTATAACACATCATCTCCCCCCAAAATCAACGTTTCAAACCCATCTCCCCTATCCCTTACTTCTCTCCAGTTACTGCTGCTATAACTCATCGCCGTTGCTATTATAAATCTCCAAATAGATTCTAAACAGAAAGTACCAGTGGAGAGATAGATCCCTTTAACAGTTTAGTTAAGTCTCTCAAATAGGTTCTAAACAGGCTAGGATTTTAGGAGAAGCGTCCTAACCCACATTGATCTTGAATCTACTTAACAATAATCCAGAAAAATATATAAATCTGAAATTAAAAGTTTCTGGAAACTGGTCTGGCGGAGATTTCAGTTACAAGTATTGACTCTAGTTTGATTCAAACACTACAATCAACCTCCTGGAATCAGATTGCACAAGACATGTCGCTAACAGAAAAACTAACGCACAAATTTTCAGGTTGAAATGATATTAAACGTCTGAACAAGAAAGATCAAGTTCACTCTTGAGGCACTCAAACCCAAGGCAAAACAGAGTATCGCCCACGCCAAGATTGCGAATTTGCGATATGGTGGGATCCCACGATATGGCATTACCATCAAAGCGATATATTGCATATGGTATCATATCGATATCAACATTGTCTGCTGATTTATGTCCTTGTCTTTGCTTGGATCCATGTAGTCAATCCCATTTAGTTGGGATAAGATTGAATTGTTGTTGTTGTACCTGTTGCGTCAAGAAATCGTCGAGCGGTCCTGCAAGTGGACCAAGGGGTCAACAGAGAGAACCGGTGTGGTTCCGGCCTAGGGCTCTCCGATGCCAAAGTTAGATCTCCTGGCGCAAACAGATGAATAGTGATTATTCAGTATGAGTTTAGATGTCCCTTGATGGGATTGTGTACCTTGCCTTTTATAGTAGCGTATGGCGGTGTGGAGAGTCCCAGTTTGATGGCGATTGTCCCGTTGAGTGGATAGAGGCCCTGGGTAACGGGGCTCTATCCTGATTGATTATCTCCCCGCGGGAGGGAGTGTCCTAGTGGTATCAAGATCATTAGTGGATAGATACCCGCGTGTGGTGATAACGTCCTTGGTGCTTGAATCCGTCTGGGTGACGTGACCTCTAAGCGGCGGTCTAGAGTCCTGGTGGTGACATGAGTCTTAGTGATACGATCGAGTCATAAGTGGGTAGCCCCCTCCTCACGTGCCCACGATGCTGTGCCTGGGTGCAGGCCGCGCCTGGGTGAGGCCGCGCCTGGATGTGTGGCCGCGCCTAGGTGAGGCCGCGCCTGGGTGCAGGCCGCACCCGGGTGCTGGGACCCCGGTTCATTCCCCTTGGCTATGGAGCGGGTCATCTGTGACACGTGGCGTTCGTTGATTGGCCTGGTGAATATTGGATGTATCAGTACCATATCATGTGGATACAATATGGGTCGGTCTCATACCAAATCGATAATGAGTCGATATCGAATCGATATTGAAAATAGTTTGGATTGCACAAAGAGGAAGAAAAATATGAAAGTTTAAATATATATATATATCATATCATACTATCATCCTATCGTATTATATCATATTATTATTACTATTATATAAAAGCACGTTGTGGTAAATCTTTCAGTCATTTATTCTACCTTTTATTTTTATTTAAAATTTTGTTTTTCAATTCGTAATCTTTATGTAATTCTTTCTTATTATTTCTGAAAATTGGTATCCTTAGTTTTTGTTTTTTTTTTCTTATTTCTTAAAATTGTTTTTGATGAAAGTAAGGCACCGTTTGACAATGTTATATTTTTAGTGTTTCTTTGCCAGTAACGTTATCAGAACACAAATGAAACAAAAAAATCGTTTGATAAATCTGTTTTGTTTCACTTGTTTTTTATAACAAAAATCAAAATTTATAACAATTTATGCTTAAAATAACGTTTTTGACATAACAACTATTTGTTGTTATTACCACTTTGTGATCCAAAATCCAAAGTCTCCTCTCCCTCAACTCTCGCTCGACCCTTCCCTAAACCTCTCCTCTCTCAACCTCCATAGGGAAATACGGGGAAGGAGACAAAGAACCTGCAACTCGTCGTCGCCAGTGCTGATTTCTCCAACCTCAAGCTCGCCCACTCGAGATCTCCTACCGCCTGCAACTCGTCGTCGCCATCTAGGGTTAGTTCTATTGCTTTCTTCTGCTTCTTCTTCTTCTTCTTTTTTTCACTGCACAATCCCTATCTCTGCATCTTCGAAATCCCTTAAATGGTAGGAGACCTGGCAGTCATGGACTCATGGCGGCACTAATAAGCCTAAAACAACCTCTGCTTTCGTCGGTTTGGACCTCCCATTTCCATTTTTATTCACGTCCGAAACCTTCCACGGTGAAACTCAGATTTCGAAGCTCTGCTACGAAGATGGCGATGGTTGGGTCTCAGAGGGTTTTTCATCCCAAAATCATCGATTCTCATTTGCACGTTTGGGCTTCCCCTGAAGAGGTGAAAATACCCAAATTTGAAGAAACCCCAGCTTTGCTTAATTTTATTTGTCTCGTTCTTGTTTTCACCATTTTTGTTTCTCTTTCTGGGTAGGCTGCTGACAAATACCCTTATTTCCCAGGCCAAGAACCGTCATTACCAGGAAGCGTTGATTTCTTGCTTAAGGTGCGTGCGGCTCTCTCTTATAAGCATTTCCTCGTGTTATTTTTATTGGCGTTTGTTTCCTTGTCTAATTTTCTTCCCCCCACTTTAAACTGTCTGGTATCTGAAGATGCAGAATAAATTCCATTGCTTCAAGGAAGTAATGAAGTTTGTGTTCCAAATTATAATTTACAAAATAATTTCAAATTTGTTTGGTTTTGGAAATACACAATGAGTTGTTTTCCATTTTCAGTTCTGGTGAACTGAGTTGGAGATCAATTTAGTGGATTCACCTGTGATTGTCTTCCAGTACATGAACTCTTAAATGAGGTCATTGAGTCTGCTTCTGATTGCTTCTACTTCTACCAACTCATTTTTGAGATCATTGTGATTTGTCCTTGCAACAGCTCTTCGTTTTTGGTCATATCTGTATTATAGAGTGACAATTGCATTTACTCAGTGTATAACATAAATTTTGGATTTTGTCCATTCTCTGTCACTGATAAGGTTTAATTGAATTTAATTTTAGTCCTCGACTTTTGGGGTCTTTAAAGAAACGATTTTCAACATCTGCTATATCATAGAAATTCATTAAGAGATGTGAATTGATTTTGTCCTTGCTTGCACACTAGGGATAGCTAATTCACTTTCATTGTACAAAATGTGTGGCGGTTACTTTAAACTAGAGGAAATTAGATTTGCTGCACATCCTTGACTCGACTCTTTTGGTTCATTATTATTTTGGATAGTTATAAAAGAATTATGCAGTAGGATATTGCAAGTTGGATAATTCTATATCTTCTATATTGAGATACCATTAATTTCATTATCCATTTGATTTCATTAATGTTACATGTAATCTTGGTAAATCTGGAGGAATGTACTTAGGACCAAGGGTTGAGTCCCGACCTCAACTACCATCCAATATTTGATGCAGTGCTTTTGTTCCTATGGGGCCTACAAAAAGAAAGGGAGGGGATCTATACTAGCTAAATCACTGTTTTGGCAGATGTGTTTGCAAAGAGTGGAACGAATGGAAAAGAAATGCCTAACTGGCCTGAGGTGCAAGTTTGACATATCCTGGCCTCACTTTATGGCTGGTGTTTTGTTCTCTCTCCTATTATATTCCCTCATCAATAAGATATCATTATAACCAATTGGGGGCAGGGTATTACTGTATATTTAGTTGAAGAGCACAAAAGTGATATTTATGTGGTCATTGATTTTCCTTTGCTTGCTACTGCAGTGCATGGGAGAAGCAGGAGTAGATGGTGCTCTAATTGTCCAACCTATCAATCATAAATTTGATCATTCTCTAATAACAAGGTCAGTAAACTCTAAGCCCACTCCTTCCTTCCTTCTGCCAGGCTAGCAAGTGGCCACTCAGAAGCCCCCTCATGATTATGCCCAACAGCTCTATGGAAAGTATACAGAGTCCTTTGAAGAGTACATTACTATAAAGGTGAGGAAGTTGTGGTTCTTTCTAATACTAATTATCAATAATTCACTATGTGACAGATTGTTGTGCATGAGAATTTGGTTGTACCTTTTTGTAGAGTTTGTACCTATTAAATGCCAGAGCTTTTGCACTGTATGACTCTTTGCTCAGCTTGTGTTAACTGTCACTTAATTGTGTGCATCAACCTTGTTCTCTCCTTGGTTAAAGTTTCTTCCTCCAAATTGTTTGTATGGATCTGTAGTTGTTGTTGTTCAAATTATCTGTTGTTTCCAAAATGGCAATCACTTGCTTGCTTTTATCCACTAGAAGGTAATGTTGTTAGTTTTTACTTTAAGGCTGTCTAGGACAGGCTTTGTCCATTTTCCACCACTGCTTGTATAGGTTTATAAAAAGAATTTGGTCAATATTTGTGGCTTGATGAAACCTGCCATTTGCACTTGGGACTGGATTGTGTCACTGTGATTCACAAAGCATTGGGACCTCCTCCACCCACTTTGAGAAATGAGAACCATATTTTGGTGTTGCTGAGGCTGAAGAAGGTTTCTGCTGGAAGGTTTGCTGTCAATTCTTGTTATGATTTTGGTGTTGCATCTTGAGTTTCACTAACTACATGTTCATCTTTTGCAAAGCCTATTACAAAAAGTTGAGGATTTTGATATGGAACTTGTTTCATTGTATCCTTTGCAAAAGACTCTACAATCTTTGCTCTTTCTTTGGACTGTTGAACACCTAAGCTCTCCCCATTCAAAGTTTCAAAAAAGACTCACCACAAACTTCTTCACATCTGATCACCATCTCTTCTCTTTTTTCTTCTCCCTCTGTTCTTTTTCCACTGTCAATATTTCTGTCTGTTATCCATATGTTGAGTTATCATGGTGGATCACTGGATTACATACATAATGTTGAGTCATGATATGAATTTGCTACAACACAGCTAATTAATTTGGATAAGTGTTGATGAAATTCTGTTGCTTCCATTGGATTACCACTTGTGATCTATTAATGTTTGCTTTGTGATATTTTTTTCTTTTCTTTTCTTTTATTTGTTTATTTTGACTTTGTTTGACATGTAGAATGAAATGGTTGATTGTGTTTAGTATTATCATTGAAGCATGGTTTGTGGCATGGTCTCATGGTTACTTGTAAATTTCAAACTTTACTTGTTGAGTCTTCAGCTCAAATTGGTAGAGCACTTGGAACATGAGGATGTCTCAACCATGTTCCAAGGGGATGGTGGTTCGAATCCATCAAGACCTTTTTTTAAATATTTTTATTAAAAATAATTTTGAATGTCCTATCATCCATGACTTTATATGTATTTTAGTAAAAATGGCAATTTTGTAATTTATATTAATCAATACAAAACTGTTACAGAAATAGGTTTTATCAAACACCTTTCAGTATTAATAGTATTCTGGATACGTTTTTAGAACAAGTTTATCAAACACCTTTCAGGGAGCCAGTAACGTTATTCTGATAATAATAACACCAAAATACGTTTTTAGTAAAAAACAAAACAGAAACGCTAGTACTAACGTTGTCAAACGGTGCCTAAATCTATCGAATCCTTTTCTTATCATAAATCATAAATAAATAAGTAAAAAATCTATTTAATCGTGACCTTCTCCTTCCCTCTCCCTCTCCGCGATCTCCTCTCTCTCCATCTCTTAATCTCCCAATTTCAGTCCCTCTCACGTCTCAAAGTTCTTTTCCGTTTTTTATGAAAGAAAATCTATCAAATCCTTTTCTTACCGAAAAAAAACAAAAAGCAATCTATCTAGTCTCTCCCTCTCCACAATCTCCTCTCTCCCAATCCCAATCTCCCAATTTCAGTCCCTCTCAGATCTCAAAGCTTGTTTATTCACTGCAAAAACGAACCTCACTCTCCCTCACCGATTACCGCTGTTTTGCTGACCTAACTGTTGTAGTTCGTCGCCGACGTCGATCGCTGTTGTGTCCTCTTATCCTGGGCTGTCTATCGCTCTCGACTCTGGTAAGTCTCCACCCTAACCTCTCCATTTTTTTTTCTTTCTTTTTAGATAGGTCATTCCCTCATTGCCAGCAACCACGCTGCAGTACAACGACTTTATTAACAAAAATTTTGGCTTCGGCTTTTGGTCTCCCTGCCATGGCGATTCAGTAGGTTCATGATGGTGATTTCGGGAAACCCATGGGGTAATTCGAAGGTTGGGGTACTGATGGAGATTCCAGCCCTACAGATCAAGTGTTGCCCCCTTCTCTACAGCTTCTTTTATTTCTTTTCTTTCCAACAGTTGTATATTAGTTTCAGCTCATTATCTTGTTATCTTTCAATCTGGTTCTACCAATATACCTGTGATCCTGTTTCAAGCTGATCTCCCATTGGCATACACTGCTTCGAGGTCAGCTCTGCATTAACAAATACTTAGGTTTTGTTTTTCTGCCACCAGTTATTGTGCAGAACAGGCTTATTAGTTTAATCTAAATACCATGTTGACTATATTTCATTAATTTCTCAGTAATATTAAACCACAAAATTTCAAAATCCTATCATTAGATATCATAAGTCAGAATCTTAATTTATTACTCATTCCACAAGAGATGCATAAAAAGGACAGAGATATAGAGCTGACGGATTACTGATTCAGGATTTGATAACGGATAGGTCCCAACTGATTCAAGCAAGGTTAGGTCAGTCAATCCTTACTGCAATCCCATCTTTCCAGTGGATGGCCTATCAACAGTATATTATACATTGGGTTGGTCCAATCTTCCTCTATCTGGATCAGAATCAGCCAATCCTTGAATCTTAATAGACCCCCATTTTTTTCAGTTGTATTCTATCCCCAATTTATTTGTGACCTGAACATTTCATCATTTTCACCCAAAAAGTTAATCTCAACCCATACTTCAATGAATTAGAACTTATATTGTTGTATCTATTTCAACTAATTATTGTTATTTAGGTAGATATAATTAAATGTAGAACAGGGCTTGACGTCCTTATTAGTTATTACTTGAGAAAAAATCAAACAAAGAAGTATGTTGTTTACTTAATTATTTTGAAAACTCCTTATCTAACACATTTCTAGACAGCATTGATATAGCCAGTCATCAATTGGAAGTGAGCAAGATGGTGATTAATTGTGATTGGTATCATCATTTTTTATTTTAAAAAATGCCTATTCACATCTTAGGCTGATCATTAAGAATACTTAGTAGCATTGTAAGAGTATGCTTGTATGCTATTATTCATCTCAGCTTCATGTTATGGATTCCACAGTATTTATTAATGTTTAGGTACCATATCTTTTACTTCTATTGTTGTTTTACCTTGACTAAGGATGTCTCTAACATGGTTTGGCTCTTGTTGACATGGTTTAGTTTATGAACACATTCCTTCACTGGTATCCATTGGGGCCTGTAGTCCTCTCATGAATTTAGCTTTTCCAGGTTTAAATGTGCAATACCTTTTTTCTATTAGGCTTTGTTTGGAAGCCAAGAAAAGAAAAGAAACATATGGCCCTGCTTTAATAGACTTTTCCCTATACCCTTTAACTGTTCATATTGTTTGGTCCGACTTGTAACCATTGTTTTAGTATGTTTTTAGCTGCTTGTAAGAGTCGGATTAGGCTGCAAAATGGATATTGTACTGGGGGGCTACCTGTGAACCAGATTTGATTGTTAGGTTAGCTGTTATGTTGTAGTTATAGCCTTCACCTTGTGCCAGACCTGGCACTACGGACTTTGTACTACAACTTTCCCTTTTTTTGTTCGTTTTTGGATAAGATAAATATTTAAGAATGAATCCCAAAATTATTGTATTGGTTGGATGGAAGCCAAAGCCTAATGCCTCTAATATCTAATAAATTTTCTTTCACCATTATTAACTTAGAGGGAGTACTCTAGGTTGCTCCATAATATGCTCTTTATTAGAGTCATTGATTATCTTTGATCTCTATTGTTAGTCTTGTATCCCACCTACCCGGAAAAAGAGAGTCTGAAAACTTTTCTTGGCTTTAGCACCTTCTACTCATGGTACACCCAGTAAAATACTGTGAATCTCAGGCCAAAGTGGGCCCATCATGAGACCTATTAAATTGGTCTAGATCATGAAGTGATATTATTCAACTTGTCTAGGGTGTTTTCTATGTATGAGTATTTTTTGGGGGGAGGGGGTGTAGACACCTCATTTTGTCACCCCAAATGTTGCCTTGACGACGATGAGTATCTCTCGATGCTTGAGGAATATTCTATCTATAATGAGTATCTATCGATGCTTGACTCTTCTTTTTTTCTCCCCCCCTCCAAATTTACGGTAATTTGATCATGTTTTCATCTATGGTAGTTCAAGTTTTTTCCTACAGTAACAAGATCTCCCTCCAGATCATTAACCTTAAAGCAATTTTTTCCACTTCATTTTCTATGCATTTATGGTTTTCCTTTTATAGCTAATCTGACCATTGTTTTGTGAATGCCACTTGCAGATCTTGCTGTGAGAAATTAGCGCTTTGTGCCCTGATATTTGCCAATTTTCCTCTTTTCTTGAATAGGTAACATCAACGTACTACTTCATCTGGATTCTGATTTTACCATCATTTTTCATATACTCTTTTTGCATGTTTCAGTTGTTGATTTTGATTTTCAGTGTTTGTTTATCTTTGATTTTCATCTTCCACCTGTGTATCCTCTGCTTCCGCCGGTAAGATAATCTATACATGCTGCTCAAGGATCTTTAGGCAGGATTATCCTAGGCATTCTTTAATTGAACTATAAATTGGAAAGGGTCAGTATGGCAGCTTTTATAATGGTAATGACCAATTAAGCATGACATGTGGCCTTCCATTTTTACAAGACACAAGGTTTTAAGCCTCAAATTGTGGAGTATATGCCTCATGAAACAGCTGTTTGATAAATAGATACATAGAGAAAACATATGACATCCATACAAATTCTTAAAAAAAAAAAAGGATAAGAAAAAACACCAGTAATTTGGAATGGTAGGTATAGTTCAGACACACTAGAAACTCCAATGACAACAACACACTAGAAACTCTATATGGCTAGGATATTTGATAATTGAAGCGTAGGTTGCCCTTGTCTAAAGCTATTTCTATAATGGAATTCTGTATTTCATGTTTTCAAATTATCCCTGTTATAATTATCCAAGTCATCACTCTATGAGAAGTGCTGAAAAAAAAAATGCATAGTTTAGGACTGGTAAAAAGTATGGCTTTGAATAGGATTGATTGGCAAAATAGGATCCATGTAGCCAACCCCATTCAGTTGTTATAAGGCTGACTTGAGTTGTATCATCATCCAAGTCTAGAACCAAGGGCTTGGGGTGTGTTTACAGGGATGCTTTTCACTTACTTCAATCACTCTGACTAGACCCATGTAACCTGAAACATGTTCTGCCAGAAAATTGAAACATATCATCTTCCTCTGGTTAGCAGACCTACTGTTGTTACCCCCAATTTTTTTTTAAAAAGATAATTTCCTTTCTGTCTCTTTTCCCTTGAAAGACTTTCAGTCGAATTCTCAGTTGTAAAAGACAGTTGAAATTAGGTAAATCATAAGCAGCCAAGCTTTGACTTTATGTCTTCATTAATAATTTTCATCATATAATAAGCCATAAAATTTCATTTGCTGAAACAATTAATATGAGGTAATAAGTTAACAATGATACCATGATTTGTAGAATATGACAAGCGTTCTACAGAGCCACCCTCGTAATTGGTTAGGCATTCAAGAGAATTCATTCAGGAACAGAGTTGATAAGGTTCAAACTTTTGGATATTCAGCCTGTATTTGCCTCCTGGAGTATCAACTTCTGCACAGGGTCAATTTCTTGTGAGTGGTTACCATGGAAGGGCTTTCCATTCTAGGCCTGTATTTTCAAGTACAATGGATGATGGTATTGATCCAAATGATTCAGAAGGCAGCAACTCTGAGGAAGAAACATCCCAAAGCGAAACTGGAGGGGTATGTCAAAATCCTGTTTCTTTCCATTGGACTCCTTGAGTGAAATTGGCCACTGCTCGCGGGTAAAATTGGGTATTGTAGAGTACTTATGTGGTTATGTAGATGTCTAACGCATGCTTATCAACTCTGACTTTCTAAATGTTACACTAATAATCATGTAGAACCCTGCTTAAAGCATGGCTGGTTGAATATCCTAATCATCCAGTCTATAGAAATTTTCTGAACCTTTGGTTAGGATTGTAACATTTTTAATTGTCTTACATTGTCCGCCAATGGGTGGTCAACGACATCTGCAGAATTTAAATGTGACCAATAATGTAGTAGAGGTGCTTCAACAAAAATTTTTGATCATATACCCTAGGTCCTATTGTTTTGTTATTATTGATCATTTTAGCCCTTTTAATTTGCAACCATATGGTTCCAAGGAAAATTATGCCCTGGTCTGCTGGAAATAATAAATCTCCTAACACACTTATTTTCTGCTGATTCTATCATTCACCTTGATTATTTAATTACTGAAGCTGTCTTCTTTGTCATCAATAATCAGTGAGACCTGCTTCCCTCTTCATTAGTAGTGGATACTATTAGTGGCTTCCTGACAAATGAGAAATCTGTTTTTTGTGTGTTTGCGACTGGGCAGGCAGGCAGTTGGGCAGCGTGTGCTTGTGTTGTGTATGTGTGTGCACGTGTGGTTATGTGTGCTCATGTCTGAATGTTCAAGCATTTGTGTGTGTGCGTGTGCGCATATGTGTGTGATGAGGTGTGCTAGGCTGGAAGAAAACAATGACTGGCAAACCTACAGAATTCAGAATCGCAATGAACAAAAAATTGAAGGTAAATGGCAGAAACTGAACATGGATATAACTCTCAATCAATAGAACTGATGAGGCTGAAAGTAATATAGAATGGAGTCACTAATGAGGTGACGGTGTGGATAAAATATTAAAGCAAGATGATGGTTAGATTGGGGGAAATAAGCTAGGACTTAATAGAAACTAAAAATCCAGAATTGGAAACTCAAGGAAAAAATAACTAGAACTCACAAGTGGCTGGTTGTACGAACATCAAACTTTAATTGAAAAAGTACTCATTTCGAAGGTCTCGACGAGCCCAACACAAAATACAGCCTTTGGCAGTGATATATGCCATTTTTCGGCAATCCGAGGTCATTTCGAGGCTGAAATGGCCCTCCAAAGATCTCAACCACACTTTCTGGACCGAAATCAGGCTTCACCAACAACACCTTGGCCCTTCTACCGAGGAGAAGATTGATCCACTCTCTTCCTCTCGAAGCTCCTTCTTCTTCTGTTTTTTTTTTCCCTTCTACAACTCAGGCCTCTCTACTCGCTTATCCTTTCTTCTTCTACAACTCAGGCCTCTTCGATATCTAGCTAGCCAGAGAAAACCCTTCTCCTTTCTTCGCCATGCCCCAATTCAACTGGGTCTTTTACTTGTGTTTCTGTGATAACATGTATGTGATTCTGGCAAGACAAACTTTTTGAAGGATTTGCAGGTGGTCTTATCAAGGTATGAAAGAACTGTAGCCCTATCCAAACATACTCCCTTTACATTGATATTGATATCTAAAATGGGCAGCTCTACAGCATTGTATTTTCTAGGTTGAAAAATTTTTCTGCTTTGAAATTGGACATTTTGTTATTTTTCACAGCTAACAATGAATGCATTCAATATTTTGGTTTCTTTGTAGGAAAAAATTACTTGGACACTTTTCCTCTTTTTTTAGTTCTGCGCCTTCTAAACTCCAAGACTGACATATTTTATTGTGTTATAAACTGGCAAATTTTTTTGTTCTAAATTGGCATATTTTTGTATGTTATATGTTCATAGCCTGATTATGGGGTTCCTTTGTGGTGTTGAAATTTCTTCCGTAATTGGTTAGTTTGTTGTTTTTTCATTTTATGGTTCAAGGCCACAAGTCCTCCATCGACCTCCTTGTTCACATCCTCATGCAGTTTGTTAATCTTCCTTTCTTCTGTCACTGATACAAAAGCTTCTTCATCCTCTAATAGTTTTTGGCTTTCCAATTTTATGGTTCCATTTAGTTCTCTATTCTCAAAGGGAACTCATTTCTTTACAGGACAGGTCGAAATTCCTCTCAGACAAGGTTTGAATTTCTCTTCTTTGGTTTTTTCCCTTTTTACATGTTTTCTATTAGATGTTTATTATTCCCTTAGAATTATTTAATATCCAATTTTCTAGCAGTTGGATTAAGATTCTTCGCATCAATAATTTTTCCCCTCAATAAATTTGAGGTTGTGGGACCAATTTTCAGAATCGGTAATGTCCAGTTCTCTATTCGATATGTGATTATTTTTTGTTTCTTTTACTTCAACCTTCTCTAAAGGTTTTCTTTTACATGAGATATAGATTGAATTACTGTTTATTTTATCAAGTTTGAATTGATTTTTATATATGTTCGTCGATGTGTTCCAGACATCCACAAAAAAACTCATCGCTATTGAATACGTACAGACACTTGTCAGTCTTTAATTCAGAAGGAATATACCCAGTACTGTACTTCTTAATCAAATTGAAATTTTCATGTACTAGCTTCTGGCTTCTTGTATTAACTTGCAGGGAACTTTTATTTAAACATTTAAAGTAGTCATAAAATTCATGCTCAAAAGGTTACATGGGTGTATTTAAAGAATGATCTTGCCAGTTGATCTTCAACAAGATAAATGGCCTTTCTTTTTTTTTAGTAAGGAAAAATGGCTTTTGACTGGTTCTTATTTTCATGATCTGAACATGGGAATGATAAATTTGTTTTAATTGAAGCTTAGAAAGAAAAATGCATAAAAATGTGCATATTTTGGTTGATTATTGATTCAGCATATAGACTTTAGTAGGCCTTACTAAATAAGCTGTCATGATGCATTAATAGGTGCTTCAATTGCTATTTCCTCATTACGAGAGTAGATACAAGTTGAGATATTGGAATAGATGTTGAGATATTAATCTATAGTTAATGATTGGCATTGAGAATCGGTAACAACTTGAATCAAATCATTTAACCTTGGATAATCCTCATTGGCGACCATTGACCATCCTTCTCTTCCTTCCTTACATCTCTCACCTACCCGATTCCTGTTTTTTACATCTCTTTTGTTCTTTCTCTCTTTATCCCACACACAGTCACATACATTCTCCACACGTGCGTGTTTACTATTCTACCCTTCATTATAAAAGCACGTTGTGACAAATCTTTCAGTTATCTATTCTACCATTCATTCTTATCTAAAATTCTATTCTTCAATTCTTAATCTTTGTCATTTTTTCTTATAATTTCATAATCTTAGGTACCCTTAGTATTAATTAATATTAATAATATTCATTATTATTTAAAGCAAATCTCTTCACAAAATTAGATTTAGCAAAAGTAAATCGGTTAACAATTATGAACAGAAAATCTCTCCAATTCTCTCTCATAAAACTAATTTTTTGAAAGAAAATAGGGTAACCTAACCAATGCAGTCCGATAAATACGGTCCCCGATCGGTATCGATGAAGATGGAGATCGATACCGATTCCCGGCCGATCCCGTATCAGTGGATCGATACGGACAATGAAAAAATGTAAAAAAAAAAAATCTAATTTTTTTACCGATCCCGACCAACATGGATCGTCTCTCCTCTCAATCTCTCACGTTTCCTTATTTCTCTCTCTTTTTTCTCTTCTCTCTCCCACTTTCCTTTTCCTTTCCTTTTTTTCTATTTTTTTGGAAAGCTTAGCTATTAAGAAATTAATCTCCTTATTACGTTCAATCTTTCACGTTTTTTACAAAAAAAAAAAAAATCTTTCACGTTTCATTCTTTATCTCATATATTCTATAAGAATCCTTCAGATTTTTTTCTTTTTAAGGAAGAATCCTTCACAATTCTAGGGGGGTACACTAACAGATGAGGGAACCTGAGAGGAGAAAAATCGGCGCCCACACGCCCCGACCTCAAACATAAAGTTCATCAGCAGGTGGTACAGAGACACAGCCCCGCTAAGAGATTCAAACGGACGGTATGAGAGCTCGCTCAACTCTTAAGCCTGGTCGCAATATGGAAGAGAGATTCTTTAGTAGATACATTGGTAGAATGAATGCAGTGGCTCTGTGGTGCGAAAGGAGGGCCTTTCACGGCATCTATAGAACCATTATATGTAGTAGAATCACTCCGTGGCTCCACCAAATTATCTCTTCTTCTTTCATCTCCAGCACCCAAAATTCAGATGTTTCATCTGAGGTGGGAAACCAAATCCAAGACCTTCGAGAGGAGGAGCTTGGAAACTGCTTATCCTGGAAGGTTGAGAAGCTCGCCAGAAGACAACCCGTCCTCTCTGCCTTTCAGAGCTGGATGGCGATGGATTTCCCGTTCACAGAGGCACCACGCCGTTAATCGACTGAGGAAACTCAATATGAATAAACGCACCCTTGAGGTGATTCCCCTCTTCTTTTTATAAAATTTCCTCTGCTTAGTACCTCTCACGGAGCATGTTTATGTCGAATTCCTTAAAAGCACACTATGCATTTGCTTAAATGCTCACAAGAACAACGACGCCACCAACTGAATCTCTTCAATGTTAATGTTAGTAGAGTACTATATCAAAAAGTTAAGTGCTTTCTGCAAAAAACATTGTCTTTTGGGTGGATGCTCATTATTTCCCATTGGATTTACTAAAGTCAATGTGTGTGAATAAGAAAGAGGCACATATAAAAAAGAGTTGAGGTTGAATTTCTGCTACTTTGTGACAGGTAATGGAATGGGTGATTAGGGAAAGACCCTACAAGTTGAAGGAGCTCGATTACTCTTATCTGTTGGAGTTCACAATTAAGCTTCATGGGATATCGCAAGGTGAGCGTCTTTTCTCCCGTGTCCCTCCCGAGTTTCAGAATGAGTTGCTCTACAACAATCTTGTCATGGCCTGCTTGGAAAAGGCCGCCATCAGGCTGTCATTGGCATACATGAAGAAGATGAGGGAACTGGGACACCCTATCTCTCCCTATGTCTTCAATCGCCTCATAATCCTCCACTCCTCCCCTGGCCGCAGGAAAGCCATCCCAAGAATCCTCACTCAAATGAAGGCTGATGGCGTTGTCCCTCACGTCTCCACATATAACATTCTCTTGAAAATTGAAGCTAACCAGCACAACATTCAAGGTTTGACAAAGGTGTTTGATAATATGAAATGAGCACAAGTCGAGCCTAATGAAATAACTTACTGCATTTTGGCTACAGCCCATGCCGTGGCAAGGTTATATGCCGTGTCTGAGGCCTATGTTGAAGCAGTGGAGAAGGTTAAAACAGGGGATAATTGGTCAACCTTGGATGTTCTACTTATGTTATATGGCTATTTGGGGAAGGAGAAGGAGCTTGAGTGCACATGGGGGAGTTGTACAACAACTCCCCCATGTTAGAAACAAGAGTTTTGTGCTCTCCATTGAGCATTTGGAAGAATCGGACGGCTAAACCGATCTGAAGAACTTTGATTGGAAATGAAGTCAAGTAAACAATTGAGGTACACTGAGCAATACAACTCCATTATATCTGTATATTGCAAACATCGGCTTATTGATAAAGCATCGGAATTGTTCAAGGAAATGGAGATCAGTATGTGCAAAGCGAATGCAATGATGAGGGTATCTCACGACTATGTTTCCATCTTTCTTCTTTGGGTAGATGTGTTCTTTTTATAATTCTCCTGTTTTTATACTTAGGGTGCCTTTTGTGTTGTATGCTGGCATATTCATTAAATTATACATATATATGTACTCCCTTATAATTCTTTTTTATTCATTAAATTATGCATATATATGTACTCTCCTATAATTCTTTTTATTCAAGAAAGTGACCACTTATGGAGTTCTTGATGTTTGATTGTTGGGATTAAGTTCTTTCGATCTGGAATATCAAAAAATTCTTTGTAGAAACAACTCAAATAGTTCTAAAAGTTTTTTCAAGTAAGGATCTATTTCCATGTCTATTAATTAGAATTAGAAAAGGATCATCCTAAACTATTGGGCTACTAGGCTTCACGCTCTCAACTTTAACCTGTCTATGAGTCACTGGTGATGTCTTAGATGGGGGAAAATAATGAAGAATTTCACCCAACTCAGGTGTCCTAATTATTTCTGTATTGCATGCCAGGTGGGTGATCTCCACTTCACAGATATTTTTTATGGAAATTGAAATGGCTTATTGATTATTCTAATAGAACCAGTTAGTTCATCTGCAGAGCCATTCATGTTAAGCAGGTTGGTGATAAAACTCTATCCCCTTCTTTTGTGTATTTGACATAATACATCTATGTTGAAAACCTCATAGATTTGGTGGGTGACGTTTCAGTATTTGGAGTCTATAGGGAGCTGCTTATAACTAACTCTCTCCCTTTTGCCAACACAAATTCTCACCCGTGATATCCTTGACATTTAACATCTGTAGAATTTCCAAGATCCAATGGGACTCTGCCAATCCCAAGTTGACTCATCTAATCTCAACCGATGCTGGACAAGTTTGGGTGGAAACGGGTGTCAAGTGAGTTGGTCAGGTCATTCCTTGGAGAAATTGTACTTTGACTCAGCTTATATGCCCAATCCAATCTCAATAACTGAAACCCATGATATGTTTAAATTACGAAGGACAGTTTTTATATATTACAATTTTTGGGGATTTCTGTGTTTAGGTAGTTGATTGAGGGATTGTATAGATCCATTCTTCTTTTGAGGTTTTTTTAATTTACTATTTTGAAATCCTCTACATTTGGTGTTGGGAATTAAATTCATCAATTATTATGCTTATTTTCTGTTTGTCTCTTTGCAATTTCATCATTTATGATTTTTTATTTATTTGCTCATTTTGTTACGTGTTATTTGTAGGTTTGGAAAGCCATTCGTTCAAAACAATGGTAAAAGCATGGATAGTCCCTCTGGTGTTGAAAGTCAAGCTACCAAGAGACTAAAGCTAGAAGAGGACCACCTACGGAAGCTGAACTGAATTTCATAATTCCATCATAAATTGATGCCCCTGGTTTACTGCTAAAGTATGTTTTCTTCCCATGAAATTGTCTAATAATGGACTAAAGTAGTGATGACTAATTGGAATCAGATGCAGGTGCTGAGGAATCCTTAGATTCTTTTGCTGTTCCATTTGAAAATTATATTAAATGGGGAACAAATATTATATCAAAGGGTGTTTTCCAAGCTTATTAAACATGAAAAGTTCACAACCTGGAGATACAGAAGTTATTTGTTCACCGACTAAAAACAAATTCTGGTTTAAATGGTTAAGGTGGTTCAGTTCTTTAGATTCCGTATACTACCATAGAACTTTAGAGATCTGAAATTTTCAAATCTAGATATCATTGCCATATATTAGATCTCAATTCCAGTTCCAATCTTTAATAATTCATTCTCATGTAATAACCTCGATGAATAGTCTACAAGTTAGGGAACCATTTTGATCAGTCTCTTGAAACTATTTCTTTTTTTTTATGAACGATCTATCTATTGAAAGTGTGGAAGATAATTATATCATGATGGAGAGGATCAACAGTAAGGGAGTTCGTTCAATACCAGTAGTCAAGTAGTCAATATTAAAAAAAAAATGTAACTATGCACATTATAAAACATGTATACCCTCACATTCTTCATTTTGTGTCTGCTTTAAGGGGTTTCAACCCCTATTTATTTTTCCCCCTTCCCCTTGATATCTGCTTTAGATTTTTTTTAAGAATGGAATTAAACTTAAAATATGAACTAATTTATAACTAATGATTTAATGCTTTCTTCATATCTGTAGAATGGAATTTAATATTCTATTAATTTCTTTAGATGTCGATATATAATCATTGAATTGTCTTTTTGTGCATTTTGTTCTTATAATCTGGAAAAATATTTCTGAGTTGATATTACTAATTGCTAAAAATAAAGACCTTCTTGTTGATAGAGTAGCATTGGTTACTGCTTGACTTTGATTGCATAGATTTACTGGTTTTGTTTTCCTATTCTTTATAATTAGTTCTGTTAATCAACTAAAATTCAACGTATTGCATTTTTTAAATTGAATTAACTTTAATATATATTGGTGTAAAGAGGCATTATTTGTCCATAACCTTTACATTCTTACATTGAGAAAAATTCTGAATGATGACAATCAAATTGCCTTCCAGCTGCTTATGTTTTTTGTTAGAAAGTTAAAAACTCTCAAAATTGCTTTTTTTCTAGATCTTATCCTTCAGCAGATATTGTCTTACGTAGTGGAGGTTACTTCATCTTTTGAAACAATAGTTAAAGATCTCTTCCTCTCTCTCTCTCTCTTTGTGTGGGGGTGGGTGGGTGGTTGTGTTCACTCTATTTTAATTAGTCTTTCAATTAGCCAACAACCTAAATTCCTGCTCTGCTATCAAATTTGGTTCGTTTATGGCAGCCTTATTGATAGTAGGTTTTCAGTTGACGGTTTGATAGATCATTTTTTTCTACCAATGAACTGAACTTGAATTGAAATCTTATAGATGTCTATAATTGGAAGAGGTTATTCACTGCTTTTTTCTAAATCTTAGAGAACCACAAAGGATGAAACGCCTTCATTGTTCTCCCTTCATTGATCTCTCTCTAACGTCCATGACTCCCTTCTTCTTCTTCTTCTTCTTCTCTCTCTCTCTATCTCTCTTACACACACACACACATAATGGTCCATCGTTGCTTCCATCGTTGCAGAGAACAAATGCCAACCAGGTAAAAGTTCACACCATAAAAATTATTATGTTCTCTCTTCTCTGCATCCAAATCAGGGCTTGTATTTTTATCCAAACAATTTTCTCTTTCTTAATGAAATTTATGGGAATGAAACATGATTTCGGATCTGTTACTCATGTTTATATTTACTCTATTTTCATACAAGGAGAAAGCAGTAGCATTTTGTCAGCCCTAGTCGTCGATTTCTTCACACTCGATGAATCATCAGGTGGGAGAAAACATATATGTTATCCATGAGGCAAAGTCATCTTTTTTACTTCGAATGTTCCCCCTATAATTCAACTATCCAGAGAGAGAGAGAGCTCCTTTTAGTTGCATCTTGGTTGGTTGATGGGTGTACTAAATACTTAAATAGTTGAACGACATTCATCAATTGATAATGTTGCGTTTATAGAGAATCAAAACCAGGTTTTCTTATTTTTCACTCTCTTTTTGAGCATCTTAAAAACCTGGTAAAGGGGAATAAAAAGTAATAGAACCCTTCTTTTTTACTCTCTTCTTAGGGTTAGGGATTGGTTCATTGCGGTTATCCTAAGAGGTTCTTGTTCATTTTTTTATTTGTTTGGGTTTACAATTTCTCTAGGTTTGTTAAGAAATAGTGTTCCCTGCCAATTCAACCCCCAGTTATTCATGGTTTTGTTCTTTCTGTGGCAGTTTGCTCTGCGTAGCACGTCAACAAGAACAAGAAGCCACTTCTCCACTTGATCTTCAAGTATCTTGACACCGATTTGGAGAAGTTGATCGATTTGCACTACATGGGACCCAGTCCCAGGCCCCTTCCTCCTTCTGTCATTCAGGTTTGTCCAATGTATTCATTCTACTTATAGATTTTCGCTTCTTCATAGATTTAAATATGGATCTTTAGCTCAATTGGTAGAGTAATCGTGGTGTGGGAAATGACTTTATACCTCAAGAGGATGGTGGTTCGAATCCACCAAATCTGTTATCTATATTTTCAATTTAACCTCAATGGTAGTTTCATTGGAATTGACTTCATACCTCTGCAGTGTAACATTCAACTTTTTTCCCTTTTTTTAAAAAAAAAAAAATAAATTTTAAACCTGACCTTGGAGATGTGCTTGTACTTGGTGCAACAACTATAATTAGGGATGAAGTTGCGCTATCCTTTGACAAAGCTGAGAGGGAGGTCTTGCGCTTGTACTTACCAAGGACTCTACCACAATTGTAGGTGATGGCAGCACTCAAGTAGTAAATAAGCGGGTTGGTCAAATTCAGAACCTCATTGAGGTGAATCCTAGATTGCCAAGCTTCTTCCTTACTCACCCCAACCACCACCCCCCACAAAAAAAAAAAAAAAACCCTTGTAACCGCTGAAACTTACGTTGTGCTACTATTGCCTCACATGGTATCTTCCTTGTGTTTTGTGTAGCATTGTGTGGTCGTCAAGTATTTGGTCGATGTAATTCAATCATTATTATAATATATTATGCAATACTTTACCTTGCAATTTTGATTACCCTTTTTGTTCTTATTTTCACCAAAATGGAATCTGGAAAGCATGCTTGTCTGAGATTCCAGACCAAACACTTGATGCTTGAAAAATTTGTACAAAATTGAAGTTGTGTCCAATTCATTAATGCTTGGGTATCCTTTTTGGAGTGTGGGTAAGTTGCTGTTTATGTTGGGATGATATGCAAAATGCTTAGTATGTCTTTAGCCATTTATTTCTTATATTTTAGAATGATTTGGTTCAGAATATTGGGTAAAATTGTTGTGCGTTTTAATTGTCTTAAGAGGTCGTTTGACGACGATTGACTGATTTTTACTGAATTAGGGTGCTAGCGGGATGATGAACCAAGGTCGTAACACTGATATCGTAGCTGAGGACCCCAATATGCTTGAGGTAATTGCCTGGCAGATTTCTGGTTCCTAAATAAGGATTTTGTATTTGCATGCTTGTATTGTTCTCTCTTTTCCGTAGCTTGAACGAAGAAAATAACACTCTTTTATGAATTATGATGGTCATAAAGTTAAGTTCTTGTAGTTACTTGGTATTTTCAATACCTTCCAATTGAGCTCTCATTTAGAAGATTCATCTTAAAATCGTGGGTTTTCCTCAACTCTTCAGTTCATCAGCTACTATTTCCAGTTGTTGGGAAGGCCTTCCATTCAGAGAAAAACTCCATAATGTATTACATCTTACGAAGTGATAGTGAATGAGAACCCAATTGTGGAGGTGACCTTCAGTTTTGTATGTTGCAAGGATTTTAACTTTTATTGATTTCATGTGAAGTGACTAGAATGCTTAATCAAGCTTTCATTCATGTTTTTCTTTGATTGTATGAAGTTTAAAGAGGTTCCTATTGTTAGGAGGTGCAAGCTTGTGGCTTTGAGCTGGGCTTGTTTGCACCATGTTTGCACCATGTATTTTGAAAAGTTGTAGTCACATCGAATTTAATGTGCAGTCAATTTATCATATTAAATCTCTCTTTCAACTCATAGTTTCCATTTTTTTTTAAAAATTTTAATTTAGTTAATTTGTTTTATTGGCTGAAATATCTTGGCCCATTTTGAGGAAGTAGTTTTCAATTGATACAAAATCCTGATGATCTTTTAAATACTTTAGTCTTGTATCAACTCAATTGTCATTTTTGTCTCGCAAGTCTGCAAAATCACTTGCTACAAACTACTCAATCGTCATTTTTGTCTTGCAAGTCCGCAAAACCACTTGCTACCACTACTCATTCAGTGTGTATTTATTAGTTTTTATTTCTATTATATTGTTTCTCATTTTTCTATACCATAATGTTTTATGATATGCATCAATATGTATTGAAAAGAGTCAAGTACTTATATTATTCTACCACAAAAAAAAAAGGGAAATTTACGAAACACCCCCTGAAAATGGGTTGAAACTCGGATCACCCCCTGAAATTTGAAAATACTCATATCACCCCCTCTACACTAATGGTGTTAGTCTGTTGTTAGTTATTGGTGTAAAAAGACTATTTTACCCTTGTACTAAATCATTAGAATCAAATTTACAATACTACCCTTTCCTTCATCTTCAACCTAAAATACCCCAACCCTCTTTCTCACATAACCTACAACACTAAAACCAAATCTAATGGGTTTTGGGTTATGGGAATAACAAAAATGAAGGTGGTTCGGTGAGCTTTGTTTGGGTTTTCAGTTAGTGGAAATGGAGAATGGGAGTAGGGAAGGGTATAGATTAAGGGGAAAAGTGAATGGAATTCTCGGCATGTCATTTTCGATCGGCCTGCAACTTCCTCAACGTCAACGTCAACGATACTCTACAGATCTACAGAGTACAGATATCCCTTTCGTTTATTCCTCTGGAAAATGACATCTGGGAAGATACAATTGAAAGAAAGTCTAATAAGAGATTGTTCATCTTTTTCTTTGTTGGTTTTTGTTGATCCATACCTCTCTCTTCTCTCCAATTCTTACGGCTCTTCTCCACCTCTCTCTCTCTCTCTCTCTCCCTTACCTCTTCTTCCCTGTTCTAAAATAAAAGCCTCACTTGTAGTTTTAAAATTACTTTTCCATTAATTTTTTCCTTTTTGTTTTTAAATTTGTTCCAAATCTCTGATGTGCTCATGTGCCAGTTCCGCCTCTCCACGTTTTCTCTTCTCTCACTTGAGTGAAAATGAGTGAAATGAGAGTGGAGATCTTCGTCGTTGGCCATGAGAGTTGAAAGGGAAGAAATTGATGAGGGGGAACTGCCGTATTGGTATGATGATAGTGCAATCCATCGTCCCACCTCCACTGCCAACCCCTGTTCTTCATCCCTTTCATCCCAATTCACCTCCGGTTCCATGATTCGCAGCATAATCAATAGAGAAGTGTTGGGCGGTCCTTTTATCTCTCAATCAATCTCTAATAACAGGAAGCATCTGATCAGTTTAATTCCAGATTTAAGGCTTCATTGTATACTCAGTTTTTTGTTTTTTTTTTCCAGCATAATAAACCTTCAATTAAACCCAGCCCTCTGATCTGTTTGCTGTGAAACTTTTGGAGCATAAAGCCCTACCTAGGGCCTCCACTCGACTTGCTTTTGGGGGCATTTTGATTTCTAGTTAGTGTGCTACTTGGATGAAGATCAGATTGAAATGGAGGAGAGAGGTGGAGGTCAAGGGGATAAAATAAAGGCTAAATTATCAAGCAAAATAGGAGATCAAGGGGAGAGTGAGGAAGATTGATAGGGCGGTGCCAGTGCCAGTGCCGGTGCCAGAGGAAAGAGAGGTGGAGTGGTCTGAGTGGAAGGTGTAGGAATGGGGTACAAACCCTAACTCCATTCGGTTTAGCCATTTGGGGAAGGAGAGGGGATATTCCCTCTCCGATTCCTTATTTTAATTAAGAAAAAAATTAAAAGTATATATTGGGTTTTTAGATCTAAGGGTAAAATAGAAATTATACTCTTCTAAGGGTAGTTTAGGGTTTTCAAAAATTTTAACTAGCTGACTTCATTAGTTGACTAACGATAGGGTTGAATCTGAGTATTGGGCTCTATTCCAGGGGGTGATCCGAGTTTCGACCCATTTTCAGGGGGTGTTTCGTAGATTTCCCAAAAAAAAAAGACAAATGCTTACCAAAATCATTTGCTATCCTCCACTTAACAAATGCTTACACGTGCATTTGCACATGCATATTTACTAGTATATATATATATATATAATCGATAATGAGTTGATATTGAAAATAGTTTGGATTGCACAAAGAAGAAGAAAAAAAATAAAAGTTATATACGAGAAAGAACTCTACTTGGTTGCATGAGTAATGTATATTCCACACAGCCTCTTTTAAAGCCATTGGATTAGGATATTTTGGTAACTACCATCTAATGGAAGCATTAATTAAATAACAAAATACTAAAAAGAGGTAAATTTTGAATCAAATATGTATAATATTCGTATAAAAGAGTGGTTTAACAGGTAACCAGTATGGTGGGGCCCACATTAACTGCCCTTTCTTCTTCTTTGTCGTCGTGAACACCACCGCTCCAAGCCTCCAATCCCTTCTCCCTCCCATCATCTGCAACCCCGCCCCACGGCCCCCACCCCCCTTCTTTCCCTCAACTCATCTTTTACAATTGTGCCCCACCCTCTGCACCACCGCCCCACCTTCTGCCACACTGCCCCACACCAAGTAGTATTGGAATAGCAGTCTCGTGATGATTTATTTATTGCGTAGTTCAGATGATTATCCCTGATTACGATGCAAGTCTTTCGCTCGTATCTGATGACTCAGTTTAAGATTTTGATTTCTTCTTTCCAGTCGATGCTGTTGCTACTCCTTGGCTTATCTCGATTTCTTTTGTATTCTAAAATAGAATGAAATATTCTGCTACGTCGGAGCTTCAAAGAAACCACCACCTATGATTCAATTTTGAGCGATTAAGATAGGTTGGGATTTTTTCGTCGGTCGATTTGGTTTCCACAGCTAATGGTTTTTACAGAGTTTTGTTGGGTTTGATGTCTAGTGTTTTCTCGACTCACCTCAATTTTTTACCTAGCTTTTGTATATACTATCCCATGATCATGTATACTTGAAGCTTGTGGCAGTGGACAAAAACGAAGCTATAAGTAATCTTTTGCTTCTTGCTTGCTGGCTGCCCAGAATGATGCTAAGAGTTGCTGTGTCTCTGTAAGAATTGGATCTCGTAAAACTTATATTTGTGACTGAAACTAGTTTTACTGAATGGCTATGTTTGGACAAGGGTGGGTTATGAAAATTCGAATTGTGGTTCGAGTCGGTTAATTACTCATTTTAAGTAACTGGAATCAGACGGAACTTAATCAGCATTTGCCGGAATCGTTTGGATCAACATTTGAATTTTTCTTTCGAGTTTTTCTTTCGAGTTCAAACAGGGGTGGGGCGGTGGTGCAAAGGGTGGGGCACAATTGTAAAAGATGGGTTGGGGGTGAAGAAGGGGGTGGGGTGGGCTGCCGAGGATGGGGATGGGATCTTTATCACCTCCGGTTTGCTGACCGGCCCAGTTCCCCAGTTCCTCTAACAAAGGGGGGCTGAAATGACCTCTCTACCCATGCCCAAACACCCTGCCCAGGTGGGATCCACCATCCCCCTATTAGAGGAACTGGGAAACTCGGCCGATCAGCAAACTGGAGGTGATAATTTTCCGGATGGGGATGGGGATGGGGAAACGTTGGGAGGGAGAAGGGATTGGAGCGGTGGTGTTCACGACGAAGAAGAAAGGACAGCTGATATGGACCCCACCTTACTAGTTATTTGTTAAAATAATTTTTTTTAGGGAAATTTTCACTAATGTCACAGACATACCAAACTTGGGCAAAATATCAGCCTTTCGGTTAGCATCCAAAGTCAAAATGTTCATTTTACCCCTTAGTAATTTCAATAAAAAACTCTAAAGTTAAAATGTCCATTTTACCTTCCCTGACGTTCTCAACCTCATCAACATCATCATCGTCATCGTTTTCAAATTCAACGACGTCGGTGGCGTCATTTGCTTCTTAAGAATATCAAAGCTGAAAGCGAAGAGGTCACTACCACCACCACGACGCCTGACTTGAGTGGAGCAAGAGTCCTCGTCGCCTCCATTGCTTGAAGCTTCAGCATTAACGATAGAAGAATTCGAAGTCACGGAGTCATCCAATTGTCTTCCGAAACCATCGGGAAGCTTGTCCACCATCATCTCATCTTCAACGCAGGTTGAATCAGCCGAAACAACATTAAGATCCAGCATAACTCCTGTAAATTCGTGAAATTACCTTCTTTCTATTTCTGATTTTCTATTTTGGCTTTGAAGATTCCAAAAAGTGGGTTCTATCTCTAAAAGAAGAGTCAGAGCCAGAGCCGGTAAAGGTTTCGGCAAGAAAAAAACAGAGAGGTTTCTACCAGGCATTTACTTATGCGATCTCTCTGCTCAGAGAAAATTACAGATGACAGTGAGGAAATAGATCGATCAGATCCGAAAATTCAAGCAGTGGGAAAAGATCAAAAACTAAAAAGCAAACAATCGAGCGGAAACCTTCTCCATCCATTCTTAATTTCACTGCTTCAAATTACACCCCTAAATTAGGAAATTTTGACGGTGTTATTCCAATAAAACTAATTCTCTCTCTTATCCTTGTGTAATTCTTCTCCAATTCCTTGTCACAGCTTCCTGCATTCTTTCGCGTGCTTTCTATTAAATGAAATGTTTATGCTTTCAATCGTTTAGGATTTAGGCAGTATATTTCATGAACGAGATTGCATCTAGGAATTAGGGATTTCTTGGAATCCGAAATTTGAAAATTTTCACCATGCACATATGGAATTACAGGTTTCACACTCTCATGATTCGCCTTCCAAGCCAGAATCTTGAACTTCAAAGGGCCCTAGGGGCCTGAAGTTTCCAGATCAACTTAAAAGGAAGAATAAGTTCCATCACTCCTAAGAGTCCAGATCCTATGGTCGGCTCATTAGGTGAAATAAGGACATCAGATAAGGAGTTAATTAGCTAAGTGCTCTTATAAATAATACTATTCTGATGGTATATTGGTCAAGTTAATCTGATTTACTAATCCCCCATGGGCAAAAACATAGCTGTAAATATGTGTATCATTGACCATCATACTTACAGTAGCTAGTGATATTTGTGTAATTAGATTTCAACAGAGAAAAGTAGAACCAAGACAAAGAGGAAAGCTTATCAAAAGAGAAAAACAGAAAAAACCAATCATAGGGAGAAGAAGATCGAGTGAAACAAGATACCCAGTCTGCAACAGTCGTAGACCTCACACAGGGAAGAAAACGAAGTGATGGAGAGAACCCTAGTCCACAGATACGCATTTAACAGAGAGAGAGAGAGAGAGAGATAGAAGGGAAAAGGTATGATCGTGTGTCGGGTTCAGGTGTTCGTCGTGGAGAACAGAAATCACCGCCGTCTGTCAGGTTCCAAGGAAGGAGGTCAGACAAGTGGAGAAGAACCCATGCCCCCTTCCCACCTAAATACCACTTTTAAGACACACAGATTATAGATTATTCTTAGCCCATAGAATATGGCGTCGATTGCCTGGAGAACATCCTGTTCTTGCTCCTTCCTCCTTCAGCGCAGGGAAAACGATGAATGAGATTGGTGTGCCCTGCGAAAACGATGTTGTGTATGCATTTTACCCTTAAGGGTATTATGGGAAGTTCACCCTATGATAAGGGTAATTTCACCATTATAAAAGAATTAACTGCAGAGACCTAACGGACTGGACTAAATTGATATAAGATCATAAATAAGGAGTAATCTGTGATATTTTTCCAAAGTTTGGTAAGTCCGTGACACATTGAATACTTAGAGGGGGTGTCCGTGAAATTTACCCTTTTTTTTATATGAATATTATACATATTTGATTCAAAATTTACTTCCTTTTAGTATTTTGTTATTTAATTAATGCTTGCATTAGATCCAATGGTAGTTACCATAATATCCCAATCCAATGGATCATCTTGCAGGAGAGGATCGAAATCCCAATCTAATTGCACTCAAATAGAAAATCTACACCAATCCAATCTCCCTCCCTCCCTTGCCTCCCCATGTGCAAGAATCCTGCACTCTTCTCTCCCTCCTTTTACCTCCTATTTCTGTGTCATGTTTGGCTAATAGTCTCTACAGAATAGCTACGCTGCAAGTGTGATTTCAGAACTGTAGATCCCATTCACTACGGAGGAAATCAGAATGCTATTTTGAGAACAATACTCAAACCTAATATATTGGGGTTTGTGAACCCTAGGTTGGTCAGCGGGTGAAGGAAAACTCTCTCCTAAAAAACAAAAAATGCAAACAATGTGTCAGCTTAAGTCACTTTTTTGTTTAAAAAAAAAAGAACCCTACCAATGCAACCAAGAAGATCAAGAAGAAATGGGTCAAGATTAAGAAAATCCGGCCGAAATGCAAGCCAGGTCTTGTCTATTCATAAGATATACCTAGGCAAGGCTTTGATAACTGCCATGGATCCATAACCATCAGCAGCAGAAATAACCATCGAAAATTGATGCTGAAACTAACAATCTGGATGAACAGAAACATTGTAGGACGTAGCATTGCTGGCAAGTTCGGTGGCATGTTACCAATCCTTGTATTGAATCTGCCTTCAACTAGAGGTTGGGTGGAGAGAGATTTCATCAGGTGAGGGGAAAACTCGCAGCACAAAGCAGGGTGGGGGGGGATACTGTACTCTGTAACCTATAAAAATGTAAATTTCAAAGTTTTACACAGTGCTCGGGAATGTTTCAGCGACTTTAGAGAATTAACTATGGTGTTCAGACAAATAAATAACTTGACGTAAGAAACATTGGGTTCAAGAGGATATTATAGACAATTTAATCCAAACGGCCACTGGATTAATAATGTTGAACTGAACAAATTCATAACTAAAGCTCTTACCTGTGGGTCAAGTTACAAGCACAGCAAAGCAAAGAATCAGGGCGACGGAACGAAGGTAAAACTGGAGTCAACGAGTCTCCTTTACAAGCCAGCCATTCCTTATTGGCAGCTATAAACCAGCTCCTTATTATACATTCCCGAAGTCCCACTCAACGCAGCAGCATTAACATTTTGTATGACCATTTCCACAGACCACCTCATTATCTGGAACTCTTGTGGATCTTGAAACCAAATACCCTAGGTACATAACTTTGAACTGGTTTCGCGGGCTTTGCCGAAGGGTAAGTCAACAGGTACAAGTGCGGGAATGTGGTACCAATATATGCACCATCCATATCTGAGAAATGTCAAGAAACACACCAAAAGATTCAAAGGACTAACCCATGAATAATCAACAAATATTTTCCTGATTGATCGTGCAACACCCATGCATAGCAAAATAGCACATTTCCCCGTGGAATTGCAGAAGATAAGGGGCTTCTTATTTTTTTAATAAGCAATGATTTATTATTGAAAAGAGATACAACACCGAATAGGGAACGTCTACACCCACAATGAACTTTCTGCTGAAAACGATGGAATGGAAATGTTTTCATAATTTCCAGCTGCAGGAAGCTCTTGAACAAGTTTCATTTTGCATAGGAAAACAAGTTAAAGCAGGTCCAGGAACCCTGAAACCAGCAACTAAGC
The DNA here is from genome assembly GCF_018873765.1 of Telopea speciosissima. Taxonomy (NCBI): domain Eukaryota; kingdom Viridiplantae; phylum Streptophyta; class Magnoliopsida; order Proteales; family Proteaceae; genus Telopea; species Telopea speciosissima. The sequence continues at coordinate 985,060 of NC_057923.1, read as the reverse complement.
CTTTCTCCCAAATGGAGTGGCTACAGATCCTGCTTGCCATTCAACCCTATTTAAGGTACATATTGGTTGTCAAGCATAGGCAAGGGACTCAATTTCAAAGGCTGGGGACACTCTCCCCCCCCCCCTCTGGTCCATGAGGGCTCCCGTGAACCTGAACAATAAAAATCCCATTACAGAAATGATTTTCAACTTACTAGACAAATCCATTCCACATATTCTATCTGAAAAACTTGAGTAATGCTGACCTTAAACATTTCAGGTTTTATTCCAAAAAGCTGTAGATGAAGACAGGTTGCTCTGCATATGAACACCATGACTCTTGCCAAACTAACATGATTTTCACACTAGACAAGAAAAAGAAGAGAAAATTTTGAAGATACACGTCCCAGAAAAAAGATTCTGACCCTTTTTCCCAAGGGTAAAAATTCAAAACAATCTTAAGTCTTTTTCCATTGAAATATATCCAACCAAATACTTTCATTTCCACGGCCACTAAACACAACCTATGGCCATTTCTGAGTAGAAATAAGCAAAATTTTAATTGGTAAAATGAAGTACAATCAAATGAAAAACTGAAAAAGAAATTTACAACAGGGTATTGTCAAGTGAAAGAAAGTTTTTTGCTTTTACTTCACTTCCAACCACACACCCTATAGAAATTTGAAGACACAAAACAAAAGAAAATCAACTTTCAGAGCAGGTGGGAATGCTAAGTACAACTGATGAGTCTTTAATGGGTTAGGCAGGAGACATGTAATGGATTCATAATGTATAAAACACAATTGAATAATAATTGAAACAACTAAAAAGTAGTTAAACAATGATGGGAGAATTTAAGGGTAAAGAATAAAACAAAGAACATTATATATGACAAAAGACTGGGTAAACAAAACCATAAACCTTCACCCACACATGGTCAAAAGAGAACCAATTTTGTCATCTGAAAACTGTGAGAATATCTTTGCACTTCATGGGCGTAAATTACAAATAAACTATAAAATAGAAGAAACAGAACCAGAAAAGCAAACACCGATTTGTTCTTACGCAAATAAAGGTTTCAGCCACCAATTCTTGCAAGATTGTCTAAAAGCTGGAAACAAAACCTCTCCTCTAGAGATAACGACGTCAGAAACTATGGCAGGTAGTTGAATTCTCATTTTAGAGGTCATCCAACAAACTAGCATGGGAATACAGACCTGCCTGTGATGCAGGATTAGGTAAACAGAACCTGATACTAGAGAGTAACATGTGCAGAAACCTCTAAAAAATGAGAAAAACCCTTTTGCAAATGTCTCCTCAAGAAAACCAACAGTTTTCAGAAATCTGAACTGGTAAACGATTTAAAATGGTATGTCGGAGTATTCAATGAGTCCGAATCACATGACATTTGCCAACTTATAGTGAACATGCAGACAAATTCAACCATGTAAATGTCAAAGCAAATAAAGCTTAATAGCTAGGGAAGAAACAGCCACCAATATGCTGTTGTGCAGAAATCAACGCTTTCTGGGAAAACCAGAAATTGAATAAAATTTTTTATATCATTGGTTCTTGTCCACTCATTGAAAATTAAGGCAGTAGAATCTTTCAGGAAATTCAAGCAACTTGAATTCAAGCAACCAAACAACCAATAGAATGTTGTTGTCAGTAGCACCAAACAACCAATAGAATGTTTCAGGAAATTCAAGCAACTTGACAGAAACATTCTTCACAGAACCTGTCATCTAGACAACTATGGGTTATATGGTAAAGAGAAAAGGGTTCTCTTCTTCCTGGTTGATGGGCAACAGTATTTACGGCTTCCAATCTCATTTTTAACTTTTAGTTGCCAGAGTTCTAAATTGCAGCGCTGGATTAGACCTGAGTGGGTTCCTTTCACCTGGCTTCAAATAATAGCTTGTATGTTTCCTTCAGAGACATCCAATGACTGCTTCGTGACTCAACAAGCTAAACGAGGTATAGCACACACACCTGAACTGATTGGGGAGAAAAAATTCACTTCTGGTCAGAATGAAACCACACTCAACTGAAATTAGCATGCTCAAATCTGGCAAGATTATATGAACCTTTTCAAATCAGGTACTGTCAATCTGAAAATTTGGTCGGAGTTTCTACCACCTCTTGCAATTCTAGATTCAAATACTAATGCGACCCAGGTTTCAAACCCTGCTTTTGGGTCACTATAGACCCACCCAGATGATAGAAACTCAACAATTAAGGTTAATGGCAATTTGTAAATTCAGGAAGAAGTTAGCACCTGAAGAGTAAAGCAAACAAATGAAAGACTACCCTTTCTTTTGGCTCTTCTCCTTCCCAGGGAAGCTTTGCCTAGTCTTCCCTCTTTAGTCAACCTAAATCTCCCCTGGAAGAGGGCCTCCCCCTACACTTCGTGCCTCCTTTCACCTCAGGCTCCTCTAAAGTAGGCCGATATGATTCTGATCTCCTTGTGAATGAAAAGTGGGAAAACTGCCTTGTTGGGCACTTCTTAGGAAGCTGCCGTCCTTTCCCCTTTGTCAAATCCTCTCTTACTAAACAATGGAAACTGCAGGGAGCTTTAGAAGTTTACCTTTAGGGCAATGGCATCTTTATCTTCAAATTTTCAGATGTAGGACATAAACTTCGTGTATTTGAATATGGCCCATGGATTGTTGGGCGGAAACCGATCCACGACAATGGAACCATTTTCTCCAACTCAATTGCCTTGATCTTCGCTCCATCCCACTTTGGGTCTCTCTGCCTGGTCTTCCATTGCATTTTTGGTGCAAGGATGGGCTGAGCATCATGGGATCAGTTCTAGGCAAACCTCTCTTCTCTAATGGGAGGACAAAGTTACAAGATTGATTGGCCTTTGCCGGGATTTGTGTTGAAGTTTCTACAGATTCTCCACTTCCTTCCTCTATTCTGGTTGAAGACAACAAAGGATTCTCTTTTAGTCAGGCAGTCCGGTTCGACTGGCTTCTGCCCCACTGCACCACCTATAAGGTATTTGGCCAACCCTCTGGAATATGTCCCGTAAACTCTTCTTCTTCCCCCACCCATCCTCTGGACCTAACTTCTGATTCCCTTCCCCCCCCCCTCCCCTCCCCTCCCCTCCTCTGCAACCCTTGTGCTGGTAATCTTTTGCCTGGCTTTCAAACCTCCATCACTTCCCTCTATCCCCCACCACCACCTCTCTCCCTTCCACTAATCCATCCCCTCTTCGTTGTCGCCGCCACAGCCAGTTGCGCAAGAAAGACCATCAACAGGCCCCTGCTTCTACTTCGCCTCGAGGGCATGAGCCAGCTAATCTCTTTGGTCCGTTAGTTCGTCCTCCTGGGACCATCAGTCACAACCGTTTTTTTCCATTGGGTTATGTAGAGGACAGTACTGGTCTTGTGATGTCTGTCGACGCTGCCATCATCACTTCCATCGAACCTCCAGTTACTGGTAATGCTCAAGCCTTTGGTTGCTACTAGTCATCTTCCTTGCAAGACTCTGATGCCTCTCACCCTCGATTGCGCTGCTAACCCTTCTCTCGAGGAGTTGTCCTTTGCAGTCAAACCTCCTCCCCCCTGTCTATTGCCTAGTCACCATCCCCTGCAAACCTTGTTTATTTCCTCCTCTTTCCCTCTCTCTGCATCTGATCTCAACTCCTCAAGCTCGGGATTCAACCCCCCTTTAATCCCTCAATCCTCTCCCCACCCTTTTGCCCCTACCCCTTCTCTTGTCGTCCCCTCCCCTAATAGCCTCAATGGGCCTGATCCATCTCGCCCTTCCTCCTTGGCCCTCAACCTTTTTGGGCCTTATCCCTCCCCTAGGGTCGAACCTGACCCCCGACCCCGGCGGCCTTATTCAACCAGCCACTTCTCGTCCTTCCTCCTCGGCCCATCAAAATTTGGGCCTTACCCCTCCCTTTGCGTTTTCCACCTGCGCGACACCAGCACCCCTTCTCATCCCAAAAAATTCCCTACATTACCTACTCCATGCCCAGCAGTGAGAAAATTTTGCCTTCGAGTATGGAAAACAAAGATCGTGCCCTCTATCGCGGGATTTTGGACCCTGGATAGAGAGCTTTGTTGCGGTTGGCTCTGGTTGGCGGTTTGTTAGGGACTTGGGACTCATCCTCAAAAGCTAGCCGTTAAAGAGAAAGTGCCCAAGTACCTATTAACCCACCCACATCCCCTTGCATATTCGATGTGGGACTATTCTTTTTGCCTTATGCGTAGACATCCAACAAAATCTCCCCCTCCACGCGAATGGCAAACACGTGGAGCCTGAGATCCCGATCTCCCCCTCCGCGCAGAAGTTGACGTGGAGCCTGAGATCAAACCCTGAGAACCCTCGGCCAAACGGGAATTTCCACGCCCCGACTCTAATACCACTTGTTAGGGACTGGGTCTCATCCTCAAAAGCTAGCCATTAAGGAGAGGGTGTCCAAGTACCTATTAACCTACCCACATCTAAGGGTGTCAACCAAACTGAAACCAAAAACGGAACCCGAAACCGAACCGAATTAATTCGGTTTGATTTCGGTTCTAGTATATGGTATTCCAATTCGGTTTGGTTTCGGTTTCGGTTTCATGCCAAGACCCGTCGGTTTGAACTGAAACCGAACCGAATAAACCACTTAATTCAAAGCCAAATATCTTTTAAATTTTTTGGTAACCATATCTAACCAAATTACTTTAAATATTCGACTTTCCTATGTTTTCATTGTTTTTTTTGGTAACTATCCAACGAAATGAAATTTATATGCCACTCTTCATAGGGGAAAATAAAAACCTCTATGAATTTTCTTTGTATTTTTGGTAACCATCTAACCTAATGACTTTTCTTTGTATTTTTGGTAACCATCTAACCTAATGACTTTTCATATTCCACTTTCCAGGTTTTCTCTATTTCCCTCTCTCAATTTCCTTTTTCAATTCTTCAACTTCAACTCTTCAAGTGTGCAACCGAATTAGAACCGTTACCCGAAACCGAATTACACCCGAATTGGAACCGTATTTGAAAACCGAATTAGAACCGTAACCGAACCGAACCGAGCAGGTTCGGATTCAGTTGGTGGTCCCAGAACCGACTTGGTTTTCGGTTCGGTTTCGGGTCACACCCTCAAGTCATGGAACCGAACCGTTTGACACCCTTACCCACATCCCCTTTCATATCCAATTTGGGACTATTCTTTTTGCCTAATGCGTGGATATCCCAATAGCGGTTCCCCTCCCCCCTTAGCCCGTTGTTGTTGTGGTTGGGTGGGGCTCTTCCCCTTCTCATTTGCAAGCCCTTGCATTATCCCTTTTCTTGGCAAGGCCTTGTAATTGGCTCGTGATTGTATGTTTGCCCCACCCCTTTTTTCTCTCCTTTTGGTAATGAATTTTTTTTATTCATAAAAAAAAAAAAAAATGGAAGGATCAAACTGTAAATAAAATTTATGAAGGAATTTTCTGGAATCAGGATGCAATTATAGGGTCTTATTTATAATTTCAAAAGTTGTTTCTTCTGCAACTTCATGATACGAACAGTCCCCAGCAGCAGCCTCTCTCGGCTTTGATTGATGGAACTCACTCAATTGGAATCCAATCCACGATTGAAACTTTGGGGTTAGGTTCATAAATCAAAACCCTATTGGATGCAAGCAATATTAGACCAATACTCAACTGAAAAAGAATAGAATAAATTCTGTGAAACTGATTCTAGTGATAGAATGGAATTCAGAGATGGTGGAAGAGTAATAAGAGAAAAATTGTGGGTGTAAGGTCGCCAAATGGATTGATTACAAAGGAGATCCATCAATCGTATATGGGCTGCAACTACCACCCAGAACAGGGCAAGGTAGCAGGAACAAAAAATAGAAGGGAAGAAGGGGAAGAAAAGGAAGAACAGAAGAGGAATAGGAGAAAAAAGGGAGGGGTTCTCACCTGATCAAGAGGGATCAGAGGAACAGGAAAAGCAATCTACCGCCTCTCCGACGAACAGCACACAACTCCTCACACCTGTGAGGATTGAGATGATTGGTGGTCAGGTGGGCTATGCCAGGATCCAGATCAACAGGGCAAGGGGCCGAGAGGAGTTGGGTTGGAATGGTGGGTAACAGCTTTGTCTAGAGGAGGCCCAGTAGAGCCAAGATTGGTTTGAGGAGAGATGGCGAAATGGATGGGGCCAATCAGGGCATAGAGTGATTTGAGAAGAGGGGATGAAATGGAGGAGCCCAACAGAGGGGAGATTGTTTGGGCTTGGATTAGAGGAGGGCCCAAAAGGGGAGTGAGGGGGTGGGATAGAGGGAGAGATACAACCGCCAATGGAGTGCCCGCCAAAACGTAATGGGAAGGGAGGGGTTTCTCACGACTGGAGTTGTCGAGACAAAGGCAAAGTTAAGCGGAGAAGGGATGGTCTATGAAGCAAAGAGAGGGATGGGCGTGTTGGCTGTGGTGGTGCGTTGGAAGAGGAGGTGACAAGGTGAAAGGGACTAGACAGAGGGCAAGGAGGACGGAAGGAGGTAGCCTGCTCAACAACATCCTCGAGGGAAGAAGTGATGCCATAGTAGTTTTGCTTCAATATTTGGTTCAGATCAGATTAGTTTTGCTTATAATATTTGGTTTTTCTCTAGTGTTTACTATTCTTCCTTGCCTTCTATGCTTGCGTCGACTCGTTGACACCCAAGTTGAATTGCCTTGGATTAGTCATATACTAGGTCACAATCAACCCATAACTTATCAAAGACAAAGATCGAAGTCAAGAAGCTCATTGCTCATGCTTCCTACCCGTGCTTTCAACCCCGGACTGCGGTTCTAAATTCCTCTTTTGATTTCTAACCCCAGCCTTAATGTGTTTGGTAAGCCATTACTCAACGGTAAAGTGTCCCCATAACGTGGTAGAAGTCATCAGTTTGAGCCTGATTATCCCTAAGCCCATGTAAGCTTTTCTATTTTGATTTGCTCCCCCGTTGGGATCCAATGAGAATGGATAAAAGGCTCATCGGATTGATGTGAAGGGGCAGGGATGGCTACATTTGTGGAGCGAACTCCAGGCAAATATGAAGCACAAGGATACGAGTTATGCCATGGAATGAGAGACAATTCTACGCCTAAGGAAAATATATATTCCTAAATCTTTTGTGAAAGGATAAACTCCCTAATGTAAGTTCTTTACACTAAATTATATAAAGGATATAAATAGAGTTATTACCACACATTTTAATTCTCAAAAATATTTTATTAGGTTAATGTAACCGTCAACGACTTATTCTAATTCTATGAATCAGTAATACAATGAAACTCAAAGAAAAGTGATACGTAAAGGTAGAAGTCAAATGATGATTTATTCTAACAAACCACACGTCATTACATTGCATATAATAATAAGTAATGAGTGTAATAATATGTAATGACTAGTATTCTACATTTCTACCACCCATTATTTTTTCATTTCAAGAGGAAAGCATGCCTGAAGGGACAATACATCAAAAGGATACTGCTCTGATATTTGCACCTCGGGAAGTACAAATCTTCACATTTGGGGCAGTAAATCTTCACAGAGCCATCGTGAGGGATGTCTGATGTGCCAACAGGCAAGCACGGTTGCCCCCCACAATAAACTCGAGGGCATCTTCCAAAGTCCGCCCTCTTGTATTTTTCATGCTGCAGTGTAAGTTGATAACAAATGACTACATGTCATGTAGACTCAATTTTATCCCCAACAGAACTCCTAATAGAAGAGATCTTACCATAGCATTCAATCCTTTACTGGTTAGAATATATCGTGCATGTATAAGACCATATAACAACTCAGCTGCAGATTCAATTTCACCATGTTCCTCACCATCAACCTCACCTGCAAGAAGTTTTCATTAATATGTAAAGATACTTCATGCAACATTAATGATAATAGATAAACAAGTGCACAATAAGAAAGGCATATTAAAATGACCAAAAGGAGATCTGATTCGAATCAGGGAAAAGTGAAGAAGCCAATCTCACACAATTAAAATACATATAAGCATATTCAAAAAGGATCACTAAGCATGCATATTAATCATCAATATATAAGAAAGAAATCAAAGCACTTATCAAACATTTCTTAAACACGGAACCACCTCAGGCAGTCCACCAGTTACATGATAAACAGTAACTGCTTCCCCTTTAAGAAAGAAAACTGGAAAAAGAAAAGGTGAGAATTGAAGAACAAATAAAAGGAAAAGCAGAGCAGCAGCTTCATATCACACACACACAGGGGGAGGGGGGAGAGAGTGTACCACTCAACGAGTCATTGTCCAAAATCATATCCAGGGCATAATCATAATAGGGAACCTGTCCCTGAAGTCCACACAAATTAAAATCATCCTGAATATACTCCTCGTCAACTTCGCAAAGGAGCTCATTTCCTCTCAACCCACAAAACCAAGAGATCCATGATGAATCATCTCCCTCTGAACTGCTAAGATCCGTCTCCTCACTTTCTGAACCTGAGAGCTCTTCAAATGGGCAAAAGTAATAGAAAAGAAAATTAGTATGTGGAATACAAATGAACTAGCACAATATTATTCAACAACAACGTAAAAGATAACAATTCATACATTACCGCCAAGAAACTTATTGATGAGTTTTTTTTATTTTGGTGTGTCTAATGTCAAATTGTCAATTGATGTAGTGGAAACCAAAACTGACAGTAATTTAAAAAACATGTTTTAGGGTACAAGGCCAATCGGTCCCATCAAGAAATCATCCATAGCCGAATGATATGGTTCATGAAAAAGATGTTGAAAGCAACTCCTATTCACAGCACAGAAGGAAGAGCAGATGTTCACAAATCATAATAGACAAGTTGACCAGAAACCAATCTTTGTCCTGTAATGGGGTCACTACCTACAGCAGTTCAGCTTCATTGTATCAACCATACCACTATCCCTCTCTGGATCACCCTTATTGGGCTTCCTCTGCACTTTTGGTGCGAAGCTGGGCTCAGTGTCGTTGGGTCTGTGATTAGAAAACCCTTGTACTCTGATGGCAGAACCAAGAAAATGGACACATTAGCCTTCACTAGGATCTGCGTTGAGACATTCGCCAAAGAACCCCACCATCTTCCATCACTGTTGCAGATGATGAAGGCTATATGTTCCAACAAAACGTCCACTTCCAGTGGCTTCCTCCTCGCTGCCTTGTCTACAAGGTGCTCAGCCAGGACTCCTAATCTTGCTCCCCAGAGCCTGCTGCACCTGTGGACCATCACTTCTCCTCAGGTTCTGCTATCTCTACCACCAGCAACCAATATTGCACCATTTAACCCCCCCCCCTCTTCTTCCCCTGCCCTTCATGGCCCTTCCCTCTCAACTGATAATTGTTCCCCCCCCCCTTGCTGCTAGTGCAAGAGTCGTCGACACCAAGTACATTGTCTCCATGAAAAACCTGCTTGCGGCTCCCCTCGTGGCCACGAAGCAGTTCACCACTCCCTACCATCTGTCCATAACCCTGCAAGGACCGCTGGTAGCAACCGCTTTTCAACCCTGCAAGATAAGGACACCTCTATTCCTATTGAAAACAGCTGTCGCTTTCCCCGAGGCTGCGACAGGTCTTGTTCCCTGCAACCCCCTTTCTGTCTGCCCCTCGACTAGTCACCATCCGCTAGTTGCCCATATTGAGCGTTTGCTGATGCATCAGACCCCAGGCCCCATCCTCCCTTTCTTTGCTCCTCCGCCATCACCTTTGCTTTCGTCCTATGCATTGCTCCCCTTCTCATACAATAAAACCATCTTTAACAGATCTCTCTATGCCCAGATTCCCTTTGCCCCCCCTTCTACCATCCTTATCCCAAACAAGAGTGGGCCCCTTATCGACATCACCCTCAGGCAACTATGACATTTTCACTCCCTTGGGCCCATTCCAATCATTGGGCTTGTAGCCCTCCTCAACATATCAATTCCTAATGTCCCACCCCCCCCCCCTCAGTAAAATTCCAATGAGCAAATCACCTAATTCGGCCCAACTCCTGTGAGCCAATTGCACATTCAGCCCATCACTCCTGGCCTAATCACTCCAAGCCCCCTTAGCACCTCTGGGCTATCCCACCCCGCCCCTCCAACCACTGCCCATCTCTCTCCCTCTTGGTTAGCCCCTTACTCTCACACTGGGCATGCCAATTTCGACCCCCGCCATTATGTTCACTACCCTCCCACCTCTCTCTTGGGCTAACCCACCACACAGGCCTCACCACCTCTCTCTCTCTCTCTCTCTCTCTCTCTCTCTCTCTCTCTCTCTAGGCTGGCATATCCTTGTTGCCTCCCCACCACTCCCCTATCGTCTGACAGCTTGGGTCCAAGCCCGCCCGACACTATTGTGCCTCCTTCCTCTTTCCAGCCTATGCAAGATTCCCCTCCCTCCACCCCTATCCCCTCCCCACTGTCGTCTCTTCCCCCTATCCGTGAATACCGTCAGTGACAAAAAAGTAATCCTGTACTCCTGCTTGACCACTACCAGTCCCAACCCTGTGAGGCCCTTGCCACACCCCCCCCCTCTCCCTGCTTAATGAACCAAGGGGTAATTTGGAATACCCAAAGTATTAATTTCTCACCCAAACTGAAATCCATTCTCACATCAAGTTAAAGCACGTTGTCTTCTGCTGCCTCATTGAAACTAAAGTTATGGAGATTAATGCTCCTCGCATTGCTTCCCTTATTGCCCTACTTGGTCCCTCTACACCAATTATTCTCGCCACCTCGATGGTTGTCTTTGGCTTCTCTCGGATAACTCCAAATTCTGATTTCAGTGTTGTTCTCCACTACCCAATTATTACAACTTAAGGTCACTAATGTCGTGGGAGACAACAACTTTGTATTCACTGCTATTTACGCCTCGAATTGTCCTTTTAGAGAGTTATTCATTGGGTAATCTCTGGCATATTGCTTTGCAGGTTGGTCCCCTTCCATTGGGATTAGGCAGTGATTTCAATGTTGTCCTATTTGGGCACGAAAAGTGAGGATTCAGTATGGAAATATGGATGCTTCCTCAGTTGATGCCTTAAATGATTGTATGGAAAATATATCGGTATGAGTGATTTGAGATGGTCGGGCCTTAAATTTTCTTGGGACAATAGAAGGTGTGGTGCCTCAAGGATCTCTAGCAAGCTCGATAGGGTCCTATTTAATTAAGCATGGCTTTCATCCTTCCCCTCTTCCCATGCTACCTTTGACTCTCCTAGCATCACTGACCATAGCCCCCATCACCATTCTTATTCAACCTTACATCTGCTTCGGCCCTAACACCTTTAAATACTTTTGAAATGTGGCACTCTCACCCGGACTTCCTCTCCATTGTTAAAGAAGGCTGGGATAAGCCAATCCAAGCCCATTCAACTCCCCTTATTGCCTCTGCCAGAAAACTTCAGAACGTTAAATGTGCCCTCAAAAGTTGGAACTCTTTTGTGAACATCTCATCATTGGTCTCCATCTGTAGAGAGAAGATTTCAGATCTTCAATTAAGGCTCCAATCAGACATCCTCAATGCCCCGTAGCTGCTGATGAAGAAGTGGTCTTTTGGATCTCCTCTACTTGGTTGCCCAAAAGGAGAGCTTCTTAAGGCAAAAGTCTAGAATCAAATGGTTGGAACTTGGTGACTCCAACTCCGCCTACTTTCACAGGTCTATGAAGAACCAATGTCAACTCCACCCCCATGCTTCTTCCCTGAGATGATTCCTCTCTCCAGTCTCCACAGTGTTGAAGATATCAAGGCAAAAAGCAGTTCATTAATTTAAAGAGATTTTTCGGCCTCTTCCCTACAGCCTCCATTGATCCTATCCCTGAGGGTCTTCTCAACAAGTTCATTCCTAGTTACATCATTGGTTTTCACCAAACTATTCCCTCTAAGGAGGAGATTTTGGTTGTTGTCCTCTCTCAAAAGGCTAATAAACCCCCCCCCCCGGCTCTGAAGGTTTTAGTATGGGATTCTTCTCATCTTGTTGGGACATCATTAAAGATCTCATTAAGGTCCTCAACAATTTCTTCTTCAATCCAGGTAGATCAATGGGGTCAATCACTCCTTCCTTTGCCTCATCCCCAAGAAGAAAGGTGCCTCTACTATGACCGACTTCAAAGTTCAAACACATCTCCCAGTACAATCTCGTGCACAAGTTAATTGCCAAAGTCCTTGCAAATAGGCCACAGTTGTTCGTTGACTCTCTTGTTAGTGACAATCAATCGGCTTTAATCGTTGGTAAAAGTATCTCAGACAAAATCCTCTGCAATGAACTTGTAAAAAGCTTTGATAGAAAATCTCTCATGCGCCGCCCTCATGAAGATTGACATACATAGAGCCTTTAACTCTTTGAAGTGGGACTTTGTTTCTAAAGTCATGCTCAAGATGGACTTCCCTGCAGTTTTTGTTAATTGGATCTACCACTGTATTTTGTATTTCCTCTCTGGGCTTCTGGGCTTTTGTTAATGACAGACTGACCAGCTAGTTTGCCTCCACTGTGGGTATTCGACAGGGCTGTCCCTTCTCACCATTCATCTTCTCCCTAGTCCTTGAAGTCCTATCCAGAAGTATCCAATCTAACACGGACCAGCTACTTCTTCCCCATTCCTAAGTGCAAGGCCATTAAGCTATCCCACCTTGCTTTTGTTGACGATCTCATGATCTTCTCTAAAGCAAATATTGTTTCAATTGAGACCATTATGACCTGTTTACACCATTTCGAGGAGTTGTTGGGTCTCCGAAACCTTTTGAATTCTCAGTTACTCTTACCAGGGGGTCTTTGATGCGGACAAGGCTTCCTTCCTTGAGAATACAGGTTTCTCCCTAAGCCACCTTCTGATCAAGTACTTACGGTTGCCTTTGATCCTAGCCAAGTTTACTGCTCATCACTATACTCCTTTGTAAGATCTGAATCACAAGAAGCTTCAACTTTGGAAGGGCAAGCTCGTCTCCTATGTCGGTCATCTAGAATTAATCAGATCAGTCTTTCAGTTCTCTTGCATTTACTGGTCTGGTGTTTTCAGATTACCTCAGTCTACCAATAAGGCGATGGCGTCCCTTATGTGTGCCTTTCTCCGGGTAGGACCTGATTCCTCCACCCAATCAGTTAGGTTGCAGTCTGTCTCCCCAAGGATGAGGAAGGTATGGGCTTCAGAAGAATCAAAGAGGTTAACACTGCTAATAATCTTAAATTGATACGGAAGATTCTGATTAAGAAAAGCATTTGGATTGACTGTGTTTACTCTGGTCTTCTTCGCAGCGATTTTATTTGGACGGTTCCTCTTACCTTTGATGCTTCCTTGGCTTGGCAGAAGTTTTTGAATCTCAGATCAATTGCTCTATGGGCCATTACCTCCAAGATTGATGATGGTGTGTCTACGTCCCTTTGGCTGGACAACTGGCACCCTATGGGCATTCTCCTCCCCTTAATCAGTGCAAGAGCCATCTTCAATTCGGGTATTAGTAAGCAGCCCTTAGTTGCAGTCATCATCCAGCACGATGATTAGGCCCCTCCCCTTTTCCTGCCACCTTTTATCCGTCGTCTAGAATGCCTTGCCTTGCATTCCAGAGGGCTTCGTGATAGGGGAGATATGATTGTATGGTTAGCCTCTTCTACCGGCCTTTTCACTACTAATTCCGATTGGGACTTCATCAGAACTGGCGGCTCCTTGTCTCTATGGCTTAAAATAGTTTGATTCAAGGGTAATATCCCTTGTCACAGCTTCAGCGTTTAGCAGGCCCCTCTCCAATTGCCTCCCAATGCAGCCTTTCCTCAGTCATCGCCAGATTCCTGTCTCTCCCTCTTGTTTCTATGTTGGCACGTGTGGAAGACGTATATCACGTTTTTTTTGCTTGCCCTTTCTCCTCGGCAATTTAGAAAGGTCTCCTGGGCAAATGCTGGCCAAGAAGAAGAAGAATTCTTCCTTTAGCGAGAGAATGGATCTGGGTGGAAATGACTTATGCCAGGAAGTCGATATGTGATGTTATCGGGAAGCTAGTCTTTGGTGCCGCCATCAATCATATTGGATGCAGCATAACCTCTGATGATTGTCCTCTAGCTCCAGATCCTTTAAGCAGATTTGAAGTCCATTCTCCTTTGATGCCAGTAGCAAGCCATCTTTGGTCTCCCCTCATAGTGTAGTTGATTCGCCAACAAACAAGTTTGTTGTTGTGTCTTGGGACTTGCCCATCTCCTTACTGCAGCCCTTTGTCCCCAGGCCATTGTTTGACTGCAGCAACAGCAACGCTGGTACGAACAGTGGTAGTGGTCATCTTTGCAACTGATGCCCCTTCATCTTTCTGAATCGAGGCCCGGCCCAGCTTCCCTTAAAGGTTGAGCTTGGCTTTTCTTTGTATTGTTCTCCTGTAATTTTTTCCTCTTTTTCCCCTTTTAAAGGGGCTCCTAGTATCTCCCCCTCCTTTTGGTAATGATTTTTTTATTCACCCCACAAAAATAATAATAATCTCCCTCCCCACCCCACCCCCCAATAAAAACCACTCAAAATGGCAAATATATGCAGTGTCAATCAAAAAAATTTTCACTCAATCCTTGGAATACAGATTAAAATTTCCTCTAACCTCATGATGAAAAGCAAAACAATGATATATAATATGCAAGACCATCCCACATGCCTTAACCAGCATCATGCTGGACCTTTTTGTGAATACTTATTTGTTTTGGATCAGTTCAAACTTTCAGTTTGTTGGAATGGGCTGTAATAGTTAACAGGGTATAGCAGCCTGGGGTGAAGTAAGGGATTAATTAATTCTAGGTGGCGGTCCAACACCCCTTCTAAAGATCTGTTCTAAGTCATCAGTCAATTAGGTGTTTCAAGTTAGATTCAATCCATGGGTCTGGAATCTTTAGTAAATGAAAATTAAGCTTGGACAAAGAACGATCTCTTCTAAATCAAATAAGGTTTGAAAGGGAAAACCCTAGTGCTCTTCATTGACGGTGTTCTTATTTATTGCTTACATCGTCTGCAACTTCACTCAACTCAACAAGCATTTTCCCCAACTAAATGGGGTCGGCTACACAGATGTTTCGTCATTCACCTCTGTTTAAAGCCATGCCAGTTGCCAACCCAAAGTCATACATATGTCTTCTCACCACTTCCAAATTAGATTTGTAATTCAAGCACTAACTTGAAACCATTTTTTAACCTAATGCGAAACACAATTTCTATTCCGAATTAGATATGTTTATTCATATCAAATCTGTTCGCCAAATTATAGTGCTTTTTTTTCTGGCCAAGTGTCCCCCCCCCCCCAACCACCACCACTTCTTCAACTCTTACCCTTTTCAATTATACCTCTCAAGAATTTCCTTTCACTAGTTTCCCAAAATCATATTACCTCTTTTCCTGCTATTTCACACAACCCTAACCGTAACGCCATGTCTGTACTTTTGATTCCCAACTTAAAATCCTAACCTAACCACATTTCTGTAAAAGCCTAGATTAAAGATTAAACAATAAACCTTTTTTTTTCAATTGGATCCTGAGAACTTTTAACCCTCAAAAATTTTCACAAGCTTGTTTAATCAGTTATATCAGATCAATCACACAACCTAGTCGGGTTTTGCAGTTTTCTCCAATGACACCATCTCGATAAGAAGCAAGTTACATAATTAGCTTACATAATGACTTCCACTGAGAGACAGACTAAGACTGACACCTGGAGAAAGATCCCCCCCCCCTTTCCCTCCCTGCCTCAATGGGAGGGCTCCCTTGGGCTGGTGCTGTCACCACCAAGGTCCCCTCATCCTCCACCAGCCCCCAACTCTCCACTCCCTAATTCTTCCGCCCCTATCCCTTCCCCACCAAAGTTGCCTCAAGATCCCCTCCAGTGAGGCATGGCATGGAGCTCCTTTTCTGATCATTCCCACTCACTTATGGAGGATTACTCCCTCCATCCCCCCACCCTCTTTGCAAGGTTCTTGTAAGGTGATTTTCTATCCAGTAAGATTACAAGGCTTTGAAGCTCTGAAATGGCAGAACTCTCTGGTTGCACATTTCCTTGGTAGTAGACCTCCCTTCAGCATTGTCAAACATCCTCTAAGCAAACAATGGAGGCTAAGTGGAGTGATGGATACATACCTGAAGGATAATGGCTTTTTTATTTTCAAATTCTCTAATGAAGTTGACAAAATGGGAGCCCCGGAGGGAGGTCCCTGGAGCGTTGGTAGGAAACCCATATTTCTTTGCCTATGGGATCAATATCTGCAGCTCAGCCATATTAACTTGAGTTCCATTCCTCTCTGGATCACCTTGCCCAGGCTGCCTCTCCATTTCTGGTGTGCTGAAGGCCCAAGTATCATTGGTCCTGTTCTGGGAAAACCATTGCACTCAGATGGGAGAACCAAGAAAATGAACCATCTAGCCTTCGGCAGGATCTCCGGGAAAATTTCTGCTGAAGAGTCACCCCAACCTCAATCACAATGGTTGATGATGAAGGTTATTCCTTCAAGCAAGAGATTTCCTTTAAGTGCCTCCCTCCTTACTGCCTCTTCTGCAAAACCTTCAACCATCTCTCATCCAAATGCTCCCACCGCTTTCTTTTTTACCCCCATCCATCCCTCCCCTTCTGCTACCGTCAACCCACCTCCTTTGCTTGATCTGATGTTTGCCAACTCCAGCCACCACCAAACTATCCATGCTTCCACCGATCACCCTCACCCTCCCTCCTTCGCTTATCCACCAAAGCACTCCCTCCTCTACTAGCCACAACTCCCCCAGTCGTGACAGGAGCAGGAATCGTCATCGTCGTCACAATTGAGTTTGTGAATACCGGATTGAACTGAGAGGGGGGTGAATCAGTTCCCTTAATTTTTGACGTTTTCTACAACCAACACAATCGCTTACAGTCTCACCTCGCACCGCCAGAATGTGGCCAGGTCTACCAAGACTGTAAACCCACTCTGCAAAACAGGGATTAGTCTCCAACAAATAACAGTAGACAACGACACAAGATATACGTGGTTCACCTCACAGTGTGTGAAGGCCACGGTACAAAATATCGCGATATATCGCGAAATTTCGGTAATTTTGATAGGGCCGAGACGAGATGTGAAGGCGAAACCAAAAAAGACAATTTCGACGATATTTCGTAACATTTCGCGACATTTCAGCGATATACCGAAATATCGCCGAAATGTTACAAAAGACCTCACGTGACTCATTAAACCATGGTTATAAATACCATATTTCGCCAGCTAACAATCGAAATATCGACCGAGAGCTGGGAAGAAGCTGTTTTTGTCCAGCTACACTCGTTTCTTCTCCGAAACTATACCGTGGTCCACATATGTCCTTCAAACAGAGAGCAATGGACGTCGACTCCAGTGGGCCATGAGTGGGGTTGAGCCAGGAAGGCACAACAACTATTATTAGCACTTGTGAGTCTTGTGAGTCATGTCTCTTGTAAGTTGTAAGTTGTGATTTCACTGATTTGTCAAACTTGTGAGTTGTGAGTTGTGACTTTGTGTATTGCCTATTAAAGTATTGACTATTAAGCTATTGAGTATTGACTATTGAGTCATTGACTATTATGGAGTTTATGAGAATATGATTTATGAATTATGTCTTATGAGTTTTAATTAGTTTGTTTAAATTTCTTTTATGTCTTTAACTGCCTAATCAATGTGTATTTAACTATTTATACACATTAGGGTCGGCAACCGTTTACTGTCAATCAAGGGTGCAAGCCCAAAACACCACTTTGAGTTCATTTTTTTGCAATATGAAGGTTTAAATGTGTTTATTTAGCTTAAATAAAGGTGTCCATGAACTATCAGACCTAGATATGGCCAAAAACCCACCGAGATGGACTCCCGAAATATTGCAGATATATTGCAGAAAAAATGCAATATTTCGGCGAAATTTCGCCATATTTCGGATATCTTGGTAGGCCTAAGATACCGATATATCGCGAAATTTAATACCTTGGTGAAGGCTACGTCCACAGAGCAATACCCCTCTGGGTTTCATATATGCTAAATACTCAACTCCAGTACAATTAGCTACCCCTACGGCCAGGATACCCCTTACCCTGCTTCAACCTCTCACCTCAGTGAGGGCAAGGACCTCAATCCCAATACAAGAATGGCCTCAACCTTACAATCAATCAACCCTAAACCTAGAACAAAGAAGCAATGGTTTGTGATCACATTTACCTTCTCAAAGGCAAACTCCCAACTCCAAACGAATGCTATGAGATCTTCAATAGAACGAATCAAGCACTCGAATCCGTCACCAACAACTAAACCGAAGTTTTCAGTCGATTTCCTTTGCGCCTCTACTCTCAAACCACGCCGGAATGGTAGAAGACGACTTCTCCTCGATTTCCTTCTTCTCAAGGGCTCCAAATATCCGTTTTCGGCCCTCCCAAGTGAATATATATATTATTCCAATAGATACCCTTCGAACCAATCAGAAAGAAGTAAGAAAACGCAAGCCAAAAAATTCGCTTCGGGGCTACCGCCCTCGAACCCCCGCGAGACCATGGGGGGGCTGCCCCCGAACCACCGCGCCTACGACGGGGATACGCCCTGCCGACCAACTGAATACTGTCTTCACAACCACACCACTGCCAAATCCTTGTTGCCAACAATGGCAACACTGCCAAGAGCACCAACAGAGTTCATGAGAAGCCTGCCTCTGGCTCTCCCCAAGGAAATAGCACTGCACTTCTACCCCTACCGATATTCCATAACTCTGCAATGACAAGCAGTAGGAACCACTTCTCCGCTCCGCTTTCTGATTCGATAGACTGCCAGTTCCAGAGCCTTTCCGCTGTTCGACTACTCCCTCGACTAGTCGCCATCGAGAACCTTACCCTCTTGTGACGCTGCGACCTCACTTCCGAAACCACTCAACTACCTTCCTTCCTCTACCCCGACTACTTCAGCCTCCACCTTATGCGTCCTCCATCTTCCCCAGGTTTGTGTGAAGCAACTCCTTCCCCCCTTTAGCCCCCTTCAGTACCTTCCCTTCGCATGTGCCTCACCACTTCCAACTTGCGTCTTCCAAGGCCATCTTTATTGGTGAGCCCCATCACTCACATCTCTACCCTTCTTAGACCCCCTAAGTTGGACCTCAAACTCTATCAATCCCACGATATCCCCTCGTGTCAGGCCAACCCAATGTTCCACACTCATTTCAGCCCACCCATCTTCTCTTGGGCCAACTCGTCAAGTCCCCTTCCTTGTCCCAATGGAATTGCTCCCTTAGCCTTCTTCCTCGCTCGAACAATGCCTTGCCCTTTCCTCCTTCTACCACCCACCCGAAGGCTCCGCCTTCAAACTTCAACCCCCTCCTTCATCGCCAGGTCTCCCTATCCTTTGTATCCCTTCCACCCACTCTCAGCCCCTTCATCCTTAACCCCCCCCCCCCACTATTCCAATTTGTGCATATTTTGGATGCCATAAAACCAACCCATCCTCATATCATCATTCGTCCCCCAGCCTAAGCCCATTGAGGCCTTCATTGCACCCCTCCCAACTCACTAAATGAACCAAGGGCTCTAATGGAATACTGGGTGTCTTAACTCCATGTACAAACAAGCTGAAGTGAAATTTCGTATCAAGCTTCATATATCAATGTTTTGTTGTCTTATAGAAGCAAGAGTTAAGGAGTCAAACGTTGCCCACATTGCCTCTCCAACTATAACCATCACCCAAATAACCACCATTGGCTTCTTTGGAACCCCATAAAATTCCTGATTTCTCTGTGGTCCTCCACTTCCCAATTCCTTCATCTTATGGTTTTTGATGCCCAAGAGAATAACAGCTTCTTCTTCACAGCTATTTAAGCTTCCAATTGTCCCTCTGAGAGAGACTCTTTGGGGAGACCTCGGGCTCATTGCTTTGCAGGCTGGGTCCCTCCCTTGGGGGCTAGGTGGTAACTTTAATATGATCTGGTTTGGGCATGAAAAAGAAAGGTGGTGATCATTTGGATGTTTCTTCTATAAATGCTTTTAATGACTGCCTTGATGATATCAGTATGAATGACTGAAGATGGTCCAGTTTCAAATTCGCTTGGCACGACAAAAGAAGGCCTGACTTTAGTATTTACTGTAAGCTGGATAGAGTTCTGGTCAATGAAGCCTAGTTATCCTCCTTCCCATCTACGGGTATCAATTGGTCTGGTTCCTTAACAATTCCGAACATAAGGGGCCAAGACGAAAACCGGACCAATGAGGTAATCTGCTCCAAACTTGAGATCCAGAACCATTAAATAATGGGTGGGCCGGTTTCAATTCCAAGTAGTCCAAATTTATTTTTTTTTTTTTTAAATTCCCTAAACATGCTACATACATTCAATAATATTATTGTAAAACACTTTTTGGGGGGGAGAAAGATTACTACCTGGTCGCGTGCGACGCAGCCCCTACGACGGTCATTTCATGCGGCCCTATGCCTAGGCTCAGGGGTCGCGCACTGTACACGACCAGGTAGTGTTCTCTTTCCCAATTTTTTTCTGTAAACAATACGACACAACCTACCATCATTTTTTTTTTCAAATCCAGGAACTAGTCTATAGTAACTCTTGTTTTATATTCAATTAATAAGTAGGAACACCACCATCCTTATAAATTAGGATTATTTTAAGGCATGTTCTTAAATTAAAATTCTAAAATGGACCTTTAAATTAATAGTCAAATCTTTGGTAAAATAGTATATGAGACAAGAGGTACCAGTCAAAATTGAAAAACCAAACAATAAAGGACTTCACCTTAGCTCTCATGACTTTTAAGTCTTAAGAATAATATAATATATAGAGTTAGGATGTGGATTTATCCGATTCTAACTGTTCCTAGTTGTTCGACCAATGACTTAATCAGTGGATCCAGAACCCGCCCAATAACTATTGGGTGGGTCGGTTTCAATTTTTTGCGATGCGGCTCCGGTCTGATTTCCGATTCTTGTGCCCAACTGACACCCTTATTCCCATGTTCCCATGCTACCTTTGATCCCCCTGGAATCTCCGACCATTGCGTCATCTCTATTTTCATTCAATCTTATATCTCCTTTAGCTGTAAACCTTTTTCAATTCTTCGATATGCGGACTTTCACACAGACTTCCCCTCCATTGTCCAAACCGGTCTAAGCTCCCTCACCCCTCTTATTTCATTTGCCACGAAGCTAGAAAATGTCAAAATTTCCCATAAAGCATGTGATGCAGATAAGTCACCTAAAGGACTTATTTTATAGGAAATAAGCTTTGGGTTGGGTTATGTATATGTTGGGCCTTTAATCCCATGGGTTTTCTTTGTAATGGGCCAATTTAATAGGGCCTAAAATAAGGGTAGAAAGTAGGAAAACGGGATTTACATCCTTAGTTTAGTTAGAGTCCTGTTTTGACTCAGTTACTTTCATCATTTTAGTTTCCTAGCCAATTTACATTACCTTATTAGTTAAGGATTGGGTTAGGCCTTTCCTTTTTAGTGTTTGAGTCTGTTTTTGAGTCGTCTATATAAATTTGTAAAGGGCTATAGCATTGTACACGAATTTGATTAATGAAATTTAAGGGGGGAAAAAAAAACATAGCTTCGTGGTTTGCTCTGTGAGCGAGTATGGTGAGATACTCGAGTCTGAAAGAG
This sequence comes from Telopea speciosissima, assembly GCF_018873765.1. Taxonomy (NCBI): domain Eukaryota; kingdom Viridiplantae; phylum Streptophyta; class Magnoliopsida; order Proteales; family Proteaceae; genus Telopea; species Telopea speciosissima. The sequence continues at coordinate 963,518 of NC_057923.1, read as the reverse complement.
ACTACCCTATCTTCTTCTTCCCTTCTTTGATTTCTTTTTTTTTTATTTTACTGTTGTTGGACTGGTTATCACTTGTGAGTAGTCTACATTAGCCTGGAGCTCCTCTACCTTTAGGAAGATCTCCTCCATGGTTACCAACTATAGTTCCAAGTTTATAAAAATCCAGCCGAGACTGCAATTCGACTCTCGTAATGCACCTCTGGCTAAGCAACAGAAATTGGTCTCTTTGGAGCTCATCTCCCTAGTGACTCAAGAAGAGAGTTTCTTAAGGCAAAAATCTAGGGTCAAGTGGTTGAATCTCAGCGACTCCAACAATGCTTACTTTCACAGATCCATGAAAGCTAGAATTAACATCAACTCTATTCTCATGCTTTTTTCTAGAGAAGGCACCCCTCTCTCCTTTGTTGCTGGCATCAAAGGGGAGGCAGTTGACTACTTTAAGCAGTTGTTCCAACCATCATACATTGCCCCATGGATCCCATCCCTGAAGGCCTGCTCAACAACTTTATCCCTAGCTCCATCTCCAATTCTCTTAGGAATATCCCTTCTAAGGAAGAGATCCTTGCTGCAATTCTTTGTCACAAGGCTAACAAAGCCCCAAGTTCGGATGGTTTTAGTATGGGATTCCTCTTCTCCTATTGGGATATCATCAAAGTTGATCTCATCAAGGCCCTCCAGAGTTTCTTCCACAATCCAAGCCAGATCAAAGGGATCAACCATACTTTTCTTTGTCTCATCCTTAAGAAAGAAGGCGCCTCTTCCATGTCAAACTTCAGGCCCATCTCCTTATGCAACCTCTAATGTAAGACTAGAACCAGAATAGGTCTAATCCCAGGCGGGATCAAATAAAAAATCTTCAAAGAACAAGAAAGAGAGCAATGGGATCTCAAAATTGGTTGGAGAAGAATGAGAGATCTCAAAAGATAACCAAAAGAAATAATCCCAAAGAGTAATAACCTGTTCAAGCAGCAATGATCTTGATGTAATAATCTTCAAGAAATCGATGTAAAATCTGTTGAAAAGAAATCCCAAAAGCTTGAAGCACTCTTGAACTCGATTTGACTGAAACTAGGGTTGGAACCAAGAACCAATGGAAAGGGATGGGGAAAGGTTGGGTTTGGCTATCTCAGCCTGGTCATCTCACCCTAGGAATCTAACCCATCCTATCTCAGGATTTTCACAAAGGCTCAAGCCCAATATTCATTAATCAAATTCGTGTGCAATGCTGACCTCCCTTAAAAACGTAAATAGAAGACTCAAAAATAGACTTAGACACTAAAAGGATAGGCCTAACCCAATCCTTAACTAATAAGGTGTCCCAAATTGACTAAGAAAGTGAACTAATAAAGAAAACATACTCAAAACAAGACTCTAACTAAACTAATGAAGTAAATCCGATTTTCCTACTTTCTACCCATATTTTAGGCCCATTAAATTGGCCAATTACAAAGTAAACCCATGGGATCAAAGTCCATGACCAAACCAAAAGCTTTTTTTCAATAAAATAAACCCTTTAAGTGACATATCTACATCAGCCTCCTTTATAAGTTCATTGCCAAGGTGCTCACGAATCATCTCAAGTTGGTAGTGGATTCTCTTGTAAATGACAATCAATCGGCCTTTATTGCTGGAAGAAATATCTCAAATAATATCCTCTTGCAATGAGCTGGTTCGAGGTTTTGCTACATCAGGCCCCCCCCTCGGCTGCCCTTATGAAGATTGATATCCACAAAGCATTTGACTCCCATGAAAGGAACTAGGGACTACACTGTTAGTGTTATGAACAAGATGGACTGGCCCCCGGTGTCGATTGGATTCATTATTGCAGCTCTACTCCTGAGTTCTCGGTGCTCGTCAATGGTAGCCGAGCAGGTTATTTCTCCTCAGTCGGCATTCGACAAGGCTGCCCCCCTATCTCCTTAATTTTTTACACTAGCCCTTGACGTTCTCTTAAGAAGCGTCCAGTAAAGCACAAACCAACATTTGATCTCCCCATTTCCCAAGTGCAAGAACCTTAAGATCACTGACTTAGCCTTGGTCGATGATCTCAGATCTTCTCTAAGGTAAACACCCTCTTTATTTATTCTATCATGTCATGCTTGAGCCAATTTAAAAGAATGTCAAAACTTTGGACAAATATCTTAAAATCCCTCATGTTTGTGGCGGGGGTTGCTGATGATTTTTAAATTTATTCTTCTTGAAAAGACTGGTTTCTGTCTCAAGTTGGTAGTGGATTCCCTTGTAAGTGATAATCAATCGGCCTTTTATTGCTGGAAGAAATATCTCAAATAATATCCTCTTGCAATGAGTTGATTCGAGGTATTGATACATCAGGCCATCCCTCGGCTGCCCTTATGAAGATTGATATCCACAAAGCATTTGACTGCCAGAGAAGGGACTACATTGTTAGTGTTATGAACAAGATGGGCTGGCCCCAGTGTCGATTGGATTCATTATTGCAGCTCTACTCCTGAGTTCTCAGTGCTCGTCAATGGTAGCCGAGCAGGTTATTTCTCCTCAGTCGGCATTCGACAAGGCTGGCCCCACTATCTCCCTAAATTTTTACACTAGCCCTTGACGTTCTCTCAAAAAGCGTCCAGTAAAGCACAGACCAACATTTGATCTCCCCATTTCCCAAGTGCAAGAACCTTAAGATCACCCACTTGGCCTTGGTCAATGATCTCATGATGTTCTCTAAGGTAAACACCCTCTTTATTGATTCTATCATGTCATGCTTGAGCCAATTTGAAAGAATGTCAGGCCTTTGGACAAATCTCTCAAAATCCCTTATGTTTGTGCCAGGGGTTTTTGATGATGTTTAAGTTTATTCTTCTTGATAAGACTAGTTTCTCTATTGGCAGCCTCCCTGTCCAGTACTTGGGATTGCCCCTTATCCCTGCTAGGTTGACAGCTCATCTTTGTACTCCTATCTTAGAACTCATCCGCAAAAGGCCCCAACCCTAGAAGGGCAAGCTCCTCTTATATGCAAATCGCCTTGAATTTATCAGATATGTGCTTCACTCCTCCCATCTATAGGCCTGGTATTTTTGGTCTACCTCAATCCACCATCAAGGATTTGGAATCCCTTGTGTTCTCATCTCTGAAAAGGGTCTAAAGCTTCCAGATTTCTCCATACTGTCAGTTCGGCCTCTGACTACCTTCCATAAGATGAGTGGGTCTTGGTATGAGAAGAATTAAAGAGGTCAATTCGGTTGACATCCTTAAATTGATCTGGAAAATTGTGGCTAATTAGAAAATGGGTCAACTGGATCTATGTTGGGCTTCTCCATAACGATTCCATCTGGACTGTTGCCCTGATGCTTCTTGTGTCTGGAGGAAGATTCATAATCTTAGGCCTTTTGCTCTTGGGTTTGCTATATCCATGATTGAGAATTGTGCCTCCACGAGGCTTTGGCTTGACCATTGGCACCCTATGTTGTGCTCCTTCCCCTTGTCAATGCCAGAGAAATGTAGTCCTAGATAGGTAGGAAACCTACTAGGAGCTAGGTAAATCAGAGTTTTTAACTATACTGGCCGAATGGGACAGAATATATAAACTAGGGCAGAATTAGGGTTAGGGTTAGGGTTTTGAACTAGGATTTTATTTGGTAATGATGTGCAGGTTTTTAGGAGTCTATTAATGTAATTTTGGTTTGATTTGGATGAAGTTGGAAATCTAGGGTTTCGGGTTAGAGGCCTTGTAAAAATTGGGTGTTTTTAGAATCTAGGGTTTAAAGATGGAATCTGGGGAAAGTGAGCTGGTCGCCTATTAATGGCAATATGGGGAGTGAGATGAAAATAAAAAGATCAGATTTTGATGGGTGGTTAGCTCTAGGTTGAAGTTAGAGCTGTAGGGCTTAATTAGGGTTCAAGGGATTATAAGGCTACAATGGAGAATTGAAATTAGGGTTGTTGTCGAGTACAGTATGAAGGTTGCGGATGAAGCTTAATGATGATTGATGGAGGGAATAAGGATGCTGGTTTGATGATCTGAATTGGACCGATGGGGAAGGTAGGTTTAGAAGGGAATAACTGAAATTAAAATAGCTTACTGGTTTGAAGAGATCCCCAACAACAGCAGCTTGAGCAATTATGAGAAAACCTCCCGATCTTCACGATGCAAGGAGTCGCAGGAGTCCACCCACCCTATCCACCTTGAGATCCACAAGGATGTAATACTCTGAGAGCAATGGCAGCAAACTAGAAAGCAAAAAATTTGAATAATTGAACTGTAGGGGAGCCTCCCACGTTTAAGCTTTATTTATAATCAAACTGAACCAAAAATCCTACTCAGATTAGGAGTTGTAATCCTAATCTGAATCCTAATTACAAACATAACAACTGAACCAAAATCCTACTCAGATTAGCAGTTGGAATCCTAATCTGAATCCTAATTACAAACATAACAATCAGACTTGTAATCCAGATCTGATTTCAAAAACAAAGCAATCCTCCTAAAAGAAATCGTGGAGGGGACATAAAAGAAAAAATAAAACAGCTGAAATAATTAAAGGCCAAAAGACTAATTTGCCCTTAATTAAAGTACTTGAAAATATCTAAGTATAGAAGGCTCCAACGAAAAAACAAAACAGCAGCCTAGGTCAAGGCTTCTTCTTCCTAGTGCTTGGACCTGCATCACAGAGTCTACAGCTCGGGGCTTCACAAGAAATCCATGGTGGCTGACATCCTTCGCCTTGATGGTTGGGCTCCCCTCCGTTCCCCCCAGTTGGCCTCTATTTGGAATATCTTGTCTTCCATCCCAAGAAGACCCACAGGTTCTGGTCATATTGTTTCTTGGTCTCCTTCCTCAATGGGTTTGTTCACTTCTAAGTAAGCTTGTGATCTAATCTGATCTCGTGCCCCTATCGCTCCTTGGCACAAGCTAGTTTGGTTCAAGGGTTGCATCCTCCGTCACACTCAGTCTAGTGGGCCCTCTCTAAATGCCTTCCAACGTAGTCCTTTCTTATCCATCAACAGATCCCAATCTCCCTAGCTTGTTGTCTTTGTTGGAATGCCTCTGAAGATGTTGATCACCTCTTCTTCACTTGTACCTTCTCTTCGATTTGGTCTGGTCTTAGAGAAGAAGGGTTTTACCCTTCAGGGAATGGATGTGGATAGATATGACCATCGATGGCAAGTCTATCTGTAAGATGGTGGGTTAACTTGCTTTTGGAGCAGCGGTCTCTCATATTTGGATGAAGGAAACCTCAGGAAATGGTCTTCCAGATCAAGATCATTCCAGCAAATTTGGGACTCCATAGTCTTTGATGTCAAATGTAATGAGTCTAGGTTCTCCTCTAGATGTATTTTCTCCCCTAGGAACAGTCATATTGTTGTCTCCTAGGGCCTGTCTCCCTCCTTGCTCCACAACCCCCCGATCCCCTCTTCGTAAGGGGTATGCGGTGTGCTTTGTTTTTCTTGTTTGGTTGTATTTTGTTTCTTTCCTCTAATTACCCCCTCCTCATTTCCACCCTAATTTGAGGGTTCTTTGTTCTCCTCTCTTTGGTAATGAATGAGCCTAAGGAAGAGAGCTTTTGACAGTTACAAAATTAAAAGCTTAAAATGAGAATATCAAGAATAACACAAACGCAACATAAGCACATAACAATGGGATATGGAGGAAAAGGATGGGCACCACATGAACGAAGCCGGTACAAGATGGCTGCTGAGCAATAAATAAATAATGAACAAAACATAGTTCATACAAGCATCCATCAGAGGTAAATCGGGCATGGTGTGATATAGCAAATCCATCCTGCGAAGTTAGCACACTGAACAGGGATAAACCATTACAAACAGAGGTCCCTTTTCTTTACTGTCCTAATTTCCAAAGTTCCGGTCGACAATTTTCTGTGGTCACTTACCCACGATATCCCCTTTCCCACTATGAGGTCCTATTTCCACTAATTTCCAAAGTTCCAGTGTGTGTGTGTGGAGGGGTTAAAGAGAGAAGAAGAATGAACCCAAAAAAAAAAAAAATTTGATGGAGGCGCTTGCAGACATGAAAAGAAAAGGAGGGAGGAGAAGACTGAAGACGATACCTGGAGGAGATTGTACAGAGAGCTTAGTCTCCTTGCTCCTGGGTGCCAAAGTGGAAGCACTCTCCGACCGCTTCTTAGAGGCGACGCCGGAGCGCCCATCTGCCAGAGTTGATGATATTTTCAAAGGTTTAGAGAAGTCGGTGTCCGCGGGGGTAGTGTTAGGGTTAGATCTGGTGCTAGTAACTACTCCTCGATGCGAGGCTCCTCCTCCACCATTTCTCAGCATCTTTTCTTCTTTCTTTTTAATAAATATATATATGTATATATACTATAGTAGAACTACTACTATAACTGCTACTAATCTAAATTTCCAACTTCTCCTCCTCCTCCCCCGTAACTGGAAAATAATAATAGCAATAAAATGATTAATAATGGGATACTATAACACAATCTCTACACCTTCAGTCCTCATCATGTTCATTATGCGACTCCGCCCTGCTCTCCGTAATAAAGGAGTAAGAGAGAAAACTAAGGAAGGCAAAAAAAATAGTGAGAGATAGAGATCCCCTGGAATGCAAGTATAGACCCCGTACCCCAACCCGACTATTTACTTTGCAAGGAAGGATTGTACAGAACCCTAACAAGCCACCATGAGGTGAAGGGGAGGAGGAGGGAGCAACGGTGGCGTTGGGGGCGATGGCATTCGTAGAATAGTGGATTTAGTGGGTGCGATAGAGAAGACAGCTGTCGTATCAATCGACGGTGACCCCCTTTCCCCAATTACCAAGAAGCATGGGCAAGAATTCACTTTAAAAAAAAAGGGTAAATTTTGAAACACCCCCGAAAAAACAAAACGAATCTCAAATCACCCCCTCTGATCTGAAAATACTCAACTGGCCCCCTCTACATAATGATGTTATCTTTAGTCAAATCAAAAAGTGAAATGTCATATTTAACCTTAACACATCCCTTTGTAACCCAACCCATCCCAACCCTAACTATGGTTTCAGACCCCTCTCTCTCTCTCTCTCTCTCTCTCTCTGTGAGACGGCAGCAGCGGTGCTTGTTTCAGGCAAAACGAGTTGTCCGCTCATCTATCTACATTCCTTGATCTTGACGAGCTCGTCCAGGCACCATCTTGAAAAACACAAGCGTGGAAGGAATTATGTTAGTTAATAAAAGCACAGAATGAAATCAAGAAGCAGAGTTGAGGAATGTGACAGTGCTACCTGAACAAACTAGTTCCACCAACTACGGATCCCCGAAATAGAGTATTGATCATTACGTCTAAAAAATGAGGCTACAATTGCTCCACATCCATCCGGTAATCCCGACCTCTTTTAATCTAATCAATGGTGATGGCTTCGCTCCTTGAAGCAATTTCATTTGTCGGAGAGTTGAAGCTTCCATCTCTGAAATGGAATCCTCTGCTACAAAGTTTCCCAGCGCAGGGGTTGGAGATACAGTGGGTGTCGCCGCCCGAGCCTGTCTGTCATTCTCAAGCAGATTGCAACGAGGGTTCCAGTTCCACATGCAAAGTCAACCCATCGAGTTCCGGACTGAAGAGATGCTTCTACGTCGCCGGGCTGTTGTAGGACCCTATCAATGGATTGTATGTTGATAGTAAGTGTTTTTTAGTGTCAGTGGTTTTCAAGTTTCAACTCTTCCTCCACTGACTACTCTCACTATCTGTGACTGCAAATGAAAAACCCCAATTTCCCTCTTTCCCATATGCGACATATCAGACTTCAGGAGATTGCAATGGCTCCACAAACCATACCCCACTAATTGCAGATATGTGAGGTGAAGATGTTTTTTAGTGTGATGTGTTCCCTTTAATTAGTGTACTTGAAATAACGAAGTTTGGTTTGGTTGATTTTTGGGGATTATAGGTCTAACAACGAGATTAGGAGCAATGTTTCTGGCAACAGTGGTGGTGGGTACTCTGGTCTACCAACGACGCAGGCGCATCAAAGAGGCTCAGGAGCGGCTGGCCAGAGAGCGTGAAGAGATCCTAAACGCTAACAGCGGTGGCAAATCAGCCAAGGTCTTCATAGGCAGGGAGATGAAAGGGGCAACTAATAACTTCTCCGATGAACGATTGCTAGGCTCTGGTGGCTACGGCGAAGTCTACAAGGGTATCCTCAAAGACGACACCATCATTGTCGTCAAGTGCGCCAAGCTCGGGAATACCAAGGGCGTCGATCAACTCCTCAATAAGGTGAGAATCCTCTGCCAGGTGAATCACCGCAGCCTCGTACGCCTCCTTGGTTGTTGCGTTGAGCTAGAGCAACCTCTCATGGTGGATGAATACATCTCGAACGACACCTTGTACGATCACCTACACGGACTCCACCCTGGCATCCTGTCTAAGTAGGGAGATTGCTCTGAGAGAGTTGCAGGTCATATGAGGAAGAAAGTGGTGTGAAGAAGAAGATCAATTTGGGGGTTTTTAGATTTCAAGGGTAAAATAGTAACTACACAATGGTCAAGGGTAGTTTAGGGTTGTAAAAAAAATTAACCAGCCAACTTCATAAGTTAACAGCATAAAAACTAACGATATGGACTAATCTATAATATAGGGCTCTAAAGCAGGGGTGTTCTGAGTATTTTCACATAACAGGGGGTGACTTGAGATTCATTCCGTTCTCATGGGGTGTTTCGTAATTGACCCCAAAAAAAAAACTTTGAGCTTAAGTCGCCTCCTCCAATGTTTCCTGCATCTATACACAAAAGCGCACGAAAGTACCATGCTCAAGTATGCTTGCTCACGCACTCCAATTGCCTAGCGCACATGCAGGCTCTAGAGGCCCACGAAGCGATCAATCTCTTTCCCATTATTATGTCACGTGGTTCCCAACATCAAGACACAAAAGGGCACAAAATGACCATCCCACCCCAATGAAAGACGAAAATCTCTCCTCTGTTGATGCTTTTGTGCACGCCCCCATTTGCCCTCCCACTGGCGCACGACCTTTCAGGGAACTCTTTTCCTTAATTTTTTTAGAAGAGAATATTACTTGTACACCCCATGTACTATTGCCCAATTGTTTAATACACAAACATTTTCAAACAATTACTTGACACCCCTTAAAACTTGACGGTGTTAGTCTGTTGTTAGTGGTTGAATGAAAAAGTCCATTTTACCCTTTATCACTTATTCAATTGAAAATACTAAAGTTAAAATTACCAACTTACCCTTTAACTTTTTCTTCTTCCTCCTGCAACCCACCCACCCACCCAACTTACCCTTTGTTTTTGTGTTCTTTGTTTTTTGTCACATGGGCTTTTCTTATGGAAGAAAGTGGAAGACTCAAAGGAATTTAAGGAAAAAGTTGTATAGCATTTTGTTATCTCCGCCAAGTTAAACCCTAACAATGGTGCTGCATTTTTTTATTTTTTTTTAATGAGAAAAGGAGTATATTAACTACGCAAAAGAGTACATATGGATAATGTAATACCTTTCCAAGTCTGTACATAAGTAAAAGTCTATATTGTTAAAGTTATCAGGTGCTTCAGCTAAAACGAAAAAAACTATCTATAAGATTCCAAGGTAAAAGGATGGTTGTCTGTGTGACTAAAGAGTTGATATAGATCTTTGTTGCATAGCCATATGTGTTTGATATGTATCTTTTCTTTGTTGGCCCTTTTCCACTCTTGCAAAAGTCCAAAAAGCTCCACTTCCTTTGTGTCTTGTGTTGGGAAGCTACTTGCATCTGTCAACAAACTTTGCCCATCTATCAAAATGTTAAAGGTCCACTTTGCTAATTTAAGAGCGAGTTCATATATTGTTGTGACCATTAAACCAGATAGTTGCATGTTGAAGTTAGAAGATAAGTTAGAAAAATATGTAAGAGATGCACATTATGGTGAGTCCACAATGGCGCCGCCTTTCGTACAGGAGGCTATGTGGATCTCTTCAAATCTTCAAGCAAAATCCTGGGTTTCCAATACCCTAGGGCCCCATTTGTTTAGAGGGGAAGGTGGGGTGGGATTGTTGGGAAGATGGGACCCACATGTTGGTGGGGTTTTGTCAGGGTGGAAATGTTGAGGTAAAGTTGAGGTAGAGTTACTTTTTCTCATGAATAGTAATTAAAGTCACACCAATTTGGTGAGACTTTAGATGGTAAACGGGTGGAATTTTGAAGTGCCACATAAGCAGACAAAGCAATTAATGATGCCCCTTAAACTTTTGTAAGTTCACCACCCCAAATTAATCAAACTAGGTTGGGGTGAGATTTTGAAGTGCCACACCAACATTTTTCCAGCCCAATTCTCCTACCCCACCTAAGTCCCCTCTAAACAAACGGGGCCTAATTCTCAAAACTAGAGAGAAAGAGAGTGAAATTCATCCAAGGGGGAGGGAGAAAATTTTCGGCCAGTAGTGTTGGTCGTCCCCCCCCCTTTGAGTGATTTGATATGTGAGGCTCCAAAGAATCCCACTTGGAAATCCCAATGAGAATCTAACACTCTCTCTCCTCCTTGACTTGAACCTACTTAAACCTAATGGGCTTCAAATTGGTGAATAAGCAGAGTCTTAAAGGGAAAATAAGGGTAAATTACACGTCACCCCCTGGTTTTCAAACGAAACTCAAATCAACCCCTAGTTTTTGAAAATGCTCAAATCACCATTGTATTAGACCTCAATATGACAAATTAGTCCCTACCATTAGTTTTATGCTGTTAGGTGATGATGTCAGCTAGTTAAATAAATTTAAATTCCTAAACTACCCTTGACACCCAAACATAGATTTTGAAATGTAGTATTGTAAATTTAATTCTATTGTTTTAGTACAAGGGTTAAATAGTTCTTTCACACCACTAACTAACAACTGACTAACACTGTTACTGTAGAGGCGGACAGATGAATTTTTTCAAAAAGCAGGGGGTGATTTGAGTTTCGTTTAAAAACCAGGGGGGACGTGTAATTTATCCGAATAATAAATTAATTATTTTTCTATTTAATGGATAAATAAAATTAGCACCACATCCATTAAATTAAATAAACTACTTAATTAATTAGCAAATCCCAAAATTACCGTTATATAATAATAACTCATTATGTACCAACCCTCCACTAATCAACATCATCATTATGGAATCTAGAACATGTACATATGTACTACCAAACCCCATTCCATCATACATGTCCATATTAGAGTGTCTGTGTACGCGACCGAAATCCGCAAAAACACAATCAAACATTTTTAATAAAAAACTACATATAATCGATCATTTTGTGTGAAAATAAGTTTTGCAAAAAACATTTCTGATACGGTACTGGATCCATATTCTAATCCGACCATCCACTGACAATCGCTATCTTTATGTTCCCCAACCGGGCAGTGGAGACCATGTTGAGTAATTCTTTCACTCACAAAAAGTTCACTTATTCCCAACATACCAGTTTTGATTTTCTTGAACCTCAGTCATTGATGATCCAAAGAATGCATGCACATTTCGCAGTGACAAGGTCCTCTCAGATATTGTGTCTCGGTGACACATGTCTATCCCAAACCTACAATTGACAGTAATACATGAGGGAATTGGCAAAGTAGATTATTTGCCAATGCACGTCATTATGTGCACTCACATACGTACCCCACCATCAACATGCCTAGGCATACCCAATGCGACAACCATATGATAAGGATGCTCAGCCCAAACCCTAGTCGTGACTACCATTTTAAGTTAAACTTATGGACACACAATACTCAAAAAATTTATATCGCATGTGATAATATTAAACCAAATTGTATAAAACGGTTTAATACAATGTAAACTTAAACGAACCAGAACAAACCGGATTTGATGGACACATAAATCCAGCACATAGTCCTTAGGTTTTATTTTAAAATTGTTCATTACAAGGGGCGGGACTAGACACCCCATTCATATAGTCGTTGCACTTGTGTACTCATATGAATGGAGATTCCAGGGTACAAGTACGAGTGTACATATAGTATGTACATTGAATCAGATTATATGAAAATTTCACATGTGTGCTACGGTTTGTTGATTATGAAATTAAATTTTCGGCTTCGACCGTTAAAAAAAAAATCATCTGTTGTGTATAGTTAGTCCCTTGACCTGAGGGGTCCTTATCGATTGAATTTTCATCTATAGTGTAAGAGTACACATACTATATGTACATTGATGTCTCCTTGATCACGTATCGATGTACTAGATTCACAGTTTTCAGCCTTATTTAAAAGTGATGCCTAACATGGAATCCACTGCCCTTGTTGAGGGAATATCGAGGAGGGAGAATGTCTATAATTGATTAGCCAGTAACCCATATTTGGTGGCATTTTGGTAAATTGTTTACAAAGTGTTCAAAACTATTATTATTTATTTTCACAAGCAATTTTGGAAAAAAAACTTATGATCCAATCAAAATTACAAAATCTCTTAAATGGAATTTTCTATAAATTGGGATTATGACTGTAATTTCTTGCATGCCTTGCAGCCTATAATGTGATATTGCATTGTGGGGGACTAATGCATAATTAACTACTTAATTTGGGAATTTTTGGTTACACCTGATTGGCTATGTACTTATTAGTAATTACCATGTTAGGGAATGTGGCATTAACCTGACACATGGCAAGCTGTGTGGAACCCTAGTGGGATCCTACCCCTTCCGTATTGGTTAAAACCATTACATAGCGTATTTATTATATGTTTTATTCTTTTGGATAATATCCATTAGATGAGGATTTTAGTGAAAGGCATCAAGATATGGGAAGATGTGTCAAGGAATCTATTCTATGCACTTTTATGAATTTTTATTCTAATAGCAATTAAATAATATCTTAATTGTATGAGATAATATTATAGATTGATTTATGGAGATATTGTGATTGGCTCCATTTTGAAAAACCAAATCACATTCTAAAAATACTTTAGAAAGTAAAGCATATAAAGATTGCATACAAGTAATAATTGTCATTGACAATGAATAAGTCAATTTATCTCTCCCTAGAGATTTAGCTCCATCAACAATTCTTCACTTGTTGTCCTCTCTCTTGTACTTATGATAAGTGCTGCTCATACTAGGGTTTTTAGAAGCCCCTAGTATTCTTGGACTTAGACATACATACGGGAACGAAAAAGCAATTGGTGGTAAGAACCAATCACGGAAGGGCTAAGGTCACTTGGAGGGTTTGCACCTGTAAGCCGTAAGGTAACCACTTTCCCTTTTCTTATGTCTGTAAAAATTTTGTATGACTGTCACTATTGGTAGGATGATCCGTCTGTATCCATTGCCCAACAAGACTTGGATTGTGGTCATTGAATTAACATTCAAAGTCACGATAAATATGATGTGACAACCTGATCTAAGGTTAGAATTTCATAAATTTATAAGGGGGTAACAAATGCACACTATTGTCAATTGAGGGTAGAGTGTTGTTGAATTCTAGATCCGTCATTATAGTCTCTGATTTGTCGTCAAGTATGAACTTGAGTTTATGGTGAAGAGTAGAGTGTACATCTCCTATAGTATAGATCGGTAGTGTGATCTTAAACCAAGTTATATCTTGATGTTTATTGTGATTTAAAATGTTATGTGAATGGTCTTGATCCAAATAAAATATTAAAAATAAACTTGAACCATATCCTTCCCAATTGGAATCATTTAATAGACATACAAACTTGATAATTTCTTTATCATCTGTTACCATATATAGATACCATCCGTGTCTTGGTGAACATGAATTTTTAAACATTATATAATATAAATATACGACTGGGCTTTCTTTCATTAATGGTGAAGGAAGAATCCTTTGCCCATGGATGTTGGTATCATCAAATGACCAAGGGCACAAGTATTTTCAAGTTTGTCAATACAGAGTGGGAATTTGTTGATGGGACATATGTCACATCACCATAGGCCAGATATTTTCCTCCCGTACCAGTGAAGAAAAACTTTAGCTTTAACCATATACCCCAAGGGTCTGTTTATTTAGAGGGATTCTAATGGGATGAAATTTACGGAATGGGAAAGTTGGACTTACTTTTTTCATTCTAATGGAAAAGTGAGGTGTTTGGTTAGATGGGGTGAGAAAGTTAGCATACAACATCTACAAGGCAGGTTTTTTTGTCTACTGTTGTATCCTCCACCCTAAACCTTTCCAAAGTCCCACCAAATATGTGGGATTCTTGAACTATTCATGGGAAAAGGAAATGCAACGACTCTTCCTATTTGACCTCTTTCTCTTGTAGAACCACTGAATAATCCCACATCGCATGGGGATGTCCCATGGAATGTGTATATATGTTGTGGTCTCCTTACTTGGTATGATGCGTTTTAAAGTCATGAGAGGTTTACCCTAATATGGACAATATCGTGCCATATGTAGGGCCGAGTACGTGACACTCTATTGGTGTTAGACCTAGGGATGGGTTTCACTGTCGGGAACATATCTGTAGTGGAAACGTGGATGTAGAATCATAGAATAGTCCCACATCACCTGGGGATGTGCCATGGAATGCGCATATATGTTGTGGCCTCCTTACTTGGTATGCCGCATTTAGAAGTCGTGAGAGGTTCACCCCAAAACGGACAACATCGTGCCATCTGTGGGGCCAGGTACGTGGCATTTCATCTCTCTCCATTGCTCTGTGACCAACACGTTGATGGTATGAAGAATCATATGTTGAAGAATAATAAATAATTAAAGAAACTCATCTTTTTTTTTTCATCTTTGACCGTGAACCAAGAAAGAAAAGACTCATAGACAAAAAAGAGAGGATAGAAAGAAAGATGATTACATATTTACATTTTAGAACATCATAATCGATGGAGAAGTCTTCCATGAGCTTGCATCAATTCCATCGACCATGACAACAATTAAGTAGGAATTCCTGGACTCCAATTACCATGTGCTCATAATCTTTGAGTAAATGTACATGGACTCATCATATACGACGTACCATCCATAATTCCATATGGAGGAAGAACCCGTTCGATTCCATCTGCCACTGAAGACATTGGAGGATTTCTAAGTAATTGAGTTGATGCAAATGTGAAATTGTCACTCCCCCATCCCGATGAAAGATATTTTACAATAAAGGGGGTGACAAGGACGACAAGTGTCATCCCACTACCTACAAGGATCACAGATACAGTGTCCCGAGCCACAGTCCACCCTGTTATCAAGTCATGATAACAACAGAAAACGTACCCAATGGAATAATCTTTCCAATTACAGAGTTAGAGGAAGCAAAATTCATTTAAATCGTGTAAATATAGAGCATCGATTCTCTAATATTAACCATAGTACAATTGCAATATTCGTAACCATTCATTTCTCTCATTTATAATTAAACAGAAAGTTTATACATGAATGTAGATGAATACAGAAATAAATAAATAAATCACGCCACTAGGGCACCATTCTTGGGTGTACATCGACATCCAAATCATAGCCACCGGCTCCACTTGATTCTCATCCATAGGTGCTCATCAAGAGATTACCTACATATCAACTAAAAAGGGGGTTGCGCAACGGGGTTAGCTCCACAAGCTAGGGAGAGAGCAAAGGGGAATGCATATACACACAAACACGCAATTTCAAGCAATTCATGATGCATGTAAATATTAGATTCATTTTTCACCTAGCACACAATTCTAAGTCAAGTGTATGCTACTGTGATAACTTTGGAGACATTAAGGGTCACTTAATTTATCGCCCCAGTAAAACCTCAATTATCAGGAGGGAGCCTACGCTAGTAGAAGCCATCAGATCACCCAGTGGCAGACCCCAATAGCCATCACTATCCCTGACCTGGCCTCTCTCCCCCACAGGTAACAGGTGCTCAGACTATCCAACACATAAACCCCTGTTGGCAAGGGTCGTAGCATAAGGGAGCAAGGATCCTAGCCACAGATATACTACATGTAGGTCCTATCGTCCCGAGAGGTATTTCGGGTGCATCAAAGTCCCATTCCATCTAGTACCCGGGTACCAGCATGGCATGACACATACAGATCAGGATGACAATTAACAAGTTTCATAATTAAAGTTGGGGTTCCGATACTGGTACACCTGGCACCATAACCCGATACAGAAGTGAGAACAATATCACATCACATTCTTAGCAGTTCACAATTGAGATAAATAATGTAATGCGCACAATGCTTATATTTTATAAAATAGCATGATAATGATTGCTTAATATATATATATATATATATATCCAAGCCCAAGCAAATCACCCAAAACCCACTCACCGAACACAGGTGTCACCCGGCGTGGTTGACATGAATCTCACCGGTGCACCAGCTATCCATCGAGTTGAGTAGCCTAAGAATACAAAAACAAACGTCAAGAGATGTATAGAGGGGTCCTATGTTATGCCCCCGAAGTTAAAATTAAGTTTCAACCAAGACAGCATGGACAGACTCACGTACCGAAGGAACAGGGTGAGTCCATCCCTGACTCCGTTCAGGCCAAAAGGTCAAAACACGAGGGATTGATCCACGGATGAAACTTCTACTTGGATCCGTTCCTACATCCGTTCGAATTCTGAGACATACCCGAGAGCAAGCGGAACCACGGACGGCAGCGCCTTCTGAATTCGTCCTTGCATCCGTTCGATCCCTGAGACATTCCCGAGAGGGAATGGACTTGCGGGCAGAGGCAACAGAGTAAATCCGTTCCTTTATCTGGTTGAATCCAGTCACTGGGATTACACTGGACGGATTATCGGACGGAACCACCATGATGACTTCGTTCGTGCGTTCGCCAAAAATCTTTTTCAAAATTTCTTAGGGTTTTCCCTCCAGCTTGGAACCTGGAATTCACATGGCACTCAGGGTCATTGAGGGGTATTCTAGGTCTTCCTAGAGTCACTAGAACCTAGGCTTACCTCATGGATCCGAGATCACATAAGGGTTTTAGCTCCATTGGTCAAAGGGTAGGGTTTTATGGTTTAAAACCAAGGATTCAGCAACAATGGCTGCAAGACAGCTAATAGAAGCCTTGATTAGAGTCTGGTCATTACCATTTGAGCTCCCTTTAAGGGTCAAGCCTCACCTTGAGTCTCAAATGGAACCCTAGGTTAACTAAAGCTCAAGGAATCTACTTCAATCGAGAATTATAAATGGAAAAGAGGGATGTACCAAGGGTTAGAGCTTACCTTGGTGAGTGGAGGTCCAATTCCAGCCCTAGCCAACCTTGAAGATCCACCTCCTCTTCCTCTTTCTCTTCCTTTCCTTCTCTTCTCTTCTTCTCCTTCTTCCCTTTTTCTTCTTTTCTTCAAACCTTGGCCGAGCAACAGGAGGGAGGGTAGGGCAGCCAACCTCCTTGGCATGCCTTCCATCTTCTTCCTTTCCCCTCTCATTCCTCTTCTTACTTCTCCTTCTTCTTCTTCCTTGTCTCTTCTCCTCCACGATTTGCTTGGAGGGGGATAGATAGGAGAATATAAGGCTTAGCCCTTATCTTTTAAGGACAAGAAGAGGCCTTAGGGCATGTTTGCCTAAGTGTCCCTAAGACACAAGATAGCCCTTTGGGTTTAAATGGGCTTTAAGGCCTGTTTGGCCAAGGTCACCTCCTAATTAGTCTATTAGTTAGGACATGTTTGGGTCTACCCTAACTCCTCTAAGGCATATTAGTCTTTAAGGTTTGTTTGGTTCAAGCTATAATAGAAGAACTCGTTATTTACTTAAGTTAAGTCTTGTGGGCCCACTTTCATGGTCCAATCAACCAATTAATGGTAAGGGTGGGAGTCCATATTGTTCGAAGGCCTAATTATGATGTCCGGGACACGGGGATGTGGGTCCCACAGGAAAATAAATCAAAAGGGCAAGTAACAGCACAGGCGGATCCACGAGCGGAACCAGTCGAGTGAGTCCATTCGTGACTCCGTTGCTACTGTCAGGGCTCAAACCTTGAGGAAAGTTACGGGGCTTTGACCCGTACTTCCAGGACTTCGAGGGGACACTTATAATGGTAATTTAAGTTCAAGGTCACAGGGGTTGATCATTGCTACCATGGCATTACCCATTGGTAAAGTCTAATTTAACCCAGGGGTATTAGAATATATTCCGGGTGCGGATGTAACAGAAATAGATGTGGATTCCTTTGGTTTTATAGACACAAGACATTCGTTTGGTTGGGATAACCTGGGTTGCAGATCTTTTAAGAACCAAACTTGCTCCTTGCCTTCCTAAAGATGAAGATTTGTTTTGGCATAACCATTGGGGTAATCGGGATTGCAGATCTTTAAAAAACCTCCTATTTACAACGAAATATAGATCAAGAATTGGCAGAATTCACACATCTCTTTTCCATCCCCTATCTATTTGTTCTAACCCCTCCCCATCTACCCACCCTGGCCACCCATCACTCTCCTCGCCATGGTTTGTAATTTCGGGATCAGATTAGTATCGGCCGAGACCAATCTTGATTATTGTTTGATCTGATACCAATCCATTGGTATGACCTATGGGTAAAATAGTCATAAAAATGGTTATTTATTTATTTATTAAAAAGTTGGCAATTTCGTCTGATCAAGATCAATTTAGGGTTGTTCGGATTGGTATCTGTAAGTAACGCGGTCCTCGTGAGGGGGTTTCCTCATCCTTATGGCGACAGAATTTGCCTTTCATGGATTATCGCATATCATTTTGATATATCATTATGGGGGATTGGGATCATGCTTCATAGGAATGGAGTCGTCGCCTAGGATTAGGGCCTAGGACCCAATTGGAGTAGCCCTGTCAGGGGTTAGCGGAAAGGGCTACGTGATTCCATATGATCTGGTAAGAGATTATGGGTAAGTGGTTTGGTTACGAGCATAGGCGGGTATTAGTACTCAATCTCGCCCGGTTAAACCAGTCTTTCAACTAGATGCAAGGTTTAAAAAATTCTCGCTTTATAATATGTCCTATATCAACATACAAGACTAGATTATGATACACTAAACATGACAAAGCAAAGAAAAATCATATACTATGTACATTAAAACGAGTTACTTTAATGGTCTACATTATGTCAAAATAAAAAGGTAAGAGATAAATACCTGTCAAGAAATAAAAAGAATAAAAAGAAATATGCGATGTCCCACCGCTCAGGTGGAGACGGATGATCGGCTTGCCTCTCTCTTGTCGGACAGAGTAAGGGCTATATGAGATGTGTTTCGTTACTCAGACTTTGGGCAGAGCAACGACTGTATAAGGGGTTTTCCTTATCCGTATGCAGACAGAATAACGGCTTAACATGAGATGGGAGCACTCTCTCTTCAAATAAGGTAATCGACGGATCTACTGGTGACTTGAGAGAAACCTAAAAAAAATAACTCAAAGGGGCTTGAATAGAGGCAAAAAGGCGAAAAAACAGGCTGGGACCCTCTCCCCACTCTCCTCTTCCTTGAAAATGAAGGAAGGGGGCCTCCCTATTTATAAGGGTGACCTACTGATCACGGTGCCGTGATGGTCCTTCATGGCGTCGTGGATGATGTTACTTTGGTGACGTCTGTCATTTTCGACGACACCGTGGAATGCCTTCTCACGGGGTTGTGCTCTGGGCATGACATCACCAAGCATTTTTTGACTTTTTTGGGTCAGTTTGGGCCTATTAGGTTTTTTTCTAGGATCGTCGTGGTCTAGAAAGGTGAGTAGTACCTCATTCATCATTTGATAAAAGAGTCTTATAAGTCATTTTTAATGATGTCGAGATGATTTGATTTAGATGTAGGGGCAAGAGTTCTTTTTGAGAGAGAGATCGATGTCTGTCCGTGTCCTGTTGTCATCATCGCCGAGAGTGATAAAATTCAGTGTCTACAATATCAAATCAATATCGGCCGAGACCAATCTCAATCCAATACCTTATAAACCATGCTCCTCGCCATCTCTCTCTTCTCACTTCCCTATTTGAAAGATCCATACGGCATTGGGGTAAGAAAGTTTGAGTTTCCTTCATCTTTAGTTTTAGTGACCTTCACCCCCACACTCTCTTCTAAACAACAAGCCCTAGAAGTTAGGTAGATACCAAGAATCAGGACGTTAATCACAATTTACTCTGTTTTTACTGCTACACAGTGACATTCCACTTCCGAAGTCCAGAAGTCCAGAGGTAACTGTCAGCTACGGATCTGATTGGCTGGGTCACCGGTGAGGGTCGGGCATAATATATCTTTGCTTTACAGAAAAAGGAAAAAAAAAAAAAAAAAAAAAAAAAGAAGAAGAAGAAGAAGAAGAAGAGGGAAAAACCCAAACACCACTGTTACGGCCATTAAACAAGCCGAAATATTTTTCATCGACCTTCCAAATACGAAGTTCAGAGCCGTTTGATTTGCGGAACCACAGGTAATCAGATGAAATCCAGGCGTCATTCGCTCATCATTCACTTTTTATGATTGTTTCTTTTGCTGCCGAGAGGGAGGGAGGTAGACTGGTAGAGAGAGAGGGAGGGTGGGAGGGAGTGATGGAACTGCAAATCAAAGTCGCAGAGGCGGTTCGCATACTGAACCACGATTCGCAATCTTGCAACCGGGTCGCCGCGAATCAATGGCTCGTCCAGTTTCAGCAGACCGACGCCGCTTGGGACGCCGCCACGTCCATCCTTACATCCGATCGATCATTCTTCGTTGATTTCGAAGTCGAGTTCTTTGCCGCTCAAATTCTCAAACGAAAGGTGCCCAGCTTTGTTGTTCCACCACGCCCACTCCCCCCCTTCCCCCCCCCCCCCTCTTTTTTGGTTGTTCTCCTCTGTAAAATATTATCCCTCCCCTTTGCCCCTCTCACTATGATATCTGCTCGTCTTCTTTGTATGACATTTTACTAGCGTTTTCACGTGCTTTCGTTTGTTCTGGCTATCTATTGGTATCAACGCTTTCGTTCTTTCGTTTGGTTTTCAATTTCAATTTCAATTTTTTTTTTATTTTGGGTCATTCGTCGATGTTTTCTTATTTACTTACCCGACTTGTATAGCTTAATAGTAGTGTCTGTAATGGAGTTAGGGAGCGACAGCAAGTATAAGATAACGCCGTGAACAATAACTAGGAGATTTTTGGAAGCATCGTGTAAATGAAGATGAAGAAGAAGAAAACGACTTGGAGATGTGGTGGGAGTTGAGAAAATGGAATGTTAGTTTGTGCCTATGAAATTTGTCCCAGAAACTGGAAGTGCCATTTGTACATTTTGAGTTGCATGTTAGTTGTTTATATGCTGAATGGAGAACAACATTGTAAATGGCATAAAAACATGCAGAGGTCGGAGGTTGAATAACCGTTATTGACTTAATGGATCATGTCAAGTGTCATGATCTTATCTTCTTGCAAAGTCCCAAGCTCATTTAAACACGTTAGTACGATGGTTGAGCTTATGTAAAAATTAAATTCAGATATCTTTACAGTCCCACTCACTCCATTTTACTCAACTGAAAACAAGACAATATGTTGTAGCAGTATGTTGCAAAAACTTGTGCATCTCTGTGCTCTTCTTTTTCACAGCTCATCACATACCTGAGCTGTAAATGGTACTGTGTTAGGTTCTGTATCAAATACTTCTTTCAACTTATTTAAATGTGTTAAGACCATTGCCTTTAGACAGATAAACAAGTTTGGGCAAGGCAAGTGTAATTACGGATATGGGAAGGTCTTAGGCACCTGGTCCGCCCGATAAAAACTGGTCTTCCCAAGTGCTTGGCACTTCCATCAATAAGGTAAACAAAAAAGAACTTAGAAATTGTCATTGAAACTGCCGGTTTGTCCATTTTCTTGACTGGACAAGTAGTCTAGAGTTTGGACATGGACTTCATATAATCCAGGCAATTCATACATTTATAAAGTCTCTCTCTCTCTCTCTCTCACACACACACACACACACACACAAACACTGTGTCTCTTTCACACACAAGAAGGAGAGATACATGGTGCAAGAAGTGTTTCATGTTAAAAAAAACAGCAAATTAAATCTCCCAATTCATGTTAAAATCCTTTATTAGTTTGATGTAAATAGAGTTGGATGATGCTGGTTTGCCTCTTTTGTTGTAGGAGGCTGTCAATAGAATTGTAAGTGGAGCTTTTAGCCAAAGTTTGAGTTTTTTTAATGCCTGTTTGAAGTTTCAAACATTATGACATTTATATTTTCATGAATCAGCATGCCTCTTTATCTCTTTTTGAGGATGTTCTTATACTCTTATTTGCTTATTACAAGGAAAGATCTTCATTCTCGTAATTCTCACTAAGTTTCTGTCTCATTTATGCCTCTTCTCTTCTTATTTTTTAAATTAGTGAAGTCTCTAATGTGTTACTGTATTCTCTATCAATGTTATGATACCACAGATCCAAAATGAAGGATATTATTTGCAGTTGGGAGCTAAAGAGGCTTTGCTGAATGCTCTTCTCCTGGCTGCAGAAAAATTTAGTTTGGGGCCTCCACAGGTGCTGTATATTTTGAAACAGTTGCTTCATATTCAATGGTGTATTAAATAGCTGTGGTGAATTAAAATTGTAAATTTTTTTTTTTTTTTTTTGCATTTATACATTCTACTTTTTATGCTTGTTTTGCGGTCTGGGATCAAGTGTGTGTTATTGATTAGCATCATTTATCTCTTGAACAGCTCTTAACCCAAATTTGTCTTGCACTTTCGGCACTCATACTTCGTGCAGTAGAATATAGAAAACCAATCGAGCAGCTCTTTTCCAGTCTCCAGAGTCTCCAGAGTCAGGATAATGGCAATTTTGCTGTTTTGGAGCTGCTTACTGTTCTGCCAGAAGAAGTTGTTGAGGACCAAAATGGCGATTGTAACATTAGTTCAGCTTGCAGATGCCAGTATGGCCGTGAGGTTGGGAGCTTCTGCAGAAGCATAATCTTCTTTCTGGTCTCATTTCAGTACAATGCCTCCCCCTTCCTCCAATACTCCCTAGGCGTGTGCTCGAGTTTAATTAAAACATTTGTATTATGATATTTTCAACCTACCTTTATTCTATGTTGATGTGATTTCTTCATATTTTAAGCAGCTGCTTTCACATACGCCCATGGTTCTGGAGTTCCTACTGCACCAATCTGAGCAAGGGATTGATGATTGTATTCAACTAAATGAGCGGAACCGGAAAATTTTACGATGTTTGTTGAGTTGGGTAATACCATTTTAAGAGATATGTGTCAATGCTTGTTCTTTCTGATTAATCATGAAGCTATTGCACATTTGCACCCCCTTAAACAGTGGCTTGCAGTTTTTTTCCTCTCTATTAAAATTTTTTAGTTTTATCTTGGAACCAAGTTGTGCTTAAATAGTTTGAGACATAGTTACTGGTTGGGTTTCCATGCTTTCCCCCCTCCTGATCTGAATTTAATTTTATTAATATAAGGAGCAGTAGCTTGACATCTATATCCAGCTTTAACTGCCTCTTCTAAGTTTCTAATATGAAAGTTTATTTGAATCTCAGGTTCGCGCTGGCTGCTTCTCGGAGATCCCGCCCTCTTCCTTACCTGGACATCCACTGCTTAATTTTATCTTCAACTCTTTGCAGGTTCTTTTCTAATACTTATTGTAACAGTTCCCATGTTTAATTTTCTTGTGCACTCATAACTATTTTAATTTGGTTGGGCATAGGTTTCATTCTCTTTTGATCTGGCTGTTGAAGTTCTCATTGAACTTGTGAGCAGACATGAGGTATGGGTGTTTTATCTGGCCATTGAGTTTCATTTCTGGATGATACTCCTTGAGTGAAAGACTATTATTTGGATCACAGTCTGTGCAAATTGCTTCAGTCTTGAAAGATTATGAATTCTTTATTCATTGTATCTTGCCTGTCTGTCAGTTTTTTCTTTTTTCATTTTTAATCTATTGGTTGGCCACTTGACCTTGTGATTTCAGACTTCAGAATAGGGTCCAAATTTGGAGGTCTCAAAGTATTTTCTCTTCACTTGTGAAGAAAATATTTTAATGCTGTATAATGGGACACTTTGAAGTATTAACAATTGGATGAGAGTATGTAACTATTGTTTTTGGGATAAGCAAAAATTTTATGATTACAATTTTAGTAAAAAGTTATGGCAAGAAGATTTCTTGTTGGGCCACACCCATCCAAGGTAACCTGGGTGGCACACCTAATTATGCCATGTGAGAGAATGATTTGCAATTTTGACTGTTGGATGTTAGGGAAGGTCTGGATCGGCCACGTGTCAAATTTCAGACCCAAATTCAATCATTTACTTTCTAATGTATATCCAAACATTTCTCACTAGTCTAGAATTTTTCAACGCTTCATTTTGCCATGTGGCAAATTCTCATTGGGCTGTAAGCCTGTAACTTGACATATGAGCAGAAGACCTGTTCTGCTATCCACCAAATTTCATCCTCATCCGACTAGCCACATGGGTGAAATAGGTGTCCACCCAAATATTCATCCCTACGGTCCCAACCAGAGAACTCACTCCCAGTAATTATTGGAGAGAGTTATTTTGGGGAGATTTTGGCTTCAGGATGTATCTAAACAAGAGCAGCATCTATGGGAACAGGGGAAGATTGGTTGCTTGAAGGATTTGTGAGTATGCTTAGGCTTGTAATTGGAGAAAATGACCTTGCATACCTATTACCTTGGTCATCGGGATTCGGGTGCTAAGCCAAATCGCATTAGCATTTGGGAATTGAGACCAAGGTTTAAAATCTCGTCTTGTCCAGCCATTTCGGGCTATGGTATTTTTTCTGCCATTTTTCGGCACTCCATCTCGGTGGGATTTTGGCCATATTAAGGCCTGATACTTTATGTACACCCTTATTTAAGCTAAATAAACACATTTAAACCTTCATATTGCAAAAAAATGAACTCAAAGTGGTGTTTTGGGTTTGCACCCTTGATTGACAGTATACGGTCGGACCCTGATCTATAAATAGTTAAATACACATTGTTTAACGAAATATACTGAAATTTCATGAAATTTTGACTAAATTTACCGAAATTTGAACATATTTCATTTCGGAAGTCCATCTCGTCTCGGTAGTGTTGAAATTACCGAAATATACCAAAATTTCGGCGATATATCGCAAAATTTTGAACCATGATTGAGACTGAGTTTCAGAAGAATGAAAGGAAATCTTATGGGTCAGGAAAGTAGATATTTTTCTTTTGGTGGGTGATCATTGATGACTTGTGCACTTGCTCACCAACTGTCAATCTCGGAGTTCAATGTTGCTGTTGAAGAGATGGTAAGATCCAAAAAACTTTTTTACAGGAAGGAAGAAGAACGGAAAAGAATACGATTTTGAAGAATGGTAATGATCCATTATCTAGCAAGTAAGTGTATAAATTCCCTTGCAATCTCTTTGTTTGGTGAGATAGAGTTTGACGATGTGGAAAGGCAAACGGTTGCCAATAAAATGGCCAACCAGAGAGTTTAGCCAAAGGCTAGCCTCATTATCCAGTAAACCAGATGGACAATGGGTGATCTTGGAGCTCCCAACAATGGAAGGAGCAACAAAGTGGAGAGGAGGACCCGCACTAGAAGGCACGGGAGTCTGGCTAAAGAGGGCACTCTGGGCCATTGGTTCTCTGAAGGGGGAGGGGGTGGCTTTAGCCTAGCTTAGGAACTTTTAACTAATCTAATTTAGGATGGACTTTAGTTTAACTAACTAGTGAACTAATTTACTAATTAAAATTCTAATTGATCTTAGAGCTAATATAATTTAATTAGATTAATTAACCTCAATTACTTTGTCAAATCTGATTTCCAGCCACCTCCTCTTTGTTTACTAGACCAAGTCATAACCACCTCCACCTTAGAGCCATGTGACTAACTCTCCATTGCCACCACCACCACCACCTTGCCATGCCATATGGCTGGCCTCCCATTGCCACATCCTCCTTACATGATGCACCTCTTACTTACCTAAACATGTGGCGGGATTTGAACTGCCACCACCTCCTTCCCCGTGCGCATGGTGGCTGCCTCATAGGCCACCACCTCCTTCCTCAGCCATGTGGCTGGCACTCATAGTTCAAAAACTTGGCGAGATCTCGGAAAACTTGGAAAACTCGAGCTTCTCGAGATGAGATGACATACGAGACACAAAATATGCACAATTTCGAAAAACTCAACCGAGATTTCGAATATTTTGAGAATCTCGGAGAAATCTCAGTGAAATCTTGAATATTTCGAGAATCTCGACCTCCTCAATACTCAGAGTCATGGTATTTTATTGTTGGGACTTGGGAGTTAAGACATGGAAGACTAGGGCAGTATGGTGTCTATGACTTATGTATTATTCATTGTGCTTAGGTTGGGTGTCTATGTAATATGCATTGTGAACACTTCATTGTATCTTGTGGTTTATTGTAGAAACTTTAAGTCTTTAATATTTCTTAAATAATTATTCAATATTATGTGCATAATTTACCTGTTTTACTTGTCAATTATGTCTCATATCATTCAAACAATGTGTAGAATAGGCAATATTACATTAAGAGTTCGGCCTTTACTGCCAACTAAGGGTGCAAATCCAAAACACCAAATTTTATTTATTTATTTATTTTTCAAGTTGAACCTTTAAATATGTTTATTAAGCCTAAAACAAGCTCACCTTAAAGTTTCGGAGCCAACTATGGCCATATGCCCACCGAAACATTAAAAAAAAAAAAAAATGTCTCACTGAGGTCTCGCTGAGATCTCGGGATCTCGAAAACTTGACCTGGTCGAAACCGAGTTTTAGAACCTTGCTAGCACTCAAGAGCCACCTCCTTCTTAATCATGCATATGATGGCAGCCTCTCTTGCAACATATGGTCCAATAGGGTGCTGCCACCCATAAACCCCATTAACGTTAATTAATCCTAACTAATATGGATTAACCTTAATTTTATTTTTGGGTGCATGGATTAACCTTAATTGATCATGGTTAACTTTAAGCATGCCACCTCATGCTTCACTATTCACAGTGTATAAATTACAAAAATAAGACCTTATAACATACATCATATATCCTTAATAACATAGGCATACATGAGTATTAATAAAATAATTTACTTGCCATAACAATACTATGAAATATTGCATCTCATTAATATAATATAAAAAGATATTAAAACAGAATATAGAGTATTAAATAATTTACAATCTCATGCCATTGCTCATACTCGAAAATTACAACTATGCCAATGCTCACTTATACTAATATAATAATACAACTGCATCATTAAAATAATGATAAATAACAATTATACACACCCATTACAATGCAAATATTATAAAATTTTCAAGGACATTTAAAATAATAATAAAATAATCAAGTCATGCATGCGGGGTGTTACACTTATTGTGATACTTGAATCTTCCGAACACAACATTAAAGTTGGTCGACAATGGTTGGAAGAGCGAAAAAGTGTAGTTGATTGCGATAGCAAATTGTGTATGCTAAAACCTTCTCATCTATGATAGACATTTGTTTTGAAAGTATTGGTTGACAAAGTATGCTCAGAGTCAAAGGAGGCGACACCAATACTGCAGCCACAAGAAGAGCCAAAAGGGTTCTACCAAAAAAAAAAAAAAAAGAAGAGCCAAAAGGGTCTTCTCATCTACGATAGACGTTTGTTTTGAGAGTATTGATTGACAAAATATGCTAAGAGTCAAGGCGACACCAATAATGCATCCACAGGAAGAGCCAAAAGGGTCAACACGAGGAAGACCGCTCTAATGTGAGACAACAAGTAACGATAAAGGGGGGCAGGATGATTAATATAGTTGAAAACAATTGACTACTACTATAGTGATGGATGTTCTACATATTGATTTTGTTATTCCCCATATATTTTAAGATGAGGATACATCATCAACGTTTTGTCTTCCGAACTTGATTCGTGATACTGCTGTGCAGCATACCCTCCCTAGCTCTTCTATTTCTGCCCTTCTACAAAACTCAAGGGCAGGTTTTTCTCAGCACTGTGGGAATTGATGCAGAGTTGCAATAGACATTAATCCCATATGGAGGCCTATGCTCAAGCTTGGGAGGCCCATAAGGTACTGGCGGCAGTCCAATGGGCTGAAATTGACCTATGGATAGTTATATAGGTTGGTTGATGCAGATCCAAGCATCCGCAAGAAGAAGCAGCCGCCCTAAGATTAGGGCCGAGTTTTGGAGCCTTAGTTTATTTCCATACTTAGCTATTTCAGTCTTAGTTTATTTTTGCATTCCATACTTAGTTTATTTTCCAGTCTATTTGTAAACTTAAATTGAACCGGTTCAGACCTGGTCCAATTTAAGTGATCTATTCCTATTGGTTGTTAGGGGATTAATCCTATTGGATGTTAGGGGATTTAATCCTATTGGTTGTTAGGGAATATTTTAAGTTGTTAGCTTTTAAATTAAGTGTCCCACCCCCTCCACGATTTAAGAAGGGGAGTGATTCATATTTGTAATAGGATTTGGGCCTTAGGCCATATTATAAATTAATAAAATCGTGGGAGGCTCCCCCACTGTTCAGATTTCAGAAATTAAACTTTGTTTTGCTTGCTGCCTTGCTCCTTTGAGAGTGTTGCCTTGTGAGTAATATCAAGGTGAAGGGATTGGTGGACCTTCAATCCACTCTGTGCTTCTTGTAGACCGGGAGGATCTTCTTCTCATCTCCTTGCATCTTGTAGATCGGGAGACCCTATCTTCTTCAAGCTGCTGCCATTGAAGATATTCAATTACAAGTAAGTAATTTACTGTTTCAGCATTCACATTCTTCTTCTAATCCTCTAACCTAAACCCCACCCTGATGCAGCCCCAAGTAGGAAGAAGAAGAAGAAGAAGAAGAAGAAGAAGTCCTGAACTTAGGGCTTAAGTAGGGAGCCATAGGTTAGGTTTATTTTGCTTACATTTCCCATACTTAGTTTATTTTTTGTGGTTTAAATTAGTTGCGTCCAATTGGTTCAATTGGTTTAATTTAAGTAAAGTGTTCCTATTGGCTAATAGGTTCTTAAATCCTATTGGCTAGTATGGAATCTTCTTTTAAATCTGTAGTTTTAAGTTGGAATCATAGTTGTCACGGCGTCACGGCGATCCAAGTCGGTGGAGGGGTGTCACGTCGATATATCAACATGTCGCCCGCCATGGCGAGCATGTTGACCATGTTTTATTTTTTATTTTCTCTATTTTTAATGTTTTAATAGATGTATACTCAAGCCATGTTTTATTTTTTCTCTTTTGTTTCTCAAGTTTTAAGAAGAAAATTCAGAAATCAAAGAGGGAAAGAAGAAATCGAAAGAAATCGAAGAGGGAAAGAAGACAGGAAGAAGAAATCGAAGAGGGAAAGAAGAAATCGAAGAGGGAAGAAGAAATTGAAGACAAGAAGAAGAAATCAAAGAGGGAAAGAGAGACAGGAAGAAGAAATCAAAGAGGGACGCCCTGGCGTAGGTCGCCATGCAACCTTCTCCAGCGCTAGGACGCCATGGCGGCGCCATGGCGACGCCTTGACAACTATGGTTGGAATCTTTTAATTTAAGTTAATAGGGGTAACTAAGTCTTTTCAGGGTTTTAAATTAGGTTCCTATCACGATTTTAAGTGAGGAGGTAGTTAGATTGTATTAGGAGTTGGCCTAAGGCCTTATTATAAATAAATAAAATCGTGGAGGCTCCCCCACAATTGAATTTTAGAAAAAAAAGACTGTTTGCTGGCTGCCGATTGTCGCTGCTGCTGCTCCTTGGAGTGTTGCCTTGTAGATATATGAAGGAAGAAGGACAGGTGGACTTCCTGTGACTCCTTACTCCGTGACGGCTGGGAGGTTCTCTCTTTGTGAAGGTGGTTTCATCCTTCATTGATCAAGCTGCTGCCAGTGGAATCCTGTGGTAAGTTTGAATTTAAAGTCTGTTTTCCATTCCTTCTCCTTCCCCATTCGATCCCCCTTTAATTTCTGTTTTAATTTCATAAACCGTAGTTCAATCTAAGTTCTGTCCAGCCCTATCCCCTCACCCAATTCCTCTCAGATTTCAGGCATATTATCCCTATCCCAGCCCCTATACTTGATCCTTGTTTGAACCCAATCTGATCATCCAAAACCCTAAGTTTCACCCTAGAACCTGAAACCTAACACCCAAACCCTAACCCTAATTCTGCAGGAATTTTAAACTCATCCAAATCCCAATATTTTTATAACAAAATAATCCCCTAGACTTGCTGATCATTACCATATGTGACATTCACCCCTAACCCTAAATTTGCCCTAAACAGTCCCAAATCTTCCCCAAA